>NC_138369.1:108220767-108309358 GCF_054177405.1 Leptonychotes weddellii | reverse complement strand
TACCAGAGCACATACCCTCCCCAGTGTCTATCACCCAGTCACCCCATCCCTCCCACCCCACCGTTTGTTTGGTTTTTTAAGATTTTATTTATTTGAAAGAGAGAGAGCATGAGCAGGGGGAGGGGCTGAAGGAGAAGCAGACTCCCTGATGAGCAGGGAGCCCAATGACGTGGGTCTTGATCCCAGGACCCTGAGATCATGACCTAAGCTGAAGGCAGATGCCTAACCAACTGAGCCACCTAGGCACCCCAGTAGTTTGGTTTTTTTAAATACTACCAGCTATTAGACATGTCTTTTTGATAGTTAATGTTAATAAAAAATGTTATCTGTATAGCATGTTAAAGTTTATCAGGCACTTTTGATTTAATTTGACCCTCACAATGGCCTTGTCTGTCTTCTTTTAAGTCCAGGGCCTAAGGTTAGATCAATTTTAATTTTGTGCTGTTGTTAAAACTCAGGGATTTTTGCATGTTAGAGAAACTGACTTCCAAAGAAGTCATTTCACAAACAGACATTAATGATGTAATTGTGGGTTAAGAGTATGAATCAATATGTTCATCTCTGAAGTTAAAGAAATTTCTTTTTAATTTAAATTTTTTTAATAAAGAAAAATTCTATTAAAGTGCTCCAGAAACATTTAAGGGATATTTAGTATAATTTATTGCATTAGAGTTTTGTGTCACTGCTATTTCAACTAACTGAAATATAATAAAAACCAAAAACTCTAATCCTGTAACATGAATCAGGCCAAAGCTTTCCTCAATGTTAAGTGTTTGAAAATGTTCAGAGGTGTAAGATCATCAGACACTTTTAGCAGATGAGGTTACCATTTCAGCTTTTTGGTTATGATGAATCAAATATTGATACCGTCTCTTGGTATGACAAGTCATAGGAATGGAAGGGAGATAAATTTTTATTTTTGTTATTTGTATCTTAAGATACGCTTATGTGTCACCTTGTACTTTTCATTAAATATTTTATTTTACTTGTTTGTAGAAGAAAGTTTAGAAGAAGGAAAAAGAAAATCATCACCTACTTCCAGAAATTCTCATTCCTCCCTGTGTTTTCTCTCGTGACAGCAACAGGGAGTGAGAGTCTTTGTAATGCTCTACAAAGAGGTGGAACTTGCCCTCGGAATCAACAGTGAATACAGCAAGAGGACTTTAATACTTCTACACCCCAACATAAAGGTATCAGGTTCATCCTTCTGAACAGTACTTCTTCTCTATTATTCTGTAGTTTTTCAGATGTGTTTTGCTTTGAACAGTGTAATCTGTAGAATTCTCTAATGTATATTTTGAATAAATAGCATTGTATCCTTCTTAGAAATAAAACAAAATACTCTGCTTTCTTATACTTCTGGTATTGGTGGAGTTAGCAGAGTTCACATTTCTGACCCTGATCATTTAGCCAAGAGCACACCTCTTAGAATTGTTTTAATATTCAGGAGCTCTGTCAAGGTCCCATGCTCCTCATTAAGATTGTTCTGGAAGCTCTTAGACGTGATCTCCTTGTGACATCCCTTGATGCTGATAGCAACAGAGAGCTCCTCTAGGATTTAAGAAGCTTTTTCTTAATAGCAACTTGCATAAAAAAACTAATAAAGTAAATAAACACAATAAGCAGCTTGAAAAAAGCTATTTGATATTTACCAAAGATTTAAAGCCTATCAATAGTTATTCCTCAGTCATTGAGATACATCAGAGCAATGAATTAATAAATCTCCAGCAGGCTAAAATATATAACAATTATATATTTTATTTGGTCAAAAAAAAGATGTTCCATGTAAATAGTAATCAGAAGAGAGCAGGAGTAACTGTACTAATATCAGGTGAAATTGACTTTAAATAGGAAAAGTTTATAGTAGACAAGGATTTTATATATTAATAAAAGTTTCAAAGCAGCAAGAAGTTATAACAATTATAAACATGTACCCACCTAATAATGGACATCAAAATATATAAAGCAAATATTGATAGAATTGAAGGGCAGAATAGACAGTTCTACAATAATAGTTGGACACTTTAATATCCCACTCTCAATAATGATTGGTACGTACATACAGTGGAATATATTTCAGTCTTAACACGGAAGGGAATTCTGACATATGCTAAAACACAGATGAAACTTGAAGACATTATTCTACATGAAATAAGTCAGTCACAAAAAGGCAAATATTGTATGATTCTATTGACATATATATGTCAAAGACATAGAGACAAAGAGTAGGATGGTGTTTCCCAGGGTTGAAGGGAGGAGGGAATGGGGGAGTTATTGTTCAATGGGTATAGAGTTTCAGTTTTGCAAAATGAAGAGTTCTGGAGATTGTAGTGATGAGTGAACAATATGAGATGTACTTAATACCGGTGTACTGTACATTTAAAAATGATCAATATGGTAAATTTTATGTTATGTGTATTTTACCACACACAAAAGAAGTAGGTTACTAAAAAAAAAAAAAGTAGTCTCCAGAGTTTTTGGAATGTTTCTACTTAAAGATATACAAAAATAGGTCAGTCTGGGATCATTTAATAAGAATTCTATTTGAAAGCAGGAGGTTAATAACAAAGTATCTTTCAAATCAAGAGCTGCCAAAGCATGTATATCCCTATATCTATACACTTGCCATTTTAATTCATTGGCTACCAAAATATCAATATACCTATTAAAAATTTTGTCAGAGATAGATGTTGGTTAAACGTTTTTAGAGTTTTTTAAGTAATATCAGGTGTTACAGAATTCTTTAAAGTGGAAAAAAGAATCAGCTATTATGTTGAGCTAACTTTTACTAAACTGTGTGGCCAAATTTCTAGCTAAATGGCAGCTACCCCAAAATGTGGTGTGGGGTGGGGCTGGTGGAGAGGCTCCAAATAACTAGGAGTCTTCCTCTTCTAAATACTGAGAATGAAATTAGAACTTTGGTGTATACATAGCACATTTTGGTATTTGAATTATAGAAAATGCTATTCAGGGGAGAATGGCTAAAATTAACAACACAAGAAACAACAGATGTTGGCGAGGATGCAGAGAAAGGGGAACCCTCTTCCATTGTTGATGGGAATGCAAACTGGTGCATCCACTCTGGAAAACAGTATGGAGGTTCCTTAAAAAGTTAAAAATAGAACTACCCTGTGACCCTGCAACTGTACTACTAGGTATTTATCCAAAGGATACAAAAATAGTGATTCGAAGGGGCACATGCACCCCAATGTTTATAGCAGCAATGTCCACAATAGCCAAACTATGGAAAGAGCCCAAATGTCCGTCAACTGATGAATAGATATAGAAGAAGTGGCACATATCTACAATGGAATATTACTCAGCCATCAAAAAGAATGAAATCTTGCCATTTGCAATGATGAGGATGGTACTAGAGGGTATTATGCTAAGCAAAATAAGTCAGAGAAAGACAAATACCATATGATTTCACTTGTGTGGAATTTAAGAAACAAACACGGATGAACACAGAGGAAGGTTTAAAAAAAGATAAAAACAGAGAGGGAGACAAACCATAAGAGACTGAATCACTAAATTCTATCCCTGAAACTAATACTACATTGTATGTTAACTAACTTGAATTTAAATAAACTCTTGAAAGAAAACTAAAGCAAAACAGAAAAAGAAAGAAATCACTAAATTCTATCCCTGAAACTAATACTACATTGGTATGTTAACTAACTTGAATTTAAATAAACTCTTGAAAGAAAACTAAAGCAAAACAGAAAAAGAAAGAAAGAAAGAGAGGGAGGGAGGAAGGAAGGAAGGGAGGAAGGAAAATGCTATTCAGGGGAGAAAACATCGATTTTATTATATATGAAGGACATTTTAAAAAGTGCATTACAGGTGGGTTTTTTTTTTCCCCTCCCAAGGTGATGAGGCACCCAGATCATGTATCATCCAGCGTATATCTGTGGGCCCATCATGAGAAACTCGTTGTCATCGACCAGTCAGTGGCCTTTGTGGGTGGGATCGACCTGGCCTATGGAAGGTGGGATGACCATGAACACAGACTCACAGATGTGGGTAGTGTGAAGCGTGTCACCGTAGGATCATCTCTGGGTTCCTTCACAGTAAGTTTCTCCTTTATGGAACTGCATAAAAGGTACAGAGTTTGTAGAAGTATGCGTTAATAGCATGACTTACTGATTGGTTGAATGAGGAGTGGCCTATTTCTGGATGGACAGACCTGGTTTCAAATACCATCTAGCAAGTCTGTAACTTTGCATCTCTTGATCTCAGTCTCTTTCCTTGTAAGAGGAAAAAGATCCAATAGTGCATTTGCTAGCTCACAGTCAGCTCCTTTGTTTTCCATTTAAATGAAAGATTCATTTCCTATTTGGAAAAAAAAGTTCATAAACAAAAATATGTGTCAGTTGGGTTTTAAGTTAAATCAGCAGCCTTATTACAAGTACCTGCCAAGGCTTTTGAAATCTTCCTACTTAAAGACATGCAAATAGAGGCTAGGTCAGTCTGGAGTCCTGGAGGGACTTCTTTCTGAATACAGGAAGTTAATAACTTCTCAAAGTACCATTCAAATCAAGTGCTGCCAAAATACCCATATGCCTAGATCCATATTGCAGTACTTACTGTTTCAACTCTAACCGTTGCCAACATATCCATACACTTACTAAAAATTTTGATGGGCTCCATCTTATTTTACTGCTGGATATGTTGGTGACTTTTCTGGGGAAAAAAAAAAAAAAAGATTTAATGAATAAGTAGCCAGGAAAATAATTGACAGAAGAAGCACTACTTAACATTTATCAGAGGCAGAAGTTCAGTTGCTCAACAGTGAATATAACTCATGTAAGTGTGTTTGAGATAAAAAGGTTAGCTGGTATGAAATTTCAAGAATTTGGTCTACTGAAGGAGGAACTACAATGGAATGCCTGGTATCCCTTTGCTAGCATTGAAACAGCTCACTGACCTGAGGCTGACCTTACCCATTATCGGGTGTCCGATAGAGAGCCTCCATCCTATGTGAACTTGACACCTCAGCTCAACTGGAATGAAAGGATCACATTGCAGCATATCTTATGCAGTCTTTTTTTTTTTTTTTTTAATAATTTTCTCAGGCTGAAATAATAGAGTCCATGGAATCCTTGAGCCTCAAAGATAAAAATGAATCTAGTAAAAATCCACCCACCCTGAAGAGTGCTGATGATATGGATTCAAAACTGAAAGGAATGGGAAAGTCCAGAAAGTTCTCTAAATTTAGCCTCTACAGGCAGCTCTACAGGCACCACCTGCACAATGCAGATAGCATTAGCAGCATCGACAGTGCCTCAAGTAAGTCTTCCTCTTTGCTAGAATGTATCTTGATGACGTTAGAATGTATCTTGATGACGTTCCGTCCTTCTGCAGCTGGATACTGTGTACCAGTCTTTAAAACTGGTCTTTCTGGAATGGAGTCATAGGAGCTATATCACCCTATTCGATATCCTGCCATTTTGTGGCTTTGTTGGCCTCATTTGGGAACAGATTTATTGTTTTATTCACATAAGGAGTCATAACAACCACAATTCATACTTCTGGTGGTAGCTGAATGACTCAGCGTTTCTAACATAATGCCAAGTTATAAAGAAAAAAGAGAAGTTACCAGACGTCCTTCACTTTTCATAGAAGAAATCTCATTTCTCTTCCTATCCAGAAATATGTGAAGCTTTTATCTTCAAACATTAGATTTCCTACATCTTGTAAATTTGCTCTTCTTTTCACATCTGCCTTAAAGCTCTGCATTTTCTGTTCACAGAATTTGTGACTGATTTTTTAGCCTTGCCTTGTTTTAAAAATGATTGAGCCTACTTTTCAGTTTAGAAAATTTGATATTATATATATTTCTTTGTAAAAAAAAAAAAAAAAAGAACTCTCAACTTTCTCCAGGTTATTGTAATCACTGTAGAAGTCGTCAGAATTTAATCCATGGTCTAAAACCCCACCTGAAACTCTTTCGCTCTTCCAGTAAGTCTGAGCAGGGGCTCGCTAGACCTGACATGGGTAAGTGATGTATGAGGCAACAGAATGTCCTCAGGCGTCCGCTTTTGTTGCATGAGCAAAGTGAGTGTGTTTCTGGCCTGGCTTTCTGTTTGCACTGTGTTCACGTCCCTTGTGGTATTAGAAATTGTAATCTGATAAGCTTTTGCAAGAACAAGGTATTTGAATAAGTTAATCACGGCCTAAAATGTGGAGGTGGGGATGAAGAGGGATTTGGCAACGGATCACATAAAGGGATAAGTAATGATCGTAATGTATGACAACCACGGTAAAATCGTAAGCTAATTTATTGTGTGCAGACTGCCTGGGACGACCTGAGCACTGGTGGCGCTTGGTGGTAATAGTGTTATCTCCCTTTTTACAGATGAGGAAACTCAGGGTCAGAGATGATAAGTAACTTGCACAATGGTGTTCCAGTTTATTAGCTTCCCAGAGCTCATAATTCAGATTTGTGATTTAGCAAAAACGCAGATTGCTACATCATGAGCATGTGGCTAAATTCCAAGGTCATGGTTCTAGTGTGCTATTTAGAAGACTGATGTAGAGCCCAGTTACCACAGCTGGATGTGAGTCACTTGTGTACCCCAGTGTTTCTCAGAGTCTCTGAGGGGAATACTGAGGAGGTGGGCCCTAGACCCTCCCACCTCTATTGGTATTGCTTCAAGCAGAGAAATCCTGCTTCCATATATATATTGAAGTTCCATGTGAATTTGTGTTAAAAAAAAAAAGTAAGGGTCTACTATTAATAATAGAAGGAATTTAAAGAGAACAGCTCTACATTTAAATTGTGTATTGACTTAAACTTCTGTTGTCTCATAGGACTTGAAACCCGAATTAAACATAGAGTAACTCTTTATGAGAAACTGAAACTGAATACTTGTTTGAGTTAATAACTTCCTTTCCTGAGGCTATAAGCTGAGTTAGCTTCTTTGTAATGTTAGTTTCACTTGGACGCCAAAGACCTTGATGGGGGTGCCTGGGTGGTATAGTCGGTTAAGCTCCGACTGTTGATTTCAGCTCAGATCATGATCTCGTGCTCATGGGATCAAGCCCTGCATGGAGCCCAGAGTGGGGCTCCGTGCTCAGTGGGGGGTCTGCTTGAGATTCTCTCTCTCTCCCTTGCTCTCTGCCCCTAACCCCTGCTCTCTCTCTTTCTCAAATAAATAGATAAATCTTAAAAAAAAAAAAAAAAGACCATTATGAACTGGGCTCCTAGTGAACCCGTGTGGAGCATGCACACAAGATCACTATGGGTTGGGGCGCCTGGGTGGCTCAGTTGGTTAGGCGGCTGCCTTCGGCTCGGGTCGTGATCCTGGAGTCCCGGGATCGAGTCCCGCATCGGGCTCCCTGCTCGGCGGGGAGTCTGCTTCTCCCTCTGACCCTCCTTCCTCTCATGCTCTCTGTCTCTCATTCTCTCTCTCTTAAATAAATAAATAAAATCTTTAAAAAAAAAAAAAAAAAGATCACTATGGGTTAATTAGAAAATTCACTAAAATCAGTTCATAATGAATGTACTGATACCATGATTATTTCGTAGTATATATATTCAAAATATATTTTGAATATATTTCTGTAGTATATACATTCAATATTTCTCAATATATATTTCTATAGTATGTATATTCAATTTATATTTGAATATATAATATATATTTCTGTAGTATATATATTCAAAATCATTTGGCCATCTTCAGGATTTTTTTCTCTCAAAATGATGTTGCAAGCGGGAGAATTTCAAGTTTCAGTGGCTTTGCTTGGTAACTATGTTATTTTTAAACAGTTGAATTTTGTCCTCTTATATTCAACAACTGTTTGCTGATCTTACTTTTTAAGCAAGATTAAATAAATGGCTGAGAGGAGGAAATCATTTTTGCAATTTTTTTTTTCATTTTTGCAATTTAGTGAGACAGTGTTTCAACCCCAGATATCTAGTCATAAGGGATAAAGAATAGTAGGCTAAATCTTTTCTAAACTCTGTTCTCAGGGATGCAATGGTATAAGATGTATAAGACTTATTTTCTCCAGTCAAAGAGCTTATTATCTAATAGATAAGCATGAGTTTTAAATGTTTCACTAACCTAGTGCCTTAGTAATTCATCAGGGGGAGATACCCAACTGGCAAGAGTTGCCAGTGAAACCTTGTCCACAAAAGTGTTGATACACAACTCTAAAATCCCAGTTTCAAAAATCAGAAGGTTTTTTGAAAATATAACTCATTGAGGACCCGTTTTGGAACTGGCCCTGGGTATAGGCAAAAATTCAGTAGGTAGAGCCTAAGAAGGGAGAAAAACAGGCACCCTAGGTAGATTTTGTATCTTAAGGCACATATATGGGAAATGCCAAAAGTGTTTATTTCAGCATCTCAGATGTAGGTGTGGAATGTGGTAAATACATAGAGGTCTACCATTTCTTATTCAAAATTCTAGGGGTCAGAGGTACTTCAGAAATTAGAAGATTCTGGATTTTAGAAAGGTAATGCAATACCTATACCTATATATAATGTTATGCTGCTTGCAGGGTCCTGGAAATACCCTGTAAGGAAATCATTTATATTTGTTCAGCAGCAGGTGGGATAAATAAAGATTACAATCTCTTGTCAGTTGAGGTCAGATTTTACTAACACATGAACTGTAAGAAAACATTTGAATTTTCAGAGCTTTTGGGTTTTGAAATTTTGGTTAAGGGATGCGTAAATTTGTGTATAGATTGGGTTGATGGGATAGATCTGTACCTGTATATGGAGGGCCTTGAAAATCAAGCTGCGACATTGAATTTCATCTACTAAATGTTGGAGAATCCCTGGGGGATGAGAGGTGGGGGTGGGATTTGAAGAAGAGGGGCCGTGGGGGGATGGAGGTGTTAAGGGTGGTGTTTTACTAAGTTACACTAGAGGTACAGGGAGTCTGACTAGCTTGTCCCAAGAATGAAGTAAATGGAAGAAACTTTTTTCCAAAGAAAGAATCAGCAGAATTTCATTAGGATTTGGGAAGTGGCAATCGGGAGGTAGGCAGAGAAGACAGCAAAGAAAAGAGAGGAGCCAACGTAGATTTCAAGGTTTGAGCTTGAGTAACTATGAACAGAAAGCAGAAATCTCCAGGGAAGGCTTGATTTTGCGAGGATAATAGTGATTCTAGTGTTAAACACTTTTAAATGCAGGTGGGACAGCTAGGTGAACGAGGCCAAGTGAGACATTGGAAGTGCCTGTACTTCTTAGAGCCAAAGGAGAAGCCAGAACTAGAGGGGCACATTTTGGAGAAGGTCGGGGAGAACTTTGGGAGGAGGAACTAGGAAAGAAGATCAAGAACGGGGTTTGGAGTAATGGTGTAGGGGATGCAGCCTTGGCAGGCAGGGTCTGGGCCGCTGATGGATGAGGAGGGCAGAAAACTGGCATGAAAACCTATGCCAAAGACAAGGCAGGTGCATTCATGCAGTCAATTGGGAGCCAGATGCAGACTAGGGAGAAGCCCTCAGATCAGCATCGCTGATGTAAAAAGCCTCTCTTTCTACTTGTAGGTGCTCACACACTTCTGAGCAATAATCACAGTAACTAGGAGTCCTTGGCTCTATTGCTTTAATATCTCATGTGTTTGGAGGAAGACCCTGAGTTATTTGGAATAACTTAGGCCAAGATTATTTAGACTGAATCCAAAAACAAATTTGAATTATGAACAGGTTGGATCCAATTAGAACCAACATAATTTTCTGAGACTAGAATTTGCTTTGTTTTGTTTTTCTTATCATAACTGATTATTAGGTGAAAGTTAATTTTTAAACAAGTGTATGTATGTAAATATAGAGCTTTAGCTTATATGTGTATTATCTTATATATATATATTTTTTTATTTTGGAATTTGACCCATTATTTATCTCACTCTTTGTTCCTGTTTTCTTTTTTTTTTTTAAATACAAAGTGCCATGCTTACTGTAAAGATTTTATAGGTGAGCAAACAGATTACCAGTACTTTGGCCTTTAGTCTTAACAGAGCAGGAAAATAAATCACTGGGAGAAGTCAATAGAATTCTGTTTTTAACATTATTTAGTTTTGTTAATAATTAGCATGCTAAGGGGCACCTGGGTGGCTCAGTTGGTTGAGCGTCCAGCTCTTGGTTTGGGTTCTGGTCATGATCTCAGGGTCCTGAGATGGAGCCTGGTGTCCGGCGCCAAGCTCAGCGCAGAGTGTACTTGGGATTCTTTTTCCCTCTCCCTCTGCCCCTCCCCCTGCTCACACGTGTGTGTGTGTGTGTGTGTGCGCACACACTCTCTCTCAAATAAAAAATAAATAAATAAATAAATAAATAAATAAATAATATGTCTAAAAGAATAGCACTTTAACACATTTTTTTTTTAAGAGGCTGGGAGGGGCAGAGGGAGATGAAGAGAGAGAGAATCTTAAGCAGGCTCCACACCCAGCCCAGAGCCTGACGTGGGGCTCCATCTCATGATCCTGAGATCATGACCTGAGCCAAAATCAAGAGTCCGATGCTTAACCCACTGAGCCACCCAGGCGCCCCCAGACACTTTTCTTTTATAGGTAATTTCAGCAACCTTTGAAGGTTAATTATTCAGTTTAAGGTAGAATATCAGCAGCGTGTGTGGGGATTGTTTAAAAACTTGCGCTCTGCAAATACTGATCGATTGCCTACTGAATACCAGGAGCTACGGCAAGCCGCAAAGTGACACTCTGCAGCCCTGAGGAGTTTAAATACTGGTGGGGAGCATCCTTACGCGGTTGTGTCACAGAATCAGAAGCCCTGGGGGTGCAGCTGCTGACGGTTCTATAGCACTGCTAGGGGTTGCCTCACCCTCCTGGGATCTGCGAGGTAGCGGTAGGGCAGGTAACAGCTAATGTGGCTCTGGAAGGATATGAAGCTGAGCATGAGAGGGAGGGAAGATCATTCCAGACCGAAGGAATAATGTGCCAGCCGCTTTACTTGTCAGCATCTGAGAGAGAATATTTGGTAAAACTTTGGAGACTATGATTCAGTCATATACCTAAGGACTTTTCCTCGTAGTTACAGTAAGAGAAGAGCATGAGATACAGCTTACTGTTTGAGACCTCCAGGTTTCATCTAGGCATATTTTGGGGGTAATAACAGACCACGCCTGTCCAAATACTATGAGAAATATGGTGCGCCTAGCTTGGGGGAAAAAGGCTTCGGGAGGGAGGTTGGCGCCAGTTGGGAAAGAGCCTTCTGTGCACACTCAGCTTTTAGGATTTGACTCCCTGTAGGCAGCAGGTGGTCTTAAAATGCTTTTAAGCCAACAGTCTGCATTTTAGAAAGACAATTCTGGGATGTGCGGTGGTAGGGGCCAGTCCGCTACTCTCACTGGCACGTGCTACCATGTATTCATTCAACGACTAGTTTTGCATCCAGTGTCGTCTTTGTTAAGTGCCTCTTCTGTGCCAAATGCTGCATTTGTGGTGTGTAGTTCTGCTCGTCTTCCTGCTTCGTTGCCTTTGTGGTCAACATAGCCCATAAATATACGAACTATTTAAGTCAAAGTATTCACCCTTTAGTAAAACGGTCCCAGCAGAGCTCTACGTGAAACGTTGCAGTGGATTGCTGCTCTTGCGCCTATGTGATCATAAGTTCTGTGTGTTGTTGTGATATTTTTTATGGATGTCATTTATGATGCTGGGAATGTAGAATGTGAGAGCCCAAGAATCTTAGATGCCATCCATCTAGGCCAAATTCTTCCTTTTATATATAAAGAATTTCTGACCCCAAAAGATGAAGCTCAGTGTCACTTAGCTTGACAATTCCAGGGCTGGAACAGGGGCTGCCTGCAGATTTGAGGTTCTTGCTTTTGAGATGCCAAAGACGAGAATTATGTGCTGGGTGTGCACCATATCGGCTGGGGAGAGCCAAGGGCGTGATTGCTTCATGGCCTCTGCCTCTCACGTTTCTCTGCCTGACCTGGCTTTATTGCTCTTTCATTGTCCCTCCCAGTGAGTTCTTTATTCACAGTTAGCTCTGTGATCCGTTCTTCAGTCATCTGGTCGATGGGGAGAAGAATGTTGAATTTCACTGTCAGGTGATAAGCCTGGTTACAGCCCCAACTACCTACTAGTGATAAACTTGTGTACAGTGTGAAACCCTGCTGGCCCACAGCCTCAGATGGGATGAACACATGCTGCCCTAGGTCTGTGCCTTAAGGATAACAGTTCAGAATTCCCTGGGTGTTTAATGAGTGAGAGGTGAGCCTCCCCGCCACTCCCCCCCACCCCTCCCCCCCCACCGGGGCCCACCTGAACACAGTCTCTGCTACCTTCACAGACACCAGCTCCATCCGCAGTTTGCAGACAGGCATGGGAGAGCTCCACGGGGAAACCAGGTTCTGGCATGGAAAGGACTATTGCAATTTTGTCTTCAAAGACTGGGTTCAACTGGATAAGCCTTTTGCTGGTGAGTGCCATGATCATGGGTGGCTGCTTATGTTTTGTTTTTTACTTGTCAGCATCTGAGAGAGTATGCATACGCAGGATATACTGTCCTTTGTTCTGCTTTGTTTTGTTTTGAATATTTGGTAAAACTTTGGAGACTGTGATTCAGTCATATACCTAAGGACTTTTCCTCGTAGTTACAGTAAGAAAAGAGCATAAGATACAGCTTACTGTTTGAGACCTCCAGGTTTCATCTAGGCATATTTTGGGGGTAATAATCTGTAATTCTGCAAGAGATGGTGCCCTTCCTTTGATCGTCTCCTTTTCTGCGTATCATCTTCATCTTCCAGCATGAAAATGGCACGTTTTCAGATTATCACTGTGCTTATGTATTTAAGAGAAGATAGAGATGGAACTGTATACATAGCCTGAGGTTAGTTCAACAGGACACAAAAGAAAAACGTAATATTAAGTCCACAACCTTAGATAATTTACGCCAACTCGCATCTTGCCTTGCCTAGTGATTATCTCATACTAAGTGAAATGGACACATCCTGGGGGGAGGCCCATGGAGGACTGTGTGCCTCAGTGTGTATCTTTGTTTCCCTTGGCAAAGGTATTGTTCCACCCAAGCCAAGTAATATATGCATAGTGAACATTACCACATTTCCTTTGACGGATCATGGTCGGGGTCAGTGCTGGAATCACATGGCTCTGTCCCTGGCCGAGCAGTTAGTGATGATCTGTGCCTGGGGCACCTGGGCAGATTTCATTGACAGACACTCCACTCCTCGGATGCCATGGCATGACATCGCCTCTGCAGTCCACGGGAAGGCGGCTCGTGATGTGGCCCGTCACTTCATCCAGCGCTGGAACTTCACGAAGGTACGTGGTTGACTTTATCACGATTCAGCCCACATAAAGAGAGAGAGCCTGGAAGAAGAGAAACCTAGAGGGTTGGCAAGAAGGTGCTGCGGTGACCCATCTGTTCTTGAGTGCCTGGTTGCCAGAGCGCCAGGGTCGGCGGGCAGAAGGAAAAGAAGACGTTCCTGAACTCTCCCACCGCAGACAATTCAGAGCACAGAGAGATAGATGCCACTTTCGGGGCCTATTGTGATCCTTTTCACGTTTTGGATCCTCAGTGTTGGTTAAGCATCTGGTCTGTGCTGATGGTCAGCTGGAGGGCTATTGTAGGGGGGATAGGGGCCTTGTTTGGATGAGAGAGCTCGAGCTTTCAAGTCCTCCCAGTCCTGGCATTGCGCTGGGGGGTTCACACCGGTCCAAGCTTCTGGGAGGTGGCTCTGAGCGAGGGGAGCAGTGTGAGAAGATGGGGCCATTTTCCTTTTCTTCAGACTGTGTCATATGCCTTCATTACATATGGGAATAACTTAAGTACCTCCCACCCAGGTGGCATTAAGGTTCCATCTTCTTTAGTATAAATTATGACAAGGCATTAGTCTCCTTGATAATTTGGGAAAAAATTGTTTTATCAACAAGTTAGAATCTCACCTGATTTTTCATTTACATAAGTTTTTATTTATATAAACCTTATAAATTTTTAGAAATAATGGAAATATTTTTTAAAGATTTATTTATTTATTTTAGAGAGAGAGTAGGGGGGTTGGGGAGAGGCAGAGGGAGAGGGAGAGAGAATCTCAAGCAGACTCCCCACTGAGCACGGAGTCTGAGAAATAATGGAAATGTTTTTAACGAAAATTAAGGGAGCATGAATGAATAAATGAAGGAATATTACTTTTAACCTATCTGTGATTGGTTTTGGGATTTCCAGTGCTTATATACTCTCTTCCTGGCAGGATAAACTGGTAAACCCCATAAAGCTTTTCAAAAAGTATCCAACCTTTAACTCAGAAAATGTTTTTTTGGGTATTTAAGTTAAAGAAGTAATCTGGAGACGCCTGGGTGGCTCAGTCGGTTAAGCGTCTGCTTTCAGCTCAGGTCATGATCCCAGGGTCCTGGGATCGAGTCCCTTGTCAGGCTCCCTGCTCAGCGGGAAGCCTGCTTCTCTCTCTCCCTCTGCCTGCCACTCCCCCTGCTGTATGTGCTGTCTCTCTCTGGCAAGTAAATAAAAAAATAAAATCTAAAAAAGAGAAGTAATCTGATAGGTAATTTATTTTGATATTGCTTCTAATAATTCTGATAAAATGAGAAATAACTGAAATGCACATTAATAAGAATTTATTTAACAAATTATGGTTCCTTATCATTTTCTTAGGAAGTTACTAAAATAGGATATACAGTGCTACACTGCTGTGACAAGATATCTACAACATAGTAAGAAATCAGTTTACAAAAAAAAATACCATTTTTTTGCCATTATATACCTCTATAACTCTAGATCGCATTTAAGCTTTCTTTAAAAATATAAAACAATACATGCCCACTGCAGAAGCTAAAAAATAGAAGGAGAAAAGGAGTTCTCTGCCTCCAGAAAATGGAAAGAACACAAAATAAATAATCGATTGCCTCTTCAACTAGAAACTCCACTGTTAACGTTTTTCTTTTTCTTTATCAAATGAATCTGAATTTCTTTTATAATCACAAAGTAGGGAGGAATGGAGCTATTTTCTCATCTGGATCTTTTTTTTTTACCTGTTATTCTTTATTTTAGATTATGAAGTCAAAATATCGATCCCTTTCTTATCCTTTCCTGCTTCCCAAATCTCAAACAACAGCCCATGAGTTGAAATATCAAGTGCCTGGGTCCGTCCATGCCAATGTACAGGTAAGGCTAGCTTTTCTTTTTCACCAAATGCTACTGAGTAAAATTACTCTTACTGGATTAAGTGCCTAGTACATTGGCTTCTCAATGAGGACAACTCCAAATCAAATCTGAATAGACCTTTTAAAATTGAGTATTATATTTCCTATTTAAAGTGTGTTCCATTTATCCTCTTTTTAAAACTCTTATAATAAACACACAGTTTTACTTCCTTACCACTTGTTACCCCTGTTACTCATCTTTTATTCTACGCTGTAGCGTATTCATCATTATCTTTACATGTTCATCTCTTGTTTCACCTGTATCATCAATTTCTTTAGCGACACACTCATCTCTTTTATGCTTCTGTTCCTCCCACTGTGGCTATCCTAGGGTCTTATACTTACACTTATCCTAGAGTAAGTGATGGATAATCTTCTTATTTGAGTCACTTTGTAACTGAAATATAAAGCAATCATTGTTAAGAAGTCTTTCCCCTATGAGAGGGTCTCACAGAAAGCATGTGTATTCTTAATCGATATAATCTTTTATGCATAAGTTGTAAAAACCTCAAATGCTCAAGAAATTTTGCTTTTTGTTTTTTTTTTACTATGATTGATATTATCACTGGTAGGTTGCACAATGACTCAAGAGGGTTAATCAATCTGGAATAGCTCATCTACACTTACAAAATATTTTTTTTTTTTTTAAGATTTTATTTATTTATTTGAGAGAGAGAGAGAATGAGAGACAGAGAGCATGAGAGGGAGGAGGGTCAGAGGGAGAAGCAGACTCCCTGCCGAGCAGGGAGCCCCATGCGGGACTCGATCCCGGGACTCCAGGATCATGACCTGAGCCGAAGGCAGTCGCTTAACCAACTGAGCCACCCAGGCGCCCCACTTACAAAATATTTTTAAAAGTTTCTTTGTCCTCCATTCATAACATTTGCTATAAAGGGTCTGGTTTTAGTTTCCTCAAAAATGTATTAAGTTTCCAAGTAAATTAAGGATCTTTATGTCACAAGGATTCCAATAAATGTGTTCATAATTGGAAAATGTGTAAATAAATAAATATTCTTAGGAAAGGCCAGTCAAGGAAAGGCTTGTCCTGTTATTCCTTCTGAAGTGACCCTAGCAACATGATACTCTGTTAACCAGGGATTGATACCGGGTAAGCACCAGGAATGTGGCTGAAACTTCACATCTAAGAAGCTAGTTATAGTTCAATATAATTTTAGTTCCTAATTAGCCAAATGCCTTTTAGAGGCTCTTTTAATAGAATATGGAATTTGCTTAATGAAGTCACATAATTTTACCACATCCAGTTGAAGCATCTCAGATTACACGTAGGAAAATTAAGACCCAGTGGGGCTATGAGACTTGTCAAGGGTCACCAGCTGGTTGTAGGTAGAAGTGGAGCTTGAAATCCTGCTCTAGTCCATTGTTACCTCACCTCAAATATCTTGAGATCATCAGGGGCAGAACTAGGATGGGCAGCCTTTGACATTGCCTTTTGTTAAAGGTCATCCTATCAGCATCAGAAATATTGAGTAAGGGCGCCTGAGTGGCTCAGTTGGTTAAGCATCCGACTCTTGATTTTGCCTCGGGTCATGATCTCAGGGTTGTGAGATCGAGCCCTGCATTGGGCATGGACCCTGCTTAAGATTCTCTCTCTCCCTCTTCCTCTGCCGCTCCCCAGCCCCCCCCTTAAAAAAAAAAAAAAAAAGATTGTTCAAATAAAGATCCAGCAGTCTGCTACTGACATCACTAATACAGATTTATATAATCTGGACATGGATTCTAGTGAATATGATTATGTAAATGAAATGCCTAAATCAGTTACTTTGTACTATATACAAGTAGTATTTGTATCTAAGAAATAAAAAGACATTTCAGGCCATAGATGAAATAAGAGAACAATCAAAGAGATAAACCACTTGAGAGAAATACCTATAGCAAATATTTAGTTATCCCAGGCTACAGGAGACAATTAATTTAAACTTAGAGGCACAGATATATGTATGTTCATATGTCAGTTAATGAATATTTTATGAACCTGTTTAATTTTATTCTACTTGGAGGGAAAAATTACTCATGCTATAAGATAAAATAGGAACCTTCATGTTAAGAAAACAAGAGAATTTAATTTAAGATTTGAGATGGCATTAAAGTTGACTCAGTGATCAACTTATCAAAGTTAGCAGATGCAAATTAAGCATCTGTTGAAAAGGAATTTCTCGGAATTCTATATTTTTGTGATCAGCAAAGGAAGTTGTATGCTGGTGTTGCATAAACATATGTCTTCTCTTACCTGTGGGTAAAGCCCTGTTTTATATATTCTCATCCAGTTCCCTGGCATGGTAGATAGATACTCTGCATGTCCACTCTATCAAATGCCTCCCTTGAGTCACCTCCTCTGCATCACTGAATGTGGTGTTAGAGATGGGGCTGGATCCGTGATATCTCCTGATATACTTCTATGTTCATCCTCGATATGCTTGATATGCTCGGGTGGCCTGGACTCAGGAACCTCTAGAGCCAATTGATTTGAAAGGAAGTCTACCAAGACTTCCTCATTAATTCATTTATTCAGTCAACATATGTTTATTAAGTGCCATATGTTTGCACAGTGAAGTCACCAATGCATACTTGGGTGCTGAGGAAGAAGACACAAGTTCTCGGCCTCTGGAAGCCTCATTAGCTGGGGGAGAGAAAGCTGTGACGTTGAACTATTCAGTTAACAAGGCTAGGTGTGGTCCAGGACTAACTGCTAGCTTGACAGTAGGGCCCAGCACGCTGTGAGAGTCTGGCAGTGAGGACGAGAGAACTGGGTGTCTCCTGTAAGTAATAAGCCTGCCTGCTCCGTGGATGGTAGACCTGACTGCCACAGACCATTTGCTCTTGAAGAGTTGGCAGGTGAAGTTGAGATGGCTTAAGGATGCCCCAGAGTGCCGGCCTGGTTAATTTGGACCTGATCCTGGAGGCGTTAGTGAATTTTGGAACTTTTTTTTTTTTCCATCCAAGATGCAGCATGATATAGGAATGCTTTATGAAAATTAACCCAGATCAGAGTTTACAAACCTGGTTTTACCTGTGAAATGCTAATAACTGTGCCACGGGAAAATTTTCCATGGACAGAGAAGTTTTGGCAGATTTTCTGAGCACAGGATTTCTTAGTGCCCTTGTTATGCTGATATGTATCATGGAATCACTAAGAATGAATGTGCTGTGAGAATTTCCCAAGCCGAATGGATGGAGGGTCTCTCATTTTGTCACGCGTGTGTTTCCATCTCTCCGAACAAACACACTTGGGGACCTAAAGGTTGTGCATACGAAGAGCTTAGACGAGAAAGAAAGTGAAAGCAAGGATACCAGTGGGGAGGCTGTGGCTGTTATTCTAGCATATACAAAGTTTGCATTTGTAAATTCGTATTCTTTTTCCTGAAGAGGACTCCCCCGTAAGTGGAGAAGTGTTACTGGTAGTCAGGAGATGTTTTCAGAACTGCCAGAATCACTCCAGTTGTGAAAACAGTGGGCACAGTGCCAAATTTTTGAAGTCAGGAATGTCTGAGACGACCAGAAACTGAAAAAAGAAAAGAAATCAGCATGCTTCATGTCTCCTTTTCCGTAAAGTTCTGACCACAGTGTTGTTTCACTTCACATTATTTACTGGCTCTCCACGTTATGCGTCTTGTTCTAGACATTCTTATTCTCAAGTCATGAGTGAGTAGAGCTTAGAGGCCCAAAGCAATAATCTAGCTGAATCCGTGGTTTTCCAGAGAAGCCAGAAGGGAGCCGGGAGATGGGACCTGGTGCGTTGTAGGCAACTATACAGAGACCATAGGGTTGGTGGTGAGAGCTAAATTAATCCATGCAACAGCACTTAGAAAGTGCACTAGTTTGGATTGTATCAGTATTAGCTTCAGTCCTCAAGCTCTCCCTAGTGTTTTCAAGAGTTTGGAACAAAGCAGTTGACATTTTTCTGGGTGGGTCACAAGGATAGTTCTGGATACAAAATCCTTATACCATATATTTGTTGAAATGGAGAGAAAGAGCATTTGACATAATAAAGTAGAGAGTAGGTAAGATTCATGTTCTTTTATTTGCAAAAAGGAACCCAGTGATTTAATTCTTTTAACACAAAAACACTGGGTCCAGTCGTCCTTGGTAATTCCAACACCAGCTGTGATGCTCAGCTATCGCAGAAGGCTTGACACAACCAGCCAGGGCGACTAGTTAGGGAGACTAGAGCCAGGGCAGGGGGGACAGAGGCTGCCCCCACCAACATGGATTTCTGCTACTAAAAAAAAAAAAAAAAAGTCATCCAAACCTGAAAGCTGACTTCAGCAACTTGCACTGGCACTTTTAAAATAATCTCAGGTGTTTCCCCTTGGAGCTGGGCATTCTCAGAAGCCTGCCAAGAACATTTAGAGAAGACAAAGCAGGAGAAAGGCTTGGGGCTGAGGGGTGGAGGAAAGATGGCTCTGAAACCACTTACACACAGATTGTATAAAAGAACTTATTTTCTCCCGAAAAAGAACAAACTGGGTGCCCTAATGCTATCATTGCCACGTAAGGTAAATGACCAAGACAGAGGATGTTCTGGCATGTTTATCAAGGTAAAAGACAATGCCTGATGCCAAATTAGCATCAGTATGGAATCAATATAGAGAACAATCCTCTTTATTAAATTGGGCAGCCTATTGTAGAAAAGCCAGTCCTTAGACAATCATTGTTGAGAAGTCCTGCCAAATTGAGGGAAATGATTCTGCTGGAGTTACGTCTTTGATCTCTCTGTCTGTTAAAAAAATTAAACAGAAGGGACGCCTGGGTGGCTTAGTCGTTAAGCGTCTGCCTTTGGCTCAGGTCATGATCCCAGTGTGCTGGGATCAAGCCTGCATCGGGCTCCCTGCTCAGCGGGAAGCCTGCTTCTCCCTCTCCTACTCCCCCTGCTTGTGTTCCCTCTCTCGCTGTCTCTGTCAAATAAATAAATAAAATCTTTAAAAAAAAAATTAAACAGAAAAGAAACTATACAGGCGAGTGTGTGAATGACATCCGAATTATATTAGTGGAAAAACTTGTTCCTTACCCTTGGGGAAAATGGCCACATCACTCTCTGCAGGATGTCAATGTAGGAATCAATGTAGATTTCAAAGGACCACAACATGTTTTGTGTTGTGAAAAAATAAAGTAGATAGGGAGGGGTAAAAGAAAGCCATTTAACTTCCTCTAAGGCAGTTTCCTAACATGGAGGCTGTATGCCCATTTATGGACCAGGTCTCCATGCAGTGGCATTTCTGTGCTTGCTGCTGTGGTTCTTGGAGGGAGAAGCCCCATGAACGGGGAGTGTTTACTCTCTGCCCAGCACTGCACTAAGCTTTTTGTGGATGATCTCATTCAATATTCACCAGTCTCTAAACTGGACTCCTGTGTGGCCTCTTATTTTCACAGATGAGGAAAGTAAGACTTTGGGAAGTTAAAATAGCCCAGGGAGGAACAGTGAGGCTGAAGCTGGATGCTGAGCAGTCTGGCACCAGGGCCCGAGGTGGTAACCACGAGACAGAGGCTGTTTCTGACGAGATCTGGCTGGTTGTAACCACCAAGGGCTCCAGCAAGGCAAAGCTGCATGTCGAGATTGCCTTTTAGGATCCTCTTCTGTTGCAGCAGCTCCAAGTCCTCCCCCAACCCTCTTCTTGCTTCTTCCTGGCTCCCGAGAGCCCCCGTCTACACCTTTCTTCCTAGGACTTCTTTCCCCTTAAGTTTTATTTTCTACCTCTCCTTCAGCCTCAAGGTTAACTTTTCCCTATTGTTCGGGCAAAAGGATCATCCCATGTTGTGTGGTGAATGGATGACACTCAATGGACAAAGTGGTGATTAGAAGCAAGGGCTTGATAGTATGAGGCGAATTCTTGAACTTAGTCCATTTCTTGGTGCTCCTGGCCTGCTTTTCTCCTTGGACTGGAAGAATAAGGCCCAACGGTCTGAGTGCTTCCCTTGTCTCCCAACCCATGCCACTGATGGGCTTCTCCGTGGAAGCCAACTTCTGCTAGAGGGACATATAAATGGTCCTAACAGTCTCTGGTCCACAACTGACTGATTTGGGAGTTTAGGGAAATACAAAGAAATTAAGATATGTGCTGAATTTATAGGGAAGAAAAGCATTATAGTAAGGGAAAAGTAATTTGGGACAAATACTAAGGAAGTTTTGAAAGTTTTCCTTCAAGAAGAAATTTCTGAATTTCAATTCATATATTCAAATTGGGCCCACATGTATATAAGGGAATCGGGCTTGTGGATAAAAGAGGTTATCTTTCTGTCTGCCTGCCTATCTATCTATCTATCTATCTATCTATCTATCTATCTATCTATCTTTACGAAACGATTTCAACCATTCTGTACATGACTCAGTGCTCACCATGGTAAATGTGGTCACTGTCTGTCACTATACAACATTATTACAATATCATTGACTCAATCCTCTATGCTATCTTTGTGATTTATTTATTTTATAACTGGAAGTTTGACCTCTTAATCCCCTTCACCTATTTTGCCCGAGAAGGCTATCTTCTAAGTTAAAAAATAGGACAGGGTACAAAGGAAAATGACAGGTTCTAGTTACAGTTTTGAGGCTAAAACATAAAATTAGAAATGTGGTTTTTTTTATATGCTTTAAAATTGTGTATTCAGACTTGAGGTTTGAAAAGTGAGGGTTAGATTTGATTCTCCATATTCTTGGGGCAATAAGATAAGGCCCATTTCTGCATGTGTAAGCAAGGGTTTGAGGCTTGTCTGAGTTCCACTGGTTTAAAACAGAAATGCAGGACAAGTTGGTCAGACCAGTTAAGAAAAAGGAGAGAGTAAATCTTAAATTTAAAACAGAAGGGAGTCAGTCACAGTGTGTTTAGCCTGTTTGGCTGTTTACAAACTTTCTAGACCATCAAGCATTTAAAGCAGTTGAGTTGATCTGTATATCACCTCAGGGTCCCTCGTTCAAGGGTAGAGGCAGGACCAAAGGGAAATCTGTATTTTTAGTTTTTCTTGTGGTGATAGATGTTGACTAATTAGAATAATAGTAAGAGTAATAGAAGAGTAATACCAAGTTATTTTTTTCTGTGTTACTTGAAAGATATGTTCAAATTTAATACAAAATGATGACTTTCTAAAATTAGTTTTCATTGTGAGAAAACAATAGAGTTTGGACTCAAACAATGGGATTGATAATGCTGACCCGCACCCCAGGAGGGGGGCCACCTCCCACATGTGAGGTTTAATGGGCATCAGGCTCCCCCCACCCCCCACTCCCCCACGTTGCTTATGCTCTCTTTCAGGTTCTTCTTTTGGCTTACAAATGTACTTATTTTAAACATTTAAGTGTCTCTTTAAGGGAAACATTTACCAGTATCTTTCACAGGAAAGATGGCAAATGCGTGACTTGCCTTTTCCTTCATGGAGTTGTCCGCCATCAATCTTAGCTTTCCTCCCCAGTGTGTCTCGTTCCTGGGAGCCTCTTTTTGGCATAGCTGCCCAGGAAACTACTTCAAACATCATGACTAGACTTGAAACCGATTTGGCACTCCTCCTTTATATCTTATGTTAATTAGCTTATTAAATCTTTAAATCAGGGCAAATTTGGAAAGTGAAAAAGGGAAGAAAAGTATAAGGTTTCTGGATTTGAGGGGGAGACTGAGAAGTGGCCACCAAAGGTGGTATATAAACTAAGCCTGTAAGTTTTTAGAGGTAGAAATCCTATATATCAAAAGCTACTATGTGCCCCATACCGTAGCTCTGTGTGTTTATTATGCCATTTGTTTCTTCACCCAGCAGCTGTGGCGCAATGCTGCGTGCGTGCATGTGTGGGTGGGTGTGTGTGTGTGTGTGTGTGTGTGTGTGTGTGTGTGTGTGTGTGAGAGAGAGAGAGATCTCAGGTGTACAGTGGAGGAAACCAAGGCTCCCTGCTATAAAAATGATTTGTTGAAGGTGAAAGAGCTAGTAAGGGCAGAGCTGTAGCACAGATCTCCCGAGTTCCTATCTGTCCAGCATACTCTGCCATTCTATACATTGTTTCCAGAATTCTGTAGAACCCGATCAGTAAATCAGTACGATCAGTCCATGTAGCAGAGGGGAAGAACCTTTGCAAGGTAGCCTGCATTTTCAGGGCTATGCCCCTCCACAACCAAATTCAGCATAAATTTGAGAGGACTAACAACTGAAACTTCTATTTGTTCGGAACTTTGTCATTTCTACTGATAGACAATCATGCAGTTCCTTAGAGATGATGTGAAATCAAGATATTTTCCCAGTGTGGATCATATTTATTTAAATTTTCCTTGTGAGGTTTTTTTTTTTTGAGATATTTGACTATTGCTGCTCACAATTAAACTTTCCAATGGCATGTATTCATCTGCTAAAATTAAATAAGTGTTTTGGGAGAAGCTATTTTGTAATAAATACCTCATACTAAAGAGTAAGATTTTGAGGATAAAATCAATGATGTTAGTAAGTACTAGTTTGAATTTCATGAGTGTTATAGATGCAAATTTTAAAGTTATTGATTAGATCAAGAATTCTATGAGATCTTTTATATGTAATAGACATAAAACCAATTACATACTGGATCACTTTATAGATTCCTAATAATATGGAGCCATTCTTTTGTTTTTAATTTCAGTTGACCTCATGAGAGACAGTTTCAATATTCATTTCAAATCAAGAATAGCAAATCTATTTTTATAGTGATTCTTTTGCAACATCATGCTATTACTTAAGGAAAATCAATTAATAAATATTTACTGAGCACCTACTGTCTGTCCACCATTGTACTGCAGTCATAGTTAGAATACTGGAAAAAGTGATGAACGGTTGTTCTTAGTTTGCAAGGCTTGTATGTCCTCTGGTGCACCGTCCCCGGCACAGCCATAATCTCTGCTCAGCTCTGACGTGATGTGCCGTAGCTCAAATGCATCCTCTAATGTTCTCATTAGTAATAGCAAACACTTATATACCGCTTACCAGGTAGTAGGCCTCCTGCACACTTCATAGTAATTCATCTAATCCTCTCTATAACCCTATAAAATACATATTCAATTTAATAGAACAGAAATCTGAGGCACCAGGAGGTTGAGAAACTTGACCAAGATCAAAGCTACTGAGTGGTTGGGCTGAGCTTTGAACTAGGCAGTCCCGCTAAGTATCAGTGTACTTAACATATACTCAGGTATCTGAGCTGGAAGTTCTTTATGTAATCCAGGTGGGAGCAGGTGAGTGTCTGAATAGGGGGAGGCAGTATGGATGAGAAAGGTGAGCAATGAGGAGGCACACCAAGAATCAGTCAGCTGATTAAAGGCAACGCCAAGATTATATATCTAAATGAACCTATTTGTGTTTTAAAATGTATTAATCTGAACACTTCCTATTTGGGGGAAAAGGAATCAGGACATTATCAAGTCAGAGCTAGGGTGACTCTATCGTATGGTTCAAAACAGGACACTTTGGAGAGTAAAAGTGGTACTATTAACAAATTCACCAGAACAACATTCTGATGTAATTGTGGAACCAGTATGGAAAAAGAATACCATTGGTCACCCTACTCATGGCCCCCAGAAGAGGTACTTTGGGATACTCTTTGTAGAAACTACACTTTATGATTTCCAGTTTTGAATGAAAATAATCCTGGGTGGATGAGGATATATTCAGGGCTTGACTTCTAGCCAGGCTCCTTCCTTATGGATTATGTCCAAGGACCAGTGTCCCACCCACCTCCTCTTCTTGGGCCCACACATGACACCCAAGCCCCTGTAATCATTCAGTTGTGTAGAAGAAAAAGGATTGGTTTCATTTTATGACTACATCTGGCATCATTCTCAATTGTTTGCTCGTTTCCGATTGCTGCCTTGTAGTTGCTCCGCTCTGCTGCTGATTGGTCGGCTGGTATAAAGTACCATGAAGAGTCCATCCACGCTGCTTACATCCACGTGATAGAGAACAGCAAGCACTATATCTATATAGAAGTAAGTCCTGCTCATGTAAGTTAGTATGACAACCTGCCTTCCCATAAATAGCTTACAGGGCCCCAGACTCAGGATCTGCTACATTAATCAGCATATGTTGAGATATGAATTCAAGTCACCTGAAATTTTACCTCCCCAACATACCTGACGTGCACTTTGCATTTTCATTAACTCAGGACTCTAGTAGGGGTCCCCCAAGTTCTTGTTATTAAAGTGTGTCAACTCACTGTAATATTATTAGCCAGAAATACCACAACAGGACTGAGTAAGTTTTTATTTGTCTTGAGTTGGAGGGTCTAAGTGTGAGGCATGTGGTGTTTCAGGAGAGCACACACAAGGGTAAGTTGCTAAAGTGGAGACCACTGAATGCCACTAGTTTGGCATCACTGGAATAGGGGGCATGCAGGGAAAGGAACATGGAAAAGGAAGATGTGAGAATATTGAGGGCAAGTACCACCTCCTTCAATCCTGTACGAATCATTGTTCATTTTAAAGCTTGGTCAGATCCCAGAGTTTGTGTTCGGAGAAGAGGAGAAAACCTAGGGACACTGCATTTAGTTTGGGAACCTTAATTGAACTTCAGAGTAGATACAAAGCTAGCTCAGAGCACGTGGACAATCCTGAAAAAAATTAGAAGGCACAATTTGTACAAATAAATCAGAGCATATCTCCCTTCTTTATTTTCATCTTGTCTTTCTCATTGAATTTTTTTAAATGTGTGGAGGGAGATTGGTTTCCTGGAGAAAACCATCCTAGCCCTATGTTCCTTCCCCTCCCCTCCTCCATACAGTGACTAATTACGAAGGGCAGGTAGGAAAGAATTAGAGCTTTGTTCATTTCACAGGCCTGGAGAAAGAGAAGCTGATTTTAAAAATTAGCAGGCTACGTGCATTACAGTGTCCTAGATGGGACTACACAACGGAAAAAGGACTCTGAATATCAGAGTCTGGAGCTTTGCAGTACTAATACAATTAGTATTATTAATTACATCAGTTATACAATCACAATAGAAGATGTTAACAGCTGCCTCATCCATTACCCACAGTCCTTTTGCTTTATCTCTTTTTAATAGCATTAAGTCAGCCTTTCTAATGAGTGCTACCACAGGGCTAAGTGAGGTCCGTAATGCCATGTGGATACACATGGTTGTGGGCACATCCCTGGTTGTTACACCTCTAGCCGAGCTAAGTGGTTGGCGTCTACCCTGCTCTGCCCAGAAAAGGAGAACCAGGCCGTGACATGTGGCCAGTGAGTGCTTACAGCCGCTGAGGAATGCAAAGCTTCTCTGTAATAGGAATTCAGAAAAACAAACATGGTTTGGTTGCCACCGAAATTTTTATTGTTTGATGCCTTAAGGGAAAACACATTCTCAAATGAGTTCCCGCAGAGTGTCTCCTGGTAAGTTTGTCTTACGGAGGCAGTTTAAAGATTTATACTTAAGTATATAAACATGTAAACTAGTAAAAATGATGATGTTGCAAAGGGATGAGAATCATAGTTTGAGTCATTGCTTCTATGTCTCTTTAGGATGATTAGCAAAGATTACTTTTTGATGATTATACTTATAAATTACAGGTGTATTATAACAATGTATTTAAGTATGTAATAGTGATAATATTTGTACCTAATTACTAACATTCCTTTATGCAGCAACTAAATCTTTTATACCATTATGATAATAACGTTGTACCCGGATTTTTTAGTAAGAGTTTTAAACAGTGTTTTATAGGTAAATGAATAGTACAAATTATTTAAAGAAAAAAAGAAAAACATTTCTTTTTCCAGTTTATTGGTTTATGAAACACACTTGTGAAAGCAATTTGGAACTACTTAAAATAGAAGTTCAGAAATAATAAGTGACCCAAACAAATGAGACAAGGCAAAAGCAGATACTAGGAAATGATAGAGAGTGGGTGGAGAATATTAGACCAGGATTCTGCCATCTACCCTGCTAGAAAGGTAAACTTAGCACGAGACAGAAAGTTTACCAGTATAGGATTTTAAATCCTGAGCATTTGTACAATACATGAATTTGTAAACCTAGGGTCCCTATTGATTAAATTTGGAATGTTCCTACCTTTCTAAAATGTCAGCTACAAAGAAATCACAAGATGAAATAATAATGTAGCCTCCACTGGACTAAGATATGATATGTGATGTGTGAGATGAGGCTTCTTTTATTCTGTGTCATTTACTTTCCTAAATGATTTTAGTAATAAGAACATGTCTGCTATGTGAAACGTTTTTTTTTAAACATCAGCGTAGTGTTTGTTATAGAGCATGCTTTCCATATACATCTATTACAGAGATAAGAAAGACTTACATGATGACTCTCTTTCTTGTAGAACCAGTTTTTCATAAGTTGCGCTGACGATAAAGTTGTGTTCAACAAGATAGGTGATGCCATTGCTCAGAGGATACTGAAAGCTCACAGGTAATGTTTTGGCATTTGGGTAGGAGTGATTGCTGCAAATGTTCTTGCATTTACTGCTAAAACAACTTTTGAAAGCCCGTTTTAAAATACTGTCTTTTCCTAGCAGGCATAAATTAGGTTCAGGTAGCAGTAGGTTATTGGTTCCTTCAATCTGATTTCAGTTGCTGAGAATTTTGAGTCCATTTTTGAAGCAGTCGGAATTCTCCCAGGGCATTCTTCATTTTTTCCTGGCCAGTCTCTTTCCCACACTGATAGAGTTGTGATTTGATTTATTTAGTGGCAGACAGTGAACTGTGTTCACTTAAAAAATCAAAGCAAAATAGTCATGTAATTCTTCCATGGGTTATATTTAAATGCCTATTACCCTCTGTCTTATTTCTTCAGCTCATGGGATTATTTTTTTAATAACGGTATTAAAATATAATTCACATACCATACAATCCAGCCACTTAAAGTGTACAATTCAGCATTTTCCCAGAGTTCTTTTAGCATATTCCCAGAGTTGTGCAACTATGCCTAATCAGTTTTAGAACATTCTCATCACCCCAGAAAGAAACCCTCTATCTGTTAGCAGTCACTATCTACTTCTCCTTATTTTATCCTCTTGCAACCACTAAACTGCTTTCTTTCCCTATAGATTTGCCTAGTCTGGGCATTTCATATAAATGGAATCATACAATATGTGGTCTTTTATGACTGACTTCTTTCACTTAATTTGATGTTTCCAAGACACATCTATGTTATAGGATGTTAACAGTATTTCATTTATATTTATTGCCAGGTAATATTCCATTTTCTGAATATACTATATTCTATTTATCCATTCATCAGTTGGTAGATATTTGGGATGTTTCCAGTGTTTGGCCATTATGATTAATGCTGCTATAAATATTCTGTATTAGTTTCTATGCAGACATATTTTTATTACCCTAGAGGTAGAATTACAGGGTTATATGGTAATTCTATGTTTAACATTTTGAGAAGCTGCCAGAAGGTTTTCAAAAACAGCCACACCATTTTACATTCCCATAGTGTATGAGGGCTCCAATTTCTCTGTATCATTGCCAGTGCTTACTATTATCTCTCTTTTGGATTATAGCCATCCTAAGAGGTGTGAAATGATATCTCATTGTGGTTTGAATTTGAATTTCCCTCATGACTAATCATGATGAGTATCTTTTTGTTTATTGGCTATTTCATGTATTATCTCTGGAGAAATATATATTCAAATTTCTTGTCCATTTTTTAATTAGGTTGTCTTTTTATTGTTGAGTTGTAAGAGTTCTTTATATATTCTAGATACAAGTATATCAGATTTGTGACTTGCAAATATTTTCTCCTATTCAGGGTGTTTTCTTTTATACTTTCTTGATAATATCTTTTGAAACACAAAAGTTTTTAATTTTGATAAAGTCCAGTTTATCTGTTTTTTCTTTTATTGCTTGTGCTTTGGGGCCATAGCTACAAAATCACTGCCTAATCCAAGATCATGAAGATTTATACTTCTTTTCTCCTAAGAATTTTATAGTTTTAGTCCTTACACTTAGGTCTTTGATTCATTTTGAGTCATTTCTCATACATGGTGTGAGGTAGCAGACCCACTTCATTCCTTTACATGGGGATTTACAGTTGTTCTAACACCATTTGTTGAAAAAACTGTTCTTTCTCCACTGAGTTGTCCTGGCATCCAGACTACTTCTTTTTAGGGCTGATTTTAGCTCTGTGTAAAGGCAACAAAATAAACAACACCATTACATTTTATTATTTCAATTCCTTGAACACCTGCAGTGGAGAATGTTAAGTACATACACATTTGGGGATTAAAACATTGTTTACTTCCAGCGTCACATGGCACTTAAATATCTTTTTTTTTCCCCACATAATATGTGGGGATTTTTAGACCTAAGAACATTTTACAACAGTAACTACCAGTATTTTATATGATCGGTGGTTTCTAGACCCTTACTGAATCTTCACAGCTACTCTTGAAAGTAGATCATATAGTCCTTGTGGTTGTTACTGTTATTATTGTCATTGCTGTCCCCATTTGTAGAGTTAAAAGCTAAGATTCAAGAGGTGATGTGGCTTGACTAAGGCACTAAAGCAATAGGCAAAAATGGCTTTGAGCCCGAGCCTTTGGACTTCCAACCCAGTGCCTCTCCCCATACCACATAACTTCAATCCATTGACAGGTAGGATTTAAGACCCCTTCAGGGTTGCCACAATTTGAGGCAAGTAGGTTGGGCCTTTGTTGTCCCCTCCTCCCATTAACCAGTCATCAGGTACAGGCTGACTTGAGGAAATGAGCATGACCTTGGGTGAGGGCAAGGAGGGCAAATCCTGGAGAAGGACTTCACTGTGAGTAGTCAGCAGCCAACACTCTCAGTGGGAAGGGAATGGCTGTCTTGAGCCCATGGTGAGGGCATTTAGGCAGCACATCACAGTACCCACCTGCAAGGTGTACAGTAGATCTTGCCCTTTACTACACATCAAAATCACCATTGGACTTTTTTTTTTAAGATTTATTTATTATTTTAGAGAGAGAGAGTGCAGGGGGTCGGGGGAAGGGCAGAGGGAGAGAGAGAATCTTAAGCAGGCTCCATGCCCAGTGTGGAGCCTGACGCAGAGCTCGATCCCACGACCCTGAGATCAGGACATGAGTCGAAATAAAGACGCTTAACTAAATGAGCCACCCAGGCACCCCTCACCATTGGACTTTTACAAAAATCCAAAGAGCTGGACTCAATCCAGACTTGCTGAGTCAGAATTTCCTGGAGTGGGGCCCAGGCACTTGTGTTTCGTAATGGTCCACGGGTAACTCCAGGGCACAGCCAAGACTGCTTAGTGCTCACGGAGAACAGCACTGCTTAGTACTCACAGAGAACAGCACGCATGGCCCTAAGTATTAATGACGATCTGTGCTTTTCCAGATGACTTCTATCTTTTGCCTTCTCACATACTTTTTTCAAGAAAGTTAACCATGGGATCTGTTTCTGAGATGACTTATAAACAGCCTTGTTTACAGTTAAACATAACACATACACACATTTGCATCATGCTGGTCTCTTAATTCTGTGGGTCAATTTATGTCTAATTTACAAAATTAAATTATCTTTCTGTCAGCTCTTGCATTTCATTGATGCAGGAGTGTCCACTTTATCTATAAAGCACATTTGACAAAAGAGAAAAATATTTTTTTCATGAAATTGAAATGAGTTGCTGAAATCCATTAAGCGGACAGATGAGCTCACTGGGCTGAGTGGCGAATGATGAATATTGTAACTGTGATCAGCTAATAAGGAGAGTAGGATGAATCTCAGCTTCACTCATTCGAGTTATTAGTTCCCTGTAGTACATATATTAATAAGTACTTGTAAGATTTGTTTTTAAAGGGTTTTGGATCCTGAAAGAACATTTTTCCTTAGCATATTGTCTTTTAAAATCTGGACTTCTTCTGAAATCATAGTATTTCAGGGCTGGAAGGAACTTTAAGATATTTTCTGATTGAACATTTCCCAGGGATCCTGTGAGCTGCTCCTAAAAGGAAAGGGGGTCTGTGGTGAGAGAGCGCGGAGGGTAGCATCTGCTGCAGCCTGTGTCTCGCACTTGGAAGTTCACAAGGCACAATAAAGGTGCAATTTCAAGCCTACTTTGTAGAAGATTCAATTCAATGGAAATGAGTCCATTGAATTTCAAATTAACTGTATTATTTAGCTCTGATCTCTCCATCGTCTCCCTTTCTTTGACAATCACATTTCAGAGGGTATGTATTATCACACATAAAACTTTTCGTGGATACACACATGTATTCCTGGAAATATATTTTACATTTTCCCCCTTCTCTGTAGCCCCGCATTATTGTTCATCTCCTATGTTCATCGTAATGGTAAAATATGTTTTCATTTAATAATTTCAAGTCTGTGAGCTTGTATTCTTAGGAAAGGGAGAGGTGGGATTCAAGAACTCATCTTGCAGCCTGCCTGCAATGCTCCCCACCCTTTCACTGAGGGCCACTGTGTGCCGTGCCCAAGTTCACCCCCTCTCTTCCTTCATTGACTCCTCTGTGCTTCACTCTTCTGAGACTCAGAACTTCCTGCCAATGTCACATGCCTAGCAACAAGTATAATTTTGGCTGTCGGAAAAAGAATAGAATCTAGCACAAAGCAGACAGAGGGAAATGACAGTCAGCATTCAGCCAGGCCTGACCAAGGAACACAGGCTCTCTTCCAGGTCCCTCCCACCCTGGAAAGATCAGTCTTTTAATTGCCAACTCCTTCGACCAGGCTGAGACTTTATTTTTCTGCCAGTGCTGGAATCCAGGGAACACCAGTTCTCTGCTTTCCTCACTTCCTCCTGGTTCCTTCTCAACGGCTATAATGCTTTGCAGAAACAGGTTTTTGCAAAGACTTCACGCTCTGATCCATGACCCAGAGCTCAGACCATTGTTCATCCCATGGCGAACCAAGAGTAGCTGTGGGAATCTCTGCAGAAAACAGAAGGAAATTGGAAATAAGGAAAACTGTCCTGGAGTTGAGACCGGCTCCCAACCCACTGGAAGCCCATCTTTGACAACTCAAATCTGACTGCAGATCAGGGAGAAATCATCTGGTTTATACCATGTTTGACTAAGCCAAGAGAAAGAGAACCAACTGATCCAGGTAGAAATTTTAAAACATAGTGTGCCTTGAAAAAATGATTTCTGAGGATGAAACAGTTCTGCTTCTGGAAACTTGACATGCATAATTCTGCTGCCTTGGTAAACAGGAAGTGAGAGAGTCCATTTGGTATTGTTATCAACAGAGTTGACACATACAATGAAAATAGGCTGTCGGTTTAATGCCTCCATATTTTAATATTAAACTAAATTGAAAAATACACAATTTTGAAAATTGCTCAAATTCTTCCTGCTTCCTGTAACTGTAGAACAGTGCCAGACAGTGCTTGCAGTTTGCCTAGGACTGGGTGGCATGGGGAATACTCCCCTGGGGAATCTGGAATTGTTTGGGGACCAGGTGTCTGGAGACTTGAGTTCTTTTCAACTCTGTTATCGACAGGTATGTGACCTCTCAATCTATCAGTTTACCTTTCTGACACTCTGTACCACTCAGCTACAAAGCTGCCCTCATTTCAAGGGAAGTAGAAAGGTTCTAATAGTAAGCCTCCCAGAAATCTATGGAGACACTTTATTTTAAAATAAAGAAATCAGATGAATGTTTTATTTTTTTAAAGTAATTGCTTGATAGGTAAGAAGTTCTTCGGCTTACAGAAAAGTCTGCCTCTGTAATTCCCATATCCTATAATTTGTGTACCACACGGAAAGGACACACTGGGCGTGTTTCAGAAGCACTGTCTTAAAGAAATTTAAACTGCAGTTATAATAGAACCAAGAGCATGTAGATTAAGTATGCCAGTTGCTGGGTTCATCTTTTTTTCTTATGGGCCAACCTCCAAGCTCTGTAATACCCCGAGAAGAGGTTACCCTGGGTCAGAGATGACACAAGATCATGGCAGAACATTTGATTTAGATCATTTAATGACTTTTGTTTGATTCCAGAAATTCTAGAAATGGTACTTGCAGAAGATAGAGAGATGTAAAGATTAGCACAAGGCAGAGGGCAGCAGTCATTTTGGAGGATGTTATTTGGGGCAACAGAGGGGCCTGCCTGACAAAGCTTATCAAGTCGAGAGTGAAGTCTTAGTCAAACGTGCTGGGCTAGCCTTCAGCATCCTTACATGTAAGAGCTTGCATCTCCAGAAGATAACCAATGAAAAAATGACACACGTGGGCACACACAATATGTATTATGCCATAATCTATAAAGTTGCACATCCAGTGTGCAAAGTCACTGCTAAATAGGGCCAGCATTTCTAGTGGACTCGCCATGATTTTAGCCAACTCCCTCATTTGCAAATGGGAAAACTGAAGCCTGAAAAAGGCCACTGCACTTTTAAAGATTTGCCAAACATAAAATAAAATGGGTTATGTCCCAAACCACTGAGAAGCTACAGATCCAGTTCTCATATAACCGATCCCACTACAGTATAGAGTTCTCCCCGCAAGAACACTCTGCCCCAACCACTGTTCTGCTTAGTCCTGGCAGCGTTCACTGCTGCAAAATCTACAATGATAGGATTTATACCAGCTCTTGGAGCTTATAGCAATGATCTATGAATCCCAAATTCTCAAAAAACAAAACATCTCGTCACTGGAGAAGCATGACAGGCTCCTCAGGGGCCTTCGTACAGATCCTGAGATCCCACTCTAGGCAGCCCCACTTCTCCTGACAGCCCTTCATGATGAAGAGGGAAGGAGGAGAGGGTTTTTCCTGAGGGAAGAACAAGGAGGGTAGTGTAGAGGAAAGCCAGGACCATTTACATGGTGAATTAGTGCTCTGTTTTTAAAGGTACAGGCAACATTTCAGCAATCACAAAAATGGAAAATATTAAAGGTCCCACACCCTCACCACCCTAAAAACTCACTTTTTACTTCCTTATTTCTTTTTTGTTCATATTAATATACATATATTTTCTCTTGAGTTGTAATTTAGTTCCTCTTTCTATAGCTCACCTGAATTTTGATTTCAAATCCCATTCCCACACAACAGAAGGAAATTTAGTCACTTCCACACTTAAGTATGGCCAAATTCAGCAGTTTCTTGCTGTTTGCTATTTCTGCTCTGTATGCTGTCACTCAGCACAACCCAGCCTTCTCCTCTCTTCCCCTCGCCGATGCACCCCAACCTTGGTATGGATGGTAAGGTGCCCTGGATCTTTGCAAAGAGACTTCCAGCCCTCAGTGTTGATCTCTCCTGGGCCTGTTCTGGCATCTGCTTACCGTGACGTGGGGGCCTCCCCCTTCGCCTGTCAGACCTGCTTTTCCTCCACTTCTCTTCTGTTGCTGCTGCATCACATGGGCTGGTGGACCTTTCTCTGGAGTTCCCTGGGAAGCAAGATTATGATTCACACTCAGATCCTCATGGCTCCCCTATTCTGTTGAAAGGTGATGGGGTCTGTCCTGTTCTCCCTGGAATTCTGCTTGAGAGTGAAGGGCAGGATCCTTGCACTGAGTCCCACTCTTTTGTCTTTATACTCTTGGCTCAGCTCAGAGGATCTCTACCCAGTTCCCCAGATCTAAGAAGTTGATATCTTGTGCCCTGGTTCCTTTGTGAGAGCACCACCTGGGAACAATGCCTGCTTCATATCTGCAGGCACAGGGTGAGGGAAGAGAATACATTTAAGGGGAAAAGTTATTGCATATTTCATAGTATCAGCCTGCCACACCTGTAATTGTCTTACGATTGTAGCTTTGCATTAGGGGCCATTTTAACATAGTACCAGCAGTATTTTGCTAGTAAGTCATCATCATGGTCATTTTCGTGGCTGCAAAATGATCACTCTTTGAGTGGCTGTAACATAATTTAGTTAACCATCCTCCATTATTGGACATTGATTTCCAGTTTTTAGATATTAGACCCAGCACTGCTATGAGAGTTTGTGAGGTTTGAAAGAAAACTTATTTTAACAAAAAGCCTGAGAAAGCAATTTTATAAAATTGTCCTGAACTGCAGTGGGTGAAGCGATTGCCTGCGTGAAGGCTTGGAGCCCACTAGCTTTTATCTTGTTTTTAAGATCATAAATAATTCTGCACATTAGGGGCTCAGGTTCTTGCCCTAAGCTGATGGCTATCATCTGCACCACCCCGACTTTATGAGCATGCAGTGTTTCAGAATCCTTGGCAGCTGAGAGCTATTGTCTTCTGGGGATGTGATCAAGGAAGGAGATTGGACATAGTATCGCATAGAATTTTTCTCTTCATTGGCTTAAACTCAGCCATAATTTTATGATTTGAAATCCAGGAGCCCCTTTTTCTACAACAGTGAAAATCTAAGTCATTTCTGCTAACTGGCTGAACACAGTTTAAAATTTTCATCATTCAAGAAATTCAAGAACTGCTGCATTGTAAAAGGCAGAGACCTTGATATGGAGCTAACAGAGTCTCAAGAACAAGAAAACATGGACATTCTGATTCCTACAAACTAAATTTGCAAGAATATTTTATCTGAAGACATAAGATTTGTATAGGACATTTCCCAATATCCTACATACGAGATCCTCTGTTTTGAGGTTGTTTCTGCTCTTATAAAAGGGAACCATCTTGTACAAACAGAATCACAAACCCTTGGTTTTAAGACCATCGGTATCACTCCAAAGTCGTATTCACGTTTCACAATTGTGAAGAAATGACTTACGTGGGTCAGCATCCATAAGAAAATAGGTATTTTGACCAGAGGGGGAGACGAACCATGAGAGATGATGGACTCTGAAAAACAAACTGAGGGTTCTAGAGGGGATGGGGGTGGGAGGATGGGTTAGCCTGGTGATGGGTATTGAGGAGGGCACGTTCTGCATGGAGCACTGGGTGTTATGCACAAACAATGAATCATGGAACACTACATCTAAAACTAATGATGTAATGTATGGGGATTAACATAACAATAAAAAATAAAAATAAATCAGCTTCTAGGAATAAAAAAAACTAATGATGTAATGTATGGTGATTAACATAACATAATAAAATAAAATAAAAAAAATAGGTATTTCAAAGTAGTAAAAAATTAGAAACAATTTAAATGCCCATTGATAGAGAACTGCTTTAAATATCATGGTAAGGATGTATGTGGAATTCTGTATCACTGTTGTTAAAAATGGACAAGGTACAGGCATAAATAAAAATAACATTCATAAAAGTGTTTATAGTATTCTAACATTTGCGCAGAAAAGTACATATATATGCTTATAAATGCATAGACTATTTCTGGAAGAACATGGAAGGCAATAGGAGTTGCCCTCAGGGAGGGGAAACAGTGCTTGGGGACAAAGGAGAGAGAGAATTTTGTTTTCATCATATAATCTTCTACCTCTTAAATTTTGTACTCTGAGCAATATATTACCCATTAGGAAATATAAGTTAATTGATGATTCCTCAAAAGGCTAAATATAGAATAAATCTGTGAGCCAGTAGTGCCATTCCTGGGTAAATACCCAGAAGAACTGAAAACAGGGACAGAGCTTCTGTATGGCAGTGTTCACTGCAACATGAGTCGCAGGAGCCAAAAGGTGCCCATCAACCGATGACTGGATAAACAACATGGGGACTACACCTACAGTGCAGTATTATTCAGCCACAAGAAGGGAAGAATTTCTGACACGTGGATGAATCTTGACGTTATGCTAAGTGGAGTAAGTCATACAGGAAAGGACAAATATTGTATGGTTCCACTTAGATGAAATATCTCGAATGGCAAATTCGTAGAGACGCAAAGTAGATGAGAGGTTACGGGGCTCGGAGGGAGGGAAAGTGTAGGTGTTATTGCTTAACTATCACAGAGTTTCTGTTTAGCGTCATGAAAAAGTTGTAGAAGTAGGTATCATGATGGTTGCACAACATGTGAATGTAATTAATACCACTGAACGGTACACTTAAAAATGGTTAAAATGGCCACTTTTGTGCTATGTATATTGTACTGCAATAAAAATTCAAATAAAATGTAATTTAAAGAAAAACTTAATTTAGCTTTTGCAGCTTAATCTCTTCTCTACCAGTGGCTTCCCAGAAACAAACCTGCTTCCAACCTGACCCCATTCTCCCAAAGCAGATAGTACTGAGTGCATACTGTGTATGCACTGCCCAAAATAGAAAGATATGTGGACATATGTCCTGGGCTTCAGAAGAACTTATCACCATAGCCTAGGCAGCAGATCTGTGTGTCACTATCGTGTAAAGCAAAAAGAATGCTGAATAGACACTCCTGCCATGTGCCATGGGAGTGCAGAGGCAGGAGCAAACCAGCTTTGACTGGAAGATTCAGGATGGTTTGACCGAGGAAGGTGCCTTTCAGCTGCCCTGGAAGGAGAAGTGGGATTCTGTGAGCAGAAAGGGTATTCCAGACTCAGAGGGCAGATGAACCAACCTTCCTTAGTAGGGAGGGATACATCTGAGCAAAGGGCAGTAGTCTGGCACTGGGCTGTGGGTCTGGGAAGATCCTATGGAAAGGCGATTCTGGAAAGGCAGCTGAGGCCAGATGGTGTCCGTTCGTAAGTGTCTGGCTTAACTCATTTGGACTTTTAAATGCTGGCAATGGGGAAATAGCTTAGGTATTCCTTCTGTTCTTCTTTCCCCGCTATCTTGTTTATCATTTAAGGATGTGAGCCTCTTGCCCTTATCAGACAGAGAACTTGAAGAGGTTTTTTTTTTTTTTTGTAATTAATTTTTCCAACTCAAACTACGTTTGCCATCTAGTGATTAATTCATGCCATTGCAACAACCTAATTCAGATGCCTTGTTCCTCAGCAGGGCAATTAGGCTCATGGGCGTCCAGACTCCTGGTGCTGGCCATCACTTCTGCCCAGAACTTGACCGCCCACGCGCCCTGATACAAACACTGGTGTTCAGACACACTGTAATGAAATCTGACCCTTCAGAGAGGAGCAGTAATACTCACGTGAAAGAAAAATGTAGTTGTTTAGAAGAAAGCGATCCTTAGAAATTAAGTATTAAGCAGAGGTTAAGTAGCAGCATCTTTGTGTGACTATGGATCTCTCAGATCTATGGACAAGACTTCTCGACCACATAGATACCACAGACATTTTCAGCTTTCCCTTCCTCCTGTGTATCCTATAAAGAGAGACAGGGACTTTAACAGCTGTGCCTCCAGTGATACCCATTTGAACATAATTCTCCAAACTTTTTACTTTCTGAATGGAGATCAAAGTAAGTAGCCCCACCTCCTCCTTTTATTTGTTACATTATTGAGTAGCAAAGGCTACTCAAAGGCTTTTCTTTCAAAGGCTGTCCTCAATCCGTTGGAACAGTGGGCCAAGAAATGTTGAGTTACATATGCAGAGGATTTAAAAAATCATCAGTCACTCAGAATTCTTGAAGGGCCCAGGATAACGTTTTGTAGCAGAACCGGTTTTCAGAGCTGAATCAGAGTTTCTAAGCAATGATGATTTTTGCATTGGAAAGTGTATGGGACCAGTATGTCTTCTGCCCCTTAGATCTAGGCTGTGGGAACTCACTGACTCAACAATCATTAACTGAATGCCTGTTACTTGCTGGGCTCTGAGCAAGGTACTAATGGATACAACTTGTTGTACATAAAACTATTATGATGACGTCTTTTTCAAAACTTTGTTATAACCCCTACCCCACCTTCCATGGGATCCAAGCATGGGTTGATTGCAGTGGCTTTTCTCCTAGGAAGAATTATGCTGCAGAGAGATAGTGAGCAGAGTTCCCACTCTGTTGCCAAGTTCAGCTTATTTTTTAGGTTGTTGTGAACTGTTATCTCGATAGCAGCTTCTGGCCTCCGATCCAACAGCACCTTCCAAGCCCTGAAATGGGATAGAATGTAGTGTAGGAAGCCATTAGCTCAGCCTCTAAAACCGCGTGAACTGCTTAGCTATCATTTTTTGGTGAATGGCTCTCCATCTGACTTTTGTAGGGAAAGCCGTAGATACCGGGTGTATGTGGTGGTACCACTGCTTCCAGGCTTTGAAGGCGACATCTCAACCGGTGGAGGAAATGCTCTGCAAGCCATAATGCACTTCAACTACAGGTGCCAAAGTTCTAAAGTCATCTGTTTTCAGCTCTCTCTCAGTCACGCACGTAAGCTGGTGAAAGGAATGGAAATGTTTCTCCACATCTATTCGGGGAGTGTTGAACAGATGAACGCTTTATTTTACTTTTGGATCTTGGCCTGTTTACTAGTTGATAAAATTCAAATAGAGCCTAAAATCGTAAATGGCAGGCCTAGAACACATGGCAAATATAAAAAGAACTGAAATATAAATCTCTCTTTTATATTCGTTGCCTATACACAAGACATACATATACATATATCTTATAAATGGAGACAAGGATTTTATATATATATGTATATGTATATATATATGTACATAATAATATTTATATGTAATATTGGTTTAAAAATTATCTTTAAGCCACCACAGTTCTTGAGCTTTCCATATTCTGTGAAGAAAGAAATTTAATGCTTCAAGTAGTATGGTTTTCTAGGTATTTATGATTCTTTAGGTAGTGAGGTTTTCAACAAGGTTGGTAATGATGGCCTTTGCCAATAAATGAAGTATGAAGGTTCTTTCCTACCTCCTGGGATTTTAATTCTGCTTTCTCTGCCACATCTTTGTTAAAATTTTAAGGAAAGTATTAAATCCTATTCTCAATATTCTAAAAAGCAGAATTGCCATATTCACTCAAAAAGACCTGTGAAGCTTCAGACTTGGCCGGTAGAACTTGATGAGGAGGGTTGGGAGGTATGTCTGGTGAGCAGACATAGAGAGGTGGTGTAGAAAGTGATGGAAAGGCCCTGCTAACATTCTCTCGGGGTTGAACCTGGATATCTTCTTTTAATAGCCCTTGTCCTTCAGAACCATCTGTAGCTTCCCAACTTTCTAACCAAACCCTTTTGTCGGGGAGGGAGCAATGAGACCTTACATAGAACCCCTAATGTGTAAAGCAGATAAGATTTCAGGCACTTGGTCAAATGGTGGGGAGGGGCATAGATGCCTTCCTGCCGCTCGCCCCCACAGGTACCCCCTGCAGGATCTGAAGGTCCTCGGCACAGTTTGTGGGCACCATTGTGGGGTGGTCTTTTTTTTTTTTTTTTTTAGTCCTCTCATTTTTTATGGACTTTTTGAGGTATGCCTGTCTGCCAGGATCTGAAGAAAATATATATATATATTTTTTAGATTCTTGTGGGGTAATTTTGCCTGATTACAGTATGAGAGAACTTTATGCTTTGGTCTATATGCTTTGATTGAAGATTTGCCCATTTCTAATATTATCTGATTTATAACATGACAAACAAAGCTTTTCATGTATTTAAGGCACTGACATAATGTTTAATTGGATTTTATCCACTTGGTTTGCCATTCTAATACTATTTTTGGGATATTGTCAATTGTAATTATTTTCGATGACTATTTTCTTGGGTTTGAACCAACTGAATGAAATAACATGCTTGGCTTTTGTTCAGCAACTAAATTCTAACCTTTTATTATGCAAAAACATCTTTATTTGCTGGCATCATCTTTAAGAATATCAGTATTTCCCAAGCGTAACTGTATTTTTAATTATTTTTACAGAGCAAGCAGATGGAGCGTAGAATTTTTTTTGGTTTGTCAGTCTTTATAATTCATTGACTATTATCAGAGTTGTGAGAAACAAAATCATTAGCAGAGTCAGTTATTTGAGACTCTGTTTTTCACTTTCAAGGCATTTGCCAACTTTGCAGAGACAGCCTCGGTATAGAGTTTAGCTCTGAAATTATTCTGCTAAGTGTTTGCCCTTTTAAGCACCTCTGAAAGTAACGTGAGTCTGTAAGTGTTCTCACCTATTGAGGTATTCTAAATTTATCTTTGCTGTCACTGAATTTTCTAAGAGGGAAAGTTCATTCATAGCCCATCTTTTTAAAATAGCACCTTTTTCTGAAATCTAATGTCAATTTTATGACTTTTCCATTTACCTACCTCAAAACAACTATCTTGTCCCATCAGTGACATTACAAAAGTGATATCCAGGTGGGGTGTTTTGTTTTTAATCTTTTTAAATCCATGTAGCATCTTCTCATGAAAGCACTTTTCTGTTTTTACTTGGGGTAGGACGATAATCCACAGATATTGCAAGTTGGGATTGGTTCCTATGAAACGTCCATAATTATTTCTTTCCTTTACATGTGCTCAGGACCATGTGCAGAGGAGAAAATTCCATCCTTGGACAGTTAAAAGCAAAGCGTAAGTAACAGCTTTTATTTTCCTCCACAGTTGTTTTTGGTGACATATCCGTAATCATTGATGTTTTCACAGTGTGATTGTGACCCTCTGTTCACTAAAGGTAGCCCACAAAATGTTTAACTGAGACAAATTACTTATTTTCATTACATTGCCCAAAGCAAAGTTCAAATGAAGACGCCACAACCTCAGATGCATAGATAAGAAAAAATAAGAGTATTTTATTGTTTATTTTTATGTATTTATACTAATTATTTTGATAATAAGTGAGATTTGTAAGGCACTTCACAGGGACCCTCCATGTGGCTTCTCTGGCAGTCCTTCACCACAGTCCTGGGAAGTAAGCAGGACAGGTGTCACTTCTGCTTTAAAGCTGAGGGCACAAATGCTGCAAAGTCAACAGATCTTCCTACGGCCTCCTATTATGCAGAAGTCCCAAGGTTGTCACAATACTGCCTTCTATTTAGGGAAGAAAACCGATTTTATTTATTTATTTCATTTATTTTAGACTAAACCTTTAAACCTTTGAAGGTATTATACTTAGAAGTAAATAAATCAGAAATAAGCTCACAGTAATACCTTTCACTTCTGTAGTTCTTCACATTTTCAAAGGCACTTTCTCAGATATCTTTTTTTTTAAGATTTTATTTATTTATTTATTAGAGAGAGAGAGCATGCGTGCATGGGTTGGGGGAGGGGAAGAGGCAGAGGGAGAAGCAGATGCCCTGCTGAGCAGGGAGCCTGATGTCGGGCTGGATCCCAGGACCCCGGGATCATGACCTGAGCTAAAGGCAGATGCTCAAGCGACTGAACCACCTGGGTGCCCCTCAGATATCTTCTTAACTGACCCTTCTACATAGCTCCCAGCTAGCAGGTATTGTAACTATGGGTTTACTTATCTATATCTCCTGATACTAAGTTCAGCACATAGTAGGTTCTTGATAATGTTCTATACCTTGTACAGTAGGTACAGAAGGTTCCACAAGAAGTAAGCTGGGATCAGAACCCAACTTGTAGGACCTCTAGTTCAGATTGGATACAGATTGTGCAAACTTGGAGGGCCACATAAAAAGAACTAGATTTTAACCTGAAGAAGACAAGATAAGGTTGGTGGAAGCCTCTGCTCCCTGGAGTGAACATATCACTGTGGTGTTTTATGCAAAGATTCACTTACTGTTGGTAAGCAAAATAGAGACTGGTGGCAGGCAAGAGATCATGATGTATCAGAATGTGGGAAGAGGGGCACCTGGGTGGCTCAGTCAGTTAAGCAGCCAACTCTTGATTTCAGTTCAGGTCATGATCTTGGAGTCCTGGAATTGAGGCCCACATCATGCTCCATGCTCAGTGGGAGTCTGCTTGAGGATTTTCTCTCTCCTTCTCCTTCTGCCTCCCCCCTCTCACCCTCTCTCTCTCTCAAATAAATAAATCTTTTTTAAAAAAAGAATGTGGGAGAGAATATTAGTCTTTCCATGTATGTATATTTTTCACTTAAAGAATTGGGATATCGGGGCACCTGGGTGGCTCAGTCGTTAAGCGTCTGCTTTCAGCTCGGGTCGTGATCCCAGGGTCCTGGGATCGAGCCCTGCGTCGGGCTCCCTGCTCTGTGGGAAGCCTGCTTCTCCCTCTCCCACTCCCCCCGCTTGTGTTTCCTCTCTCGCTGTGTCTCTCTCTGTCAAATAAATAAAATCTTTAAAAAAAAAAAAAAAAGAATTGGGATATCAGCAGGAATGGCATAGTAAGGATCTCCAGAAATCCACTTCTTCTTAAAAGCAACAAAAACACTGACAGAGATTGTCAAAGTCAACTTTTTTAGAACACTGGGTATTAACCAAAGGCTTGTAACACTCTGATGAGTGTTTATTCAAAAAAAAAAAAAAGGGCAGCAGACTCTTGGTAAAAGCAGCAAGCTTTGTGGCATCTTAATTTGCCATATACCCCTCATCCTCTCCTCAGTTCTACAGTAGCCTTGAAAATCAGTCCACTCATCACTGTGAAAACCAGAAGCCTATCAGCTCCCAGAGGGAGCCATGGGTTTGAAGCTCCCATCCTCTGGCAGTTCTCAGGGAACTGTCATAATTTGACCTGACAGTTTAAATGACTTTAAAAGACCTTGTGTAACTATGTTCAAAGTATAACTATGCTCACTAGTGTAACTGTGTGAACATAGTGTAATGTAACTATGCTCAAAGAACTTAGGAAATAATATCTAAAGAACTAAAGAGAACAAAGAAACAATTTCTTCCCAAATAGAGAATATTTAAAAAATAAAATTTTTTTAATTAAAAACACTATATAATTTCTTTTTTGTGGGAAAATAAAAGCCAGATGTAAATTCTGGAGTTGAAAAGTATAACTGAAATTAAATGTATATTAGAGGAGCTCAGTGGCAGATTGGAGTAGGCAGAAAAATCATCAAACCTCAAGACAGATCAATTGAAATTATATAGCCTGAGGAACAGAAAGAAAAAAGAAGACAAATGAACAGAGCCTTGGAGACCTGTGAAACACAATCAAACATAGTAACATACACATAATGGGAGTCCCAAAAAGAAAGGAGAGAAAAGTGTAGATAGAATATTTAAAGAAATAATGACCGAGGGGTGCCTGGGTGGCTCATTCGGGTAAGTGTCAGACTTGGTTTCAGCTCACGTCCTGATCTCAGGTTCATGAGATCAAGCCCTGCATCAGGCTCCGTGCTCAGATGGGAGTCTTCTGGAGATTTTGTCTCCCTCTTCCTCCCCCTCTGCCCTTTCCCCCACTCATATGCTTGTTCTCTCTCTCTCAAATAAATAAATAAAATCTTTTAAAAAAATGAAAACTTCCCAAATTTAATGGGAAATACGAATCTACACATCCAAGAAGCTCAACAAAATCCAACAAGGATAAAGGAATCCATACCAAAACACATCATAATCAAACTATCTGAAGACAAAGACAAAAAGAGAATCTTGAAAGCAGCAAGAGAAGCAGATTGTCAAATACAAGGCATCCTCTATAAGATTAATAGCCAGTTTCTCATCAGAAACCATGGAGTTCTGAATGCACTGTGATGACATATTCAAAGTGCTGGAAGAAAAGAATATCAACCAAGAACTCTGTGTCCAGCAAAACTCTCATTCAAAAATGAAGGAGAAATTAAGGCATTTTCAGATAAGCAAAAACTGAGAGAATTTATCATTAGCAGACCTTTCCTACAAGAAATGCTAAAGGGAGCCCTCAGGCAGAAATGAAAAGTTACTGGAAAGTAACTGGAATCTTCGCAAAGAAATAAAAAGCACAACAATGATAACTACATAGGTAAATTAAAAAGTATAGATATATTTTCTTTTTCTAACTTTTTTCCCTCCAATCAAAAGTAAAAGACAGCTGCCCAAAGCAGTAATTATAAATCTGTGTTGATGGGTATATATAATTTTTAAAGATCTAATTTGTATGATGATAATAGCATAAGAGAGGGGGAATGGAATTATGTTCATGGGTATATATAATTTTTAAAGATCTAATTTGTATGATGATAATAGCATAAGAGAGGGGGAATGGAATTATGTAAGATAAAAGTTTTAGTATACTATGAAATTAAATTGATATTAATCCAAACTAGATTGTTTGTAATACCCAGGAAAACCACTAACGAAATTACTTTTAAAATATAGTAAAAGAAGGGGCGCCTGGGTGGCTCAGTTGGTTAAGCGTCTGTCTTTGGCTCATATCATGATCCCAGGATCCTGGGATCAGGCCTCACAGTGGGCACCCTGCTCAGCTGGGAGTCTGCTTCTCCCTATCCCTCTGCCCTGCTCATTCTCTCTCTCTTTCTCTCTCTCTCTGTCTCTCAAATAAATAAATAAAATCTGTTAGGAGTGGTGGGGGGTGGGAAGGACGGGGTGGCTGGGTGATAGACATTGTGAGACATGGTGAGCGCTGTGAATTGTGTAAGACTGATGAATCACAGACCTGTACCTCTGAAACAAATAATACATTATATGTTAAAAAAAAAAAAAAGAATATAGTAGGAAGGGAAAAATGAAGGGGCGGAGATCGGAGGGGGAGACGAACCATGAGAGACTATGGACTCTGAGAAACAAACTGAGGGTTCTAGAGGGGAGGGGGGTGGGGGAATGGGTTAGCCTGGTGATGGGTATTAAAGAGGGCATGTATTGAATGGAGCACTGGGTGTTATACGCAAACAATGAATCATGGAACACTACATCAAAAACTAATGATGTAATGTATGGTGATTAACATAACATAATAAAATAAAATTTAAAAAATAAAGTAAACATGTTTGTTAAATATATATATTTATATATATATATAGTAAAAGAAACAACAAAGGAATTAAAATGTTACACTAGAAAATACCTATGTAACATAAAAAATGGCAGATATGGAGTAATTGAGGAACAAAATAGATATGACACATGTGGAAAACAAATAACAAAATGGCAGTAATAACTCCTTCCAGATATAAAATGGATTAAGCTCTCCAATTAAATACAGAGATGAACAGAATGGAGTGTTTTTTGTTTGTTTGTTTGTTTGTTTGTTTTTAAGTAGGCTCCACACCGAGTGTGGAGCCCAACACAGGGCTTGAACTCACTACCCTGAGACCAAGACCTGAGCTGAGATCAAGAGTTGGACGCTTAACTGACTGAGCCACCCAAGCAACCCTGGAATGTTTTTTTTTAAATGACCTAACTATATGCTATCTACCAGAGACTCTAGATTCAAGATACAAATAGTTTGAAAGTAGAAGGATGGTAAAATATATTCTATGCAAACAGTAACCAAAAAAATAGCTAGAGTGGCTATAACAATACCAGACAAAATAGATCTTAAGACAAAAACTTTTATGAGAGGATACTATGTAATGTAATGAGAGGATACTATGGTCAATCCATCAAGAAAATACAAGAATTATAAACATATACTTAAACTAAAAGAGAGCCCAAAGTACATGAAGCAAAAACTGACAGAATTGAAGTGAGAAATAGACAATTTAGAAATAATAGTTGGTGTCTTCAATACCCCATGTTTAATATTGTATAGAATAGTTAGACCGAGGATCAGCACTGAAACTGAAGACTAAGAGCATAAATCAACTAGGGGCACCTGGGTGGCTCAGTCATTAAGCATCTGCCTTCGACTCGGGTCGTGATCCCAGAGTCCTGGAATCAAGCCCCACGTCGGGCTCTCTGCTCAGTGGGAAGCTTGCTTCTCCCTCTCCCACTCCCCGCTGCTTGTGTTCCCTCTCTCGCTGTCTCTCTTTCTCTGTCAAAATAAATAAATAAAATCTTAAAAAAAAGACTATAAATCAACTAGACATAGCAGACATCTATAGGAGACTCCACTTAATAACAACAGAATATACATTCTCAAGTACACATGAAACATTCCCCAGGATAGACCAAATAGGCCATAAAACAAGTGACAATAAATTTAAAAGGATTGAGATCATACAAAGTGTGTTCTCTGGCCACAGTAGAATGAAATTATACATTAATAGCAAAAAGAAATTTTAGAAATTCACAATAGATGGAATAACCAAAGAATTGAAGAAGAAACAGGGATATTAGAAAATATTTTGATATGAATGAAAATGGAGACAACATATCAAAATGTGGGAGACACTCTAAAGCAATGCTTAGAAATTTATAGCTATACACATATCTATATTAAAGAAGAAAGATCTCAAATCAATAACCAAACCCTACACCCTAAGAAACTGGAAAAAGAAGAACAAATTAAACTCAAAGATAGCAGAATGAAGGAAATAATATAGATCAGAGGGGACATAAGTAGAGAATGGAAAAACAATAAAATTATGAAACCAAACATTGATTTTTTGCAAAGATTAACAAAACTGGCAAACCTTTCACTAGACTGACCAAGTAAAAAAAAACAAACTCAAGTTACAAAAAAAAAAAGGAGTATAAAAGAACACTACAAACAGTTATAGGTCAACAAATTAGTTAACCTAGATAAGATGGATAAATTCCTAGAAAGACAAACTACCAAAACTGACTTGAGAAGAAACTAAAACTCTTGAGTAGATTTATAATAAGCAAAGGAACTGAGTAATCAAGAGTCTTCCTACAAAGAAAAGCCCAGGCTCAGATGGCTTTGTGGATGAATTCTACCATCCACAAAAGAACACCAATTCTTCACAAACTTCCCCCGCCCCCCCAAAAAAATAAGGGAGAGAGAATACTTCCCAGCCCATTCTATGAGATCAATATTATCTTGATATCAAAATCAAAGTCATTATAAGAAAGCTACAGACCAGTATCCCTTACACAAAATACCTCAGTGAAATATTACTAAACTGAATCTAATAATATAAATATAAGTCAAACCACAATGAGGTATCACATTACACCTGTTAGAATGGCTAAAACCAACAACACAAGAAACAGCAGATGTTGGTGAGGATGTGGAAGAAAGAGAACCCTCTTGCTCTGTTTGGGAATGCAAACTGGTACATCCAATCTAGAAAGGAATATAGAGGTTCTTCAGAAAGTTAAAAAATAGATCCAGCAATTTCATTACTATGTATTTACCCAAAGAATACAAGAATACCAATTCAAAGAGATACATGCACCCTGATGTTTATAGCAACATTACTACAATAGCCAACTTATGGAAGGAGCCCAACTGCCCATCAACTGATGAATGGATAAAGAAAATGTGCTGTGTATACACACACATACACACACTCACACACACACACACATGCATACACAATGGAGTATTACTCAGGCATAAAAAATAATGAAATCTTGCCATTTATGATGATATGGATGGACCTAGAGAGTATGATGCTAAGCAAAATAACTCAGAGAAAGACAAATACCATATGATTTCACTCATGTGGAATTTAAGAAACAAAACAAATGAGCAAAAGGAAAAAAGAGAGAGAGAGTTAAACCAGGAAGCCAGAGAACAAACTGATGGTTACCAGAGGGGAGGTGGGTGGGGGATGGGGGAAATAGGTGATGAGGATTAAGAGTGATGAGCACTGGGTGTTGTATGGAAGTGTCGAAGCACTATCTTGTACACCCGAAACTAATATTACACTGTATGCTAACTAACTGGAATTTAAATAAAAACTCTAAAAAAATGGTACAGCCTCTTTGGGAAGCAATTCCTTATAAATTAAACATAGAGTTACCATGTAACCCAGCAATTCTGCTCCATAGTGTATACCGAAGAGAATTGGAAAACATATATCCACACAAAAACTTGCATGTGAATGTTTATAGCAGCATTATTCATAATAGTGGAAAACTTGAAACAGCCCAAGTATCCATTAACTGATGAATGTAGAAACAAAATGTTTATATCCATACAATGGAATATTACTTATATATAAAAAGAAATATACTGATACATGCTACAACATGGGTGAACCTTGCAAATATCATGGTAAATAAAAAGAAGCCAGACACAAAAGGTCACATATTATATAATTCCATTTTTATGAAATGTTTTTAATAGGTAAATCTGTAGAGTCAGGACAATAAGTTAGTCATTGCTAGGGTCTGGATAGAGTGGAATGGGGAGTGACTCCTAATGGGCATGGCATTTCTTTTTGGTGTAATACCAATGTCTTAAAATTAGATAGTTGTGATGATCGCACAGCTTTGTGAATGTACTAAAAAAACCCCACTGAGTTGTACATTTTAAAGGAGTGAATTGTATGGTATATGGATTTATAAATGATTTGGAAGCTTTCAAAAAAAATTAAGCTTTTAGTACATGATAATTTAAAATATATACTGTGCATGTGTGTGTGTGTTGGATGTTTAATAATTTTTCACTAATGGGCTGCTCAGTCAACTCTCTAGAAACAACTGTAGACATGAGATATGTACATCACCCATAATAAATACTTTCAAAAGTTGTATCTAATTTCATCTAGGACAGAGAAGATTTACCAGAGCATTATCACTGTCTCTGTTTCTAATGACTTAAAATGAAGATGATAATGAATGAAGTATTGACAAAAACAAAATCGGGAAAGCCATTCAGTGGTGACAGGGACTAGCAAAAATGCAAAGGTGAGGTTCTAGGAGAACAAAAAGTCAGAACAAACCTATTTATTCTCTCAACCATAAAAATGCCTGAGCTTATTATAAAGCATTCCTTTGGCTCTGGACCCTTTGCCTGTCTTTGCCTATTCAGGGGAAAAATTGGATTTTAACACAAGAAGTAATTTCAATGTTAAGCCCTCTTATGAAAAGATTTCCAAGCTCCCTGGGAACAAGTCAAAATCAGGCATCTCAGTGGGAAAAATGTTCATACTCTAAACGTAAAGAACAGATTAATTACATAATGCCCCTTTCTGAGGTACAATGTTATATTGTTGGTTTTGTTTTTGTAAATGTGTAGTGGGTTTTAAATACATGAAATAGCTAATCTCTAATTGGATAGAGAACTGTAGTTCTCTACTATTTCAATTCTTTAGAAATAACAAAACTTCTGCTATGAATATGTTGAAATTCCTGAAAAGAAAACCAGCAGGTATTAGTAGACTGCAATTATCATGCACACCAATCTTTAGGGATTTAGGGTTTAATTTAAAGCATATCTTTCTCATTTTTATAACTTTTGTGAATTATGGCACTTCAGCAGCCAATTGATTATAGTTTAACACAAGGTCTAGAGGTTTGCAATCAGGATGTAGAAATGTACCTATACGAAGTGCTACAACTTTTTCAGTAACAAAAGCCTGTAACAACTCTTGGAAGTCTTTTCACGAAACTTCCTTGTAAATATCAAGAGTCTTTTGTATTGAATTCCCATCTTTTGAGGTATATATGCACCTGTGTTCCTAACAGATATGTCCTAGGGGCCTATATACACCTCCAGATTCTCAGATACCTCCATGACATAATATTTGGAAGCCACCTGATGCTTTTCCAGTAATGGCTCTTTATCACTCCTCTGCATGCTCCTGGTTTTCTCATACTTTCTTCAGAAGGCACTTGTTTGCTCAGTATATCCTCACACCTCAAGTTCACATCTCCAACTTTGTATCTATTAGCTGTTGAGCCAGTTTTCTTCACGGAATATAGTACTGGCCGAAATAGCTTCTCAGGTTGCTTTGTCTTCTTTTCTGGTGGAATCATTCACATCTTGGATGGGTACCCCCACTGCACTCTAACAGGCTATGCTTTAATCCAAAATGTCCACTTTCTGGCTAGGACCCAGATCTTTCCTTTTGGGTTCTGTTATTGGTACCAACCTTTAGCTTTCTTCTTCTGTGAGGGGCATTTTTCACAAAGAAACAAAGTTTTTTGTTGTTTGTTTTTTTTTTTTATCACTTCATAGGAGTTATTTCTTTTTTTTTTTTTTTTTTTTAAAGATTTTTATTTATTTATTTGACAGAGAGAGACACAGAGAGAGAGGGAACACAAGCAGGGGGAGTGGGAGAGGGAGAAGCAGGCTCCCCGCAGAGCAGGGAGCCCGATGTGGGACTCGATCCCAGGACCCTGGGATCATGACCTGAGCCGAAGGCAGTCGCTCAACCGACTGAGCCACCCAGGCGCCCTCATAGGAGTTATTTCAAAGGCAAGGATGGATGGGAAGTAGGTATGGATGGTGGGCTATGAAGCTACCCAGCTAAATGATATGTTGTCGATATTCTCCAGCCTTGCTAGGGAATGGTACAAATCTGTGCCTTAGAAAATTACATATTATTACATGTCTTAAACCTTCAGGCTCCTAAGCTAGTCAGCATCACTAATCTTTTTTTAAAAATTATTTTAAAATAATTTCAGACTTGGGGTACCTGGGTGTCTCAGTCGCTTAAGTATCTGGCTCTTGATTTCGGTTCATGTCATGATCTCAGGGTTGTGGGATCGAGCCCCCCGAGTCGGGCTCTGCACTCATCAGGGAGTCTGCTTAAGATTCTCTCCCTCTGCCCTCCCCCCTCCCCCCCGGCACTCGTGTTCGCTCTCTCTCTCTCAAATAATAAATAAATCTTAAAAAAATAATAATAATTTCAGACTTATAGAAGGGATTCTGGAACAGCCATACACCTTCATCCTGATTTCCCAAATGTTAACCTTTTATCTTCTTTGCTTTATCATTCTTTTGTAATAGATACATAGATATTGCCAAACTCCCCGCCCAAAAATTTGTACCAATTTGTTTCTCACCACCAGTGTATGAGAGAGCCTGCTTTAACCCAGTCTCCCTGACAGAATGTGTTATTTTTTTGCTGATATCATAGGTAAGAAATGGTTTCTCAGCGTAGTTTTGCATTTGTATTATGAGTGAGGAAGAATATCATTCAAATATCTTTTCATGTATGTGAATTGTCCGTTTATGTCTTTTGCCCATTCTTTGTATCAAGATTTTGAGACTTCTTCATAGGTTTGGACTCTAAGCTCTTTATCTGTGTCGTACACTGCAAATACTTTCTCCCACTTTGTCATTTGTCCCTCTCTTTTTTTTTTTTTTGCTTGTGGTGTTTTAGGTCATGTGTTGTTTTAAAATCTAGGCAAAGTTATTGATATTTTTCTTTTATTGCCTATAGATAGTTAAAGCCTTCCTTACACTCGGTTTATATAATAAAGAATTTACTCTTTTCTTCTAACACATGTGTCGTTTCATATGCTTGCATTTTGATCTCTGGTCCATTTGGAGTTTATTCTTGTGATTGGTATGAGGTATGCATGGTAATTTTTCTTTTTCTAATAGCTATGCAATGATACCAGCACCTTTTATTTAAAAACCCTAGGCCTTGGGGCGCCTGGGTGGCTCAGTTGTTAAGTGTCTGCCTTCAGCTCAGGTCATGATCCCAGGGTCCTGGGATCGAGCCCCACATCGGGCTCCCTGCTCAGCGGGGAGCCTGCTTCTTCGTCTCCAACTCCCCCTGCTTGTGTTCCCTCTCTCCCTGTGTCTCTCTCTGTCAAATAAATAAAATCTTTAAAAAAAAAAAATCTAAAAGCTCTAGGCCTTTATGCAAAAGTCGTTGACATTTGAGATGGCACTTTTATCATATGCAAAATTTTTGTATGTGCTTGGGTCTCTTTGTTGACTTTCTGTTCCATTCAGTGGTTTAGCTGTCTGTTTATGTGCTGGTGCAGCACTGTTCTAATTATACAGCCTTTATAGTGTGTGTTCATATGCGATAGGGCTAATGCCCCCTCAGTGCTTTTCTTTCCCAGTTTTTTTTTTATAGACATTCTTTGTCAAGTTTTCTAACTCCATAAAAACATGTTGGTATTTCTACTGAGATTATATTAAATTTATAAATTAACATGGAGAGAGTTGGCATCTTTTTGATGTTGAATTGTTCTATCCCAGAACAAGGGATGTCTTTTCATTTGTTCAAGTCTATTCTTGTGTCTTTTGATAGTGTTTTAATTTTTTCTTCATAAAGATTTTGCACATCTGTTGATAAGTTTATTATTTGTCTTTATGTTTTATCTTTTTTGCTGCCATTGTAAGCAACATTTTGTCTGATTTTATCCTCTAAATGGTTATTGTTTGTGTGTATGAAGGCTATTGACTTCTATATGTTAATTGATATCCTGTTATCATGTTTAATTCTTTTACCATTTGAGATAGTTTTATCATTGATTCCCCAAGCATACTATCATATCTGGCAATGGAGCTGGTTTTCCTTATGTGATTTTTCTTGTTTAAATGTATTGGCTGATACCTCCAAGGCAATGTTACGCAGTATTGAAGATATTCTACTCGCACAGACGTATTATACATGTATAATGTATATATTATATATTTTTAAGCATGTTAAGAAAGTATTCATCATTTTCTTCTTTCTTCATTGTTTTTATCCAGGATGGGTGCTGAATTGTGTCAAAAACTTTTCAGCATCTGTTATAATAATCCTATGATTTTTCTCCCTAGATTGATCAATATCATGTTTTATATTAATGGATGTCCTCATATTGAGCAGACTTGCGCCACTGGAACACATCTCACTTTATCATGGTGTATTATTTCCTGAAAGTATGCCACTAATCTTAAAACTATAAATACCAAAGCTCTGCAACAGTGTTGTTCAAAGAATGATATCCCCTAGGGAACTTATGAATTATGGATTCCTACTGAATCAGAACCTCTGGGGAGGGTTTCCAGATTTTACTTCTCTCAGGCCCTTGCAGGGGCAGTCCTTCTGCACACTGATAACCATTGGGCTACCATATTGTTCAATGTGGATTTTTTATGGGAAGTGACTGCAAAAAATTATGTACTTTAGCAAAGAATGTGCTCCATGATGCCTTTAAAAATCTGCTTTATCTTGAAATTTTAGATCATGAGCCAGCTGCAGAAAAACAGATGGTACAGAAAAAACCAAAAGCTAAAATAATAGCTGTCACCTGACTATCCATTCATCAATTCACTCATTTATTCAGCGTCTTTTAGCACTATGCAAGGATGGGGATACAAAAATGTATAAGACCTCTGTAACGGTAGGAGAAATGGAGAATTAAATGTGAATGTTTGTAAAGTAATATATTAGATGTTTTGTTAGAAATATTTTCCAGGAATTTTATGGGTATGATGGACTTAAAAGAGGAAATACCTCTTTCTCCTAGATCAGAGAACATTTAAAGAGAAGCTGATGCTTTAGATGAAGCATCTTTCCAATATAACATTAACAATGGGGAAGAAATTGACTTACAAAAATCTTATTTACATGAAACTTTTTAGAAATATATCTCTTACACATGATGTACTAGTACATCAACACATCAACTCTTGGCAAACAGCTACAATATTATTTACATATATAAGGGAAAGTTTACCTGTAAATGGAGGAATCTCTGTATTTAACCTATGAATGAATTTCTTTCCAAGATATCCAGATTTAATAGAAATACTGAATAACATCAACAGAATAATAGAAAGCATCAGTAATACATGGAAACTTCAGTAAACAGAACATGAACTGCCATTGTTTCTATTAGTATGCTTCAGATTCTCTTAAAGAAAAAAAATTTATATTCTTTTTCTATTAGAACTCGTGATGGTTTGGTTCCACTCCATTTATTCTTAGTATAAGACTTTCCTTATCCAGGACAACCACTATGTGGGAGAGAGACCATAAAATTGTGTGACTAACATTCATGCCAGGATAATGGTTATGGGTTGGCTTGGTATGGAATTCATTTCTTCTTATCACATGAATGGCCCTCACATGATGATGGGGCAGCGTTTTAACGTACAAACCTGGTACCACTTGCTCTGAGGAAGATTCTCCAAAGTCAAATGTAGTTAGGATTCTTCCATTTCCTAACGTTACTGATGTAGAAGGGGTGTTATTTAATCGCCAACATTTTTATTTATCCAAAGTCTATAAAATTTAACTGCTGCTCTGCGTTGAATATGATACAGTATGTATATAACAAATAGTTTGGGCATTATTTTTGCATCTGATTTAAACTGCAGCGGGTGTCAACCAAGATAGATGCAAATGTCACACTGAAGTCTTGGGTTATCTACTCTGGCTCTGCTTTAATCATCACTCTTCAACAGTTACTTGCCAAATCATTAAAAATATTTTTGGATTGCCTTGGAAAAAGGTAATTCATGGAAAGCACTCCAGTATGTTTTTTTAAAAATGTATATTCAGGGGCGCCTGGGTAGCTCAGTCCTTAAGTGGCTGCCTTCGGCTTAGGTCATGATCTCAGGGTCCTGGGATCAAGCCCCGTGTCAGGTTCCCTACTCCACAGGGAGCCTGCTTCTCCCTCTCCCTTTGCCTCTTCCCCGGCTTGTGCTCTTTCTTGCTATCTCTGTCCCTATCTGTCTCTATCAAATAAATAAATAGAATCTTTAAAAAAAAATAAAAAATAAAAATGTATATTCATCCAGATTAATAGTAAAAGACTCTTCTGATAGCAAAAATTGACCCTGGGTGAGTTCTGAAATCACACACACACACACACACACACACACACACACACACACACTATACAATCTATTCTTAACCACCTGTTTAAGTAGTATATTTGTTTTGAAAAGCAATAAAATTTAATGTGCCTTTAATGAACTCTGTCATATTCATGTTAGTACTTTCTTTTTTACTTTATAGTTGGCAATCAGTGGATAAATTACATCTCATTCTGTGGCCTTAGAACACATGCAGAGCTTGAAGGAAACCTAGTCACTGAGCTCATCTATGTCCACAGCAAGTTGCTAATTGCTGATGACAACACTGTTATTATCGGTAAGTACATGGTCTAGAAATGGGTTGCTTGCTAGTTGATGTACTTCATGCAAAAATCCTTCTTTTTCTTCCTCCCAAGATTCCTTTACAGTTGAGAGGGACTGTAACATGGCATCTAAAACATTTCTGAAGCAGTCTTTTCCACTTATGTCCTTTCTAATCCCTGTTTTTATCTGTGAAGAAACAGAGGCACAGAGCAATTAAATGGCCACTGTGCAAATTACAGTAGCCAGAGAGCCGTGGTTTAGCCCAGCAGAGCAGTAATCAGCCTGTTCTCATTAATTCTTTATTACCCCCTTTTTAAAATTGAAGTACCTAGGTTTCAGGGGCTGGAGGGGGAGACATGGGGAGAGAAAATGAGCAGCCCATGTGTCTATTGTCTGATGAATCGATAAAGAAGATTGTGTATATATACAATGGAATATTACTCAGCTATAAAAAAGAATGAAGTCTTGCCATTTGCAATGCCATGGATGGAGCTAGAGTGTATTATGCTAAATGAAATAAGTCAGTCAGAGAAAGACAAATACCACAAATACCACATGATTTCATTCGTATGTGGAATTTAAGAAACAAAACAAGCAAAAGGGAGAGAGAGAGAGACCAAGAAACAGACGCTTACCCATAGTAAACAAGGTGGGTGGGGGGATGAATGAAATAGGTGATGGGGATTAAGGAGGGCCCCTGTTGTGATGAGCACTGGGTGTTATTTGGAAGTGTGGAATCACTATATTGTACACCTGAAACTAATATTACACTGCATGTTAACTAACTGGAATTTAAATAGAAACTTAAAAAAATAAATTCCCAGAAAAAACAAAGTGTAGTTTCTCAACTATAATTAGATACTTCCTTATCTTCCCTATTCTATGAGAAACTAAATGTTGTAGAGTGTTTTGAAATTTCTTTGGCAGTCAATATGCCGTTTCCATCTCTATCCTCCACTGAGCAAAGGAAAAAAAAATCTCATATCTAGGAGTAATGAGATTGTCTTATCTGGAACATGATTTGAAAAGAAAGAAAAAGCAATTCTGAAGCCAGAAAATGTATACGTCACAGTGTGATGATACATATATATGCGTGCACACACACGCACACACGCACACTCTCTCTCTCTCTCTCTTAATACTTACACAGGGCATTTAGAAAAATATCTGAGTCTTCTATCTCTTGCTCTATAGGGGTCAGAGTTCTTTAGGGATTTATTTACTCTCCCATTCCCCCAATAAGCAAAGTTTCTCTAATTTCCCCCAAGCTACCCTGGCCTTGCTCTCCAGAAGCCAATCTCAGAAAATTTTCATACTAAGTTTGGCATGATGATGATGTGATGTTTGCTGAAATGGAAAAACAAACAAAGCCAAATAAAATTTAGTTGATTTCTTCAGCAAGATTTCAGAATCTTGAAGTAAATATTGACAGATATAAATATTTTCCTTTTAAAGGTCATTTTGGCTTTCCTTTAATTAAGTATAAATGCAAAGCAGTTTGCAGTAACAGAGCTAATGATTAAATAAGTTGAGTTTTTTAATTGACTTATTTTCTAGAAAGTTCTCTGAACTCACAAAGGCTACAATTTATTTAGGCTAGCAATAATTGATCAATCTTGTACATAATTCTTATCCATTTTCTTGAAACCAAAGAAGTGGCCTGGAGAGTATGAAGAGGTTTTACTTGCTAGTCTTTAGGGGCTGGATTTCTTTTTCTCCTTCCCCATGGACAAAACAGATTTCCCCATGGAAAAGATCCAAAGATAATTTTGTTTTTTGTATCTCAGGGGAAACTCTAAGAGAAGCAGATTTGTTGCTGCTCTCACACATCAGCCCTGCTCAAATTCATAACACTGAGAACAGTATTTCAAATTCTCAGAGAGGAGTTTGAGAAGTTAGGTTGAAAATATTGTACAGCTGTTCAAAGAGGTTAAAGTAACCTGTGGTTAAATTTTCTAACATGGCAAATATATGCCAGAATTATTGAATAATTAACAGAAGAAAAACAACTGATTGTTTATTCTCCCTTTCTCCTCACAAGGAAATACCTGCTTTCTCACACTAAAGATCTCTTTTGTGTGGAGCTTTAATTATCTCTTGCCCTGAGTGCCCCTGCTGGTCCGACTGGTCTGTGACTAAGTCCACTTTCTGTTCCATCTTAATATTGGCACTTAACCAAACTAACATTTTGTTTGCTTTCCTAAACAAAATAAGGCTATCCTTAAATAGACTTTGAGCCTATCCTATTGACGAAGTGAAACAGTTTTTTTCAGTGTTCACTAATCCACTAAAAAGCACAAAGGGGAGAATATGAAAATTGAATCAAACAGTGCCTCTGTCCTACAGAGCTCAAGGGCTACAGGGAAGGCAGGTATTCTTTCCATTTAACACCAGAAACATTGGGTGGGTATTGCTGAGCAGGGTAAGAAGGTCCAGAGGCAATCAATGAGATTGGTAGGTGGGAAGCTATGTAGAGGAAATGAGTATCAGTGCTTAAAGGACAGGCTTGGGAGTGGCTGATCAAAGTCTGTAGTTGAAGGGCTGCCCCAGGAGAAAGGGCTTACCCTTGACCTAATCCCATGGATCTCAACCCTGGCTGCATTAGAGTTGTCTGGGGAGCTTTAAATATATGTATATCATTTAGGAGGAGGTTTATTCAAGTCTGCAATTTACTTTAAAATAGATCCCCCCAAGGGGCGCCTGGGTGGCTCAGTCTCTTAAGCGTCTGACTCTTGATTTTGGCTCAGGTCATGGTCTCAGGGTCCTGGGATCAAGCTCCAAGTCGAGCTCCCCACTCAGCAGGGAGTCTGCTTGAGATTCTCTCTTTCACGCTCCCTCTGCCCCTCCCCCCTTCTCACGCACAGGCTCTCTTTTGCAAATAAAATAAATATTAAAAAAAAATAGATCCCCCATAAAAGATGCATTAATGGATAAAGGGATGGAGTGGTACTGGGGGAAAAATACTAATGTCTGGTTCCTACTTCCAGAGATTCTGACTAATTGGTCCAGTTTGGGGCCCAGGCGTCAAGGTGTTTTTATTTTTGTTTTCGGCACCAGTATTTTTTTTAAAGAGCCTTCTGGGTGCTGCTCACATGCAGTCTGAGCTGAGAACTTCTGAACTGGAGGTACAGGGAACACCAGTGGGTAGAAAGCACTAAGTAGCCCATTTGGGCTCAATAGGAGAGTCCGTTTTCCTTAAAAACAACTAAGCTGAAGCAAGGTAGAGTTGGTGTGTTCGTTGTCTGTAGCCGCTATGACAAACAGCCATAAACTTGGTGGCTTAAACCAAACAAATTTATTATCCAGTAGTTCTGTAGGTTAGAAATCCAACGTGGGTCTCCCTGGGCTAAAATCAGGGGGTCAGCAGGACCACGTTCCTTCCTGGAGGCTTCCAGAGAGAATCCAATTCCTTGCCTTTTCCAGCGCCAGAGCCTGTCAGCATTCCTTGGCTCAGGGCCCTCTTTCCCCATCTTTGAAAGCAGCAATGTGACATCTCTTTGAAGGTTCCCAAAAGTCTCAACCATACTTCTGTAACCACATCTCCCTCTGAATCCCCTTCACTTTTAAAGACTCTTTTGATTGTATTGGGCCCACCTGGATCCAGGCCAATCACCCTGTTTTAAGGCCAGCTGGTTAGCAACCTTCATTCCCCTTTGCCGTCTAACATAACATATTCACAGGCTTTGGGGATTAGGACGTGGTCATCTTTGGGGGCCATTCTGCCTACCCCAGAAAGATTCACAGTTTCTGAAACATTTTTTTAAAAACACAAACCAAAAAGGAAAAGACAGATAAATCCAACTGCATTAAAATTCAGAACCTATTCATTAAAAAGCACTATAAAGAGAATAAAAAGATAAACCATAAGCTGAAAACAGGATATTTGCAACACACTTAATATTCAGAACCTATAAAAAACTACTATAAACCAAGAAACAAAGACACCATCCAAAGGAAAAGGGACAAAGGAATTGTATAGGAATGTCAGCAAAGAGGACATACCTGAGGCCCATAAACATTTGAAAGATATTCATCCTCATTAATCTAATGAGACAACAGTTTTTAAAAATACCAATTGGCAAAAATGTAAAAGTTGGACAATCCAGGTATTGACAAGGCCAAGGAGCACCCGGGACTCCACTCCTATGGACAGAGCCCAGGCAGAGTCCCACATATGCACACCAGGAAACATATGGAGAGCATAAGTGTGCATCATAGAAAACACTAGAAACAACCCGAACATCCACCAACAGATTTAGAATGAATAAATCCTGCTGTGCTCATTTGAGGAAAATAATGCATTGCGATCAGACACAGATAAATCCCGAAGATACACTATTGAATGAAAGAAGCAAATCTCAAAAGATTATCTACTAGATGGGTCCATTTATGCAATTTAAAGACAAGTCAAAAGCAAACTATTTCTTTGACTAGGAAAACATGCAGAGCATGATGAACACAAAATTCTATATAAAATCTCTCTCGTGATGGGGAAAGGCCTGCATGGGAAGACACCTGAGGGTTTCTGAGATGTGGTAATGTTCTGCTTTTCAGCTTGCGTGAATAAATTCAGTGATATTTATTTTATTATTGACTAAATTGTACATATATGTTTTCATATATTCTTTTGTATTTTGCTATATCTCACAATGTTTAAAATGTTCCCTAAAAGCAGACTTAGAAAATCTAAAAATTAAGTGGTTTTATTTCTTTTTTTAAAAGATCTTATTTATTAGAGAGGGAGAAGCAGACCTCCTGCTGAGCAGGGAGCCCGATGCGGGGCTCCATCCCAGCACCCTGGGATCACGACCTGAGCGGAAGGCAGACGCTTAACCGACTGAGCCACCCAGGCACCCCTAAAAATTAAGTGGTTTTAAATTATCGGGGCAATGTCCTAATAAAAACAAGGGATTGCAGTTATCATAAAAAGTAACACATAGAATACAAAGCATATTTGTTGCAAACAATTCAAACTCTAAGGACACATACTGAATAAAAGGTCAAAAATCCCTCTTTGCTAGAAAGAACCCACCACTCTTAACAGTTCAGTGTGAATCTTTCTAGAGCCCTTTCTCTTTTTCCTCATATGTTATATAGAAACGGGATAATAATATATCTGCTGTTCTGAATTTGATTTTCAGAATATGGGACCATTTAACAATAACAATGGAGGTAACATTACACCAGTATCTCATTTTCAGCATCTCATTTATTAAGTCCATCTAAAATCCCCTCATCCTTTTCTTCTCATTCCTGTTAAATAGTAGCCAACTCACTTATCCTACACGGTTGAGATTCAGTGCTCTGGGTAACTCCAGATGGGCTGCTGATGTACAAGGACCACTGTCTAAGAACTCCAGCCCAGAATGCCAGGAATGTATTCCTTCCTTTGGGATGTGGAGCCCACCGTAGTGGGAGGAGGGAGACTGAGGGACGGGTGTGAACGTGTGTGTGTGTGTGGAGGAGACTTTCCTGGGGCCTCACGTCCCCAGTTTTCCTGACAGTGAAGAGCAGCAATGTCCACGGAGCCCAGCACCCCCAGCCCGAGAGAAGCCTCTGGAGGCCCCGAGGTAGCGCACGCCCACAGTAGCACTGTGGGCACTCTGTTCCTCTCCTCCTCTGGCTCACACACCTGGCGGGGCGGGGCGGGACGGGATGTGATGAACCCAGAGAGGAGGCTAGTCTCAAACAAATGCTACATGCCAGTAAATTGCCCCTTCCTATGGCAGTGTCCTCTAGATGTTGTAGCCTTAACAGAGTATCTGATAGTAATGCCAATAATATTTGACACTGTAGAGCAGTTTATAAATTAGTAAGTTCTTTCACATGATCTTACTTCTCACAAGAACCCTACAAGATCTATATTATGGGGGCGCCTGGGTGGCTCAGTCGGTTAAGTGTCTGCCTTCAGCTCAGGTCATGATCTCAGGGTCCTGGGATCGAGCCCCATGTCGGGCTCCCTGCTCAGTGGGGAGTCTGCATCTGCCACTCCCCCTGCTTGTGTATGCTCTCTCTCTCTTCCTCTGTCAAATAAGAAAAAATCTTTAAAAAAAAAACCCTTCTTTAAAAGAAAAAGATCTATATTATGATCTCAATTTATAAAAGATCAAATTAAAGGTGAGAAAGATTAAATGACTTTGTCCAAATGAGTGCTGGGCCAACTGTGAAGCCCAAAGTTACGGCTGCAAATTTTATAGCATCATCAAAATGTAAGTGCATGTGTAAAAGACGATTAGTTGCTAACAAAACAAAGTGTGTCAATCGTTCCCACCTTACAAAGAGCTCCGGTAGAGCTCCCGGATTTCTGTGAGGTGCTCCATCCTTTCTCTTTCACCCAGGGCCACTGTGGGGCACCACTCACATCCACAGTTAGCATAGATTTGTGTATTAAGTAAAGTACAGGACAGTATTGCGGCAGATGGCAGTAAACTCTCCTTAGGAAGGGCCAGCTTTTTCTCATGTACAACAGGCTGCCATTTGGGTTCAGGGCAGGGCTGAACTATCACCTTACACCCTGACTGTCTCCATCCCAGAGGGTCACCTCTTGCTCCTGTTCAGTCCAACCCTTCTGCCAAAGCAGTGGAATGTGTGACTAGGGGAAGAGGAAGGAAAAAGAGCCGGGTTCCTTCTGTAGTTTGTAGGACACCTCAAGGATTCAAAGGCATGAATCCAAAAGCATGAATTCAAAAAATGAATGCAGAAAAACGTGCTGAGGTTTCTGAATACACAGCAGAGTGGAGAAAACACAGGTTGAACTAATATTAAAATACTTGCCCTTCACATGTGAAAGTCAACATTCTCAGCTCGTTTGGATTTAAAAATAGAATGGAAGGAAGTTGATACAGAAGCTGTTGGCATGCCACACAAGTGAGGCAAGAGAATGTAAAAACCAAAGCCACTAAAGCTAATCCGTATTTGAGAGTGGACTCTTGATTGTGAAGCTACTCTGGGGTTTTGACATTCATAATTATATGGCCGTGGGTTAAGTCATTAGACTCCGCAGAGTAAGTCTAAAAGCTGACCAAATTGAACCGGTGTGTCTTTTCTTTGTGTGCTTAATGATTATATCAGTTAGAATCCTTTGAGCCACCAGATAGAAAATTCAGCTAAAAGTCTGTGAAACAATAAGGAAAATGTATTATTTCACATACCAGCAGGTAAGAAAGTTGGCAAGTTCAATGACTTGAAGACCCAGGGTCTTTCTTTTTTCTGCTCTGCTGTCTTCAGCTGGTCTGCTTGTCCCCTAGTGGTTACAAAATGGCTGCAGCAGCTCCTGAAATCATGGCCTCATCCAACATCCAAACCAAAATATCAAAAGGCTGGAAGAGACGGCATCCCAGTCTGGTGTCTGTTTATAAGGAGATAGACTTTTTCAGAAGCCCCCAGCAGACTTTTCTTCATGTCACACTGGCTACAATGATGTCAAGTGCCCATTCCTAAGCCAGTCATGGGTAAAAGTCACAAAATTACCATAGCTGGCTTAGACTGCTCAAGACGTATGCCTGGGTTAGGGGGGGCCTCCCCTTCCCAAAACTCAGCATCTGTTGATAAGCTGAACAAAATTAAGGTTTTCTTAGCAAGGAAGAATTGAGCGGGGTGGGCAACCGACAGTGCTTTGCCGAGAAGATTGTTCCACGTCGCTGTTTCCTGTTACAGGCTCTGCCAACATAAACGACCGAAGCATGCTGGGAAAGCGTGACAGTGAAGTGGCTGTCATTGTGCAGGACACGGAGATGGTCCCTTCAGTGATGGATGGAGAGGAGTACCAGGCTGGCCGCTTTGCCCAGGGACTTCGGCTGCAGTGCTTCAGGTGGGCGCCCCACAGCTGTGTCCCTCTCACGTGGTTTCACTGCATGGTTTCCCACCCTGAGCACACGTCATCCCTAGGTTCTTCTTTGTCTAAAACGGCGTCTCCCAGAGTATGGGATGCAAATCACCAGTAGTGTGCAAAATGACTTTCCGTGGGGATATTTTCTGTTTTAATCATTTTTATTATTTTTATGTGTAATCAAGAAAAATAGCATTTTAAATTTACTCATTGATTTAGGGCCAGGCCAGGTCAACCCCGCTAGTGTCTGTGTTTTTGTTTTTAAGATTTTATTGATTTTAAAGAGAGAGTGAGTGGGGGGAGGGACAGAGGGAGCAGGAGAGAGAAAATCTCAAGCAGACTCCATGCTGGGTGTGGAGCCTGACTGGGGGCTCGATCCCACGACCCCAAGATCACAACCTGAGCCAAAACCAAGAGTTGTGCACTTAACCAACTGAGCCACTCAGTCACCCCTATTTAAGTTTTTTAAAGTGAGTCCATTTTTTAAAATTATAGTCCCAATAATACAGGGATGTAAGAGAAGGTATTAAAGGAGGGTGCCAATGACTGCTGACGGTGAAGTTTGGAAACTTCAGCCCCAAACACAAAAGATTCTTGATCTTCTCCAAGAAGATGTGAGTTCTACACTGATCTCTGCTCAAGCTGAGAGAACACTGGGTGGAGCAGCAAGGGCTGGGGGGCCCTAAATGAGTCCTTCATTCCCTTAATGTTTCTGAGAACTTTCCGGGGCTGGGCTCTCACTGGCCCCACCCCAGGCCCTGTAATCTAGTCTCAGTGGTCAGAGTGATCCTTCTAGAATCTAGCCCCAATTCTGTCACTTTGCTCATGGTCCATGGAACACCCCGAGCACTGTCCTACGCCTCGGCCTTCGCAGTGAGCCCCCCAGTCCATGATTCTAGAGCTGCATCCGCCAGGGATGGGTTTTCCCTGTGGCCTCCACAGTGAGATGCAGCAATCGGTCCTGATGAGGCTTTAAGCTATTTGGGGAGAGGTGAAGCAGCACAAAATGCTTCACAGCACCGTTGTTTTAACCCTGTTGGCGTGAATGAGCTTGGACACGGGTTCACTGGCAGGTAGGCGCCTTGTGGGTACTCCACTCCCTGCAAATGCTGGCCGCCATTTCCCTCCTAACTAGCCGCCCAGGCTCCAGCTTTTGAGAAGCAAGATAAGCTTCAGTTCCTTCCATTCCAGAGAGGGGTCATTCTGCTCTCCCCGCCCCAGGAGCTTGGCAAATCCATCCCTCAAAATCTGACTGTCAGTACTTCCTCACGATTCTTATGGCTGTATTTGTTGCCGTCGTTACTAATTGTTTTGCCAGTAAGACTTTTTTTCCCCAAACCATTGATATTTCAATTAGCTTCTAGTGTTAATTTGTTTTGTTTAGCGGGGAAGAGATTAAAATTAGTACCCTGTTAATCAGCCCACTGATTGCTATTGCAGCATCTATGAGGAAGCAAATATTTCTTTGTGTAAACCAGTCTTTTCGGTTTCATGAGAACTTAAGTATTCTCTTTAAAGCAGTTAGCTTTTTTTTTTTAAAGATTTTATTTATTCATTTGTTAGAGCACAAGCAGGGGGGAACAGCAGGCAGAGGGAGAAGCAGGCTCCCTGCTGAGCAAGGAGCCCAATGCGGGGCTCCATCCCAGAACCCTGGGATCATGACCTGAGCTGAAGGCAGATGCTTAACCGACTGAGCCACCCAGGTGTCCCAAAAGAGGGTAGTCTTTACTGCATCAAATTTCCCAAACCAAAGCCTTTGAAGCGCCTTGTCATGATACTTGCAAACTGTTTCTTTGCAAATTTTTAATTGGTCTTTGCAGTAGGCTAGGTCCTTATTTTCCCTTTGGCTATAATCTGGAGTCACCAACATTACTTGAATGAACTTAGAACTACTTCCCGCTTATACTTAAATGGGAAGAATCCTGGACTCGATGGACAGGGCAGCCTGAAGCTATGGGAAGGCTCGAGAGGTAAGGGTCTCCTGCCTCCTGCGCACTCAGGTGACAATCCATAGAAGGGCACCAGGCCCAGGAAGAGTCATCAGAACCTTCCAGATGGAGGCTCAGGGTCTGCTGGGTGGTCAAGCTGGAGAGGGCGCTTGGAGAGATCATCAGCCATGTGATGGAAAGAGCTGATCTGAGAGGATAAAACTGACATGAAGTAAAAAGCAGGGAGTAAAAACAAGAAAAACCCACAGCCTGACAGGTGAGTCCCTGTTTCCAACTGAGATCTTCTGTGGTACAGCTACCCAGACCTGCAGATTCCTCCCTTTTCCTCAAGTTATTTAAGCTGCCATTTGTAGACAACAGTCTTAAAAGCACTGCTGATATAAATGGTGTGAAAGGCTCTGGGACAGTTGTGAGAGGAGACAGGACCAGGGCAGAGCCAGAATCAGGGGAGAAGCGCAGCTCCAGCTGACAGCAATGCCCCACCTTAAGATCAGGGTGGCCTTGCCTGAGTAACATTTAAAAATTTTAAATTATTCACCCTGCTTCCTAATATTACTCAGCCATTCTGTCAGATTAGGCAGGGTCAATGTGAAATCAATGAAATAGTAATGATCTTTGAAAACTGTAAGACCGAGGTTAAACTAAATCAAATCTCAATAAACAGCATATTATAACAGGGGCGCCAGGCTGGCTCAGTCAGTAGAGCAGGCCGCTCTTGTTCTCAGGGTCATGAGTTCAAGCCCCACATTGGGCATGGAGCCCACTTAAAACAAACAAACAAACAAACAAAAAAACAATCCACATTATGACACCAGTGTCCATGTTTGTCTTTAATATGGGTTGGTTTTTAAAAACGGGGAAGATGTAGGGCAATGTGAATAACAAAGTAAGTCCAGCTCTGCTTTCCTCTTTCTGTTCAGTTTCTACAATGGGTGGATCCACTAGAATTTCTTCACCAATTTGCTTTGTTGCCAACACCTCGGATGTCCGGTCCTTCGTATTTAATGAGGAACCCTTTGCTGGGTGGCACGGCTTTCACTGCTACTGGAGTTGCTAGGTTTGAGTTGTAGTTTGATAAAATCTGGAGAATATCTTCTGGAATGGTAGTCAGTTCTGGAGGTGTAGGTGTTCTCAACAGATTCTCATAAGAAGAAATTACAGGAGAAGAGGGATCCGCAAAACTCTCAAAACACCTGTCTAAATTTAAAACTAATGATGTACAGTCTTTCATTTCTAAATTATTTGATGAACTATTTGTTTTTGATAATGGATAATTTGTGGACCCCAAAGCTGTACTGTTCTTTGTAGAAGGAATTTCCAAACCAGGAGTGCAGAATGTAGGTGCCAAGGGAGAATTCGTATAGTCGGCACCATTTTTGTTCAACTGCTGGAGGCCAGGAGTGGCAAAGAAATTATCACTGGTCATTGGCTCTGGTTCTGTGGCGTCTTCACATTTATTCTCCTTCATATTTTTAAGTCCCATTGTGTAATCTTCATTTAAACATGCAGTACAGAGATGTCCTTTATAACTTTCTAAATATATAATAATGATAAAGGTGTAGGTGGTTCTGATTACAACCTATTTTTGTGGTAGAAAATTTGGCAAATACAGTTAAGCAATAAGAAAATTAAATTCATCTGTAATCCCACTGCCCAGAGCTAGCAGCTTTAACATTTGCTGTCTATCATTCCCCTTTGGTCAGTACATATATATTACTATACTGTATTTCTTTTTTAAAACATAATTAGGAGCTTGCAGTCCTAGGAAGTTCTTTATTATTTAAATAATGTTACATAGTTTTGTGTCATTAAGTATTCTTCTATAACATTTAATGGCTGCATTGTATTACATCATGTGAGTATGCTATAACTCCTTTAACCAATACCTCACTGATAGTCAGGTATTTCATGGATATAAAAAAGTGGATATGGGGATGCCTGGCTGGCTCAGCCAGTGGAGCGGACTCTTGATCTTGGGGTTGAGAATTCAAGCCCCATGTTGGCTGTAGAGATTACTTAAAAATAAAATCTTTAAAATAAATAAATAAGTTGATGTATTTGTAGATAGCATCTTCTTTACCTTCTTAATTGTTTCCTTAGCTAAATCCTAACTATGGAATTTCTAATCCAAGACAGTGTGCTGCTTCCTTTACCCTCTGACTTCTTGCCGTCTTGCTAGTAGTGCTTTCAAGGGCTTATTCCTCCTGTCTTTACCAGCACTGGGTTCTATTATTTTATTTAATCTTTGCCAATTTGTTGGATTTCAAATGGAATTTCATTAATTTGCGCTTTTGAGGGTTCAAAAAAATGTGTTCGTTAGCCATATTGTTCTTGTAATTGTTCTTTTAGAAATTACCTGGCTATTCATGTCTTTTGTCCATTTTGTTGGAACGTTTCCCTTTCTTTGAATGATTTATAAGTAATTTAAGTATCTACGAGGCTAATTCTTTTGTCACACTGGTTCCAAATCTGATTTGTCAATTGCCTTTGAATCATATTTAGAGTATTTGGGGGAAACTCAAAATCTTATTAATCAAATCTATCCAGGTTTTTGCCTCCTTTTCTTGCATGCTTAGTATAGTTTCCCCAACCCAAGATCAAATACTGTATTTTCTTCTAGTACTTATTTGATACTGCTTTTTACATTTAACATCTGCAATTTATTTTAATGTAAGAAATGAGGTGTAGGGACTCTAACATTCCCCCTCCCCCACACAGCCTACCAGTTGATCCAGAACTGAATGATGTGCAGTACTCTTTGCTTAACATGCAATGCCTCCTTATGATACACCGCATTGCTATATATCCTCACTCATCTCTAGTCTCTCCATCAGGTGTATTATAATCTGCTTACTTGCATCCCAGTGTGACACCGCTTTAATCATTGTGTCTGTGTGCTTTATTTACTGCTTCTTGCCACCCCACTTCCCAAATCAGTATTCTTTGGCAGAATAATCTTGGCTACTCTTAAACATTCACTCTTCCACATGAACTTTAGAATTATTTATTCATGTTCTCCATTTTTTTTGTTATTGTTGTTGAAATTACAGTAGATTTGTAGATTAATATAAAAAGAATTAACATATCTATAATGTTGAGTCATCCTCTTGAACAAAGTATAGGCTTCAATGTATTCAAATTCTTTTTGAATTTTTCTTTAATAAAGCTCTAGGGTTTTCATTAATGGGGGTGTTGCTCTTCAGGAATCGTTAGAGTTTTAACTTTTTTATGCTGATCTTATACATTTCAGGCTAAGCATATTCTTAGGTGCTTTTATTTTACTGACAATTTTCAAACTGTCTTAAAGAGGCATTTGTTCGCAAACAATCATTTTTCACTTTGCCTCAATGGCAAACACAGCTAATATATTAAAAAGCGCCACAAAAAAACCTCATGTTGATTTTATTAGGAAATGTTATCAAAGATAATATCAGGGCCTAGGATACAGCCATTTTCTCACTAGAAAAAAAAATGCAGCTTCAATCCATTTTCCATCTGGGTTATTTTTGAATAGAAATAGAGAGACACATTTCAATGTGAAATCAATTCTAAATAGAGTCAACATCAGGATACTGCACTGAATGTCACAACCATGTGCCGAACAGTTCATTAAGTCCTGGAAAATTATCCAACTGTACAGATCTAACCATCACTCAACAGAAACCATTATCCACCCAAGTAGAGCTCAGAATCATGTTAGTCAATAGACATGAGGAATGGAAAGACCAGGAACTATTTTCTGCAGTTTTTCTCCTGTTCCACCGATGCATAAACAATGAACGAGTAAATAATTCCCATTATACACACCTACATTAAATCAGATGAGTTTTCTCTCACCTTAGTCCCCAAAAGAAGATCCAGAGAATTTCATTTTACTGTGCATTTTAACATGAGAAAACTGACAGGGAAAGTAATTTATTACTAAAAATTACCTGTTGTAGACCTAACTTACAATTTGCTCTTAACTTATAATTTGGTGGACACATTGTGTCACCTCTTGTTTTTAAATTAAAAGCAAAGTTACAGAAGTGTTCTTTTTGCTAAGTTTTCAGCTGGTTAGACCTGATCCCCATCAAAGGTATTGTTTTAATTGATGAATTGTCATAATTTGCATGGTCCTTCAGATTTGCTGCAGATTTTGCATTAGGTCTTTTTTTTTTTTTTAAGATTTTATTTATTTATTTGACACAGAGAGAGACAGTGAGAGAGAGAACACAAGCAGGGGGAGTGGGAGACGGAGAAGCAGGCTCCCTGCCGAGCAGGGAGCCCGATGCGGGGCTCAATCCCAGGACCCTGGGATCATGACCTGAGCTGAAGGCAGATGCTTAACAACTGAGCCACCCAGGTGCCCCTGCATTAGGTCTTAATGAGCAGCCAGCATCTGTGTGCAAACACCATCCTTAAATCCATTTTAAAAGTTATTCTTCTGTAGTCTGAAGGAGACATTATTTGAAGTGGAAATAAAATTTTCAGGTTATAAAACTCTAAAAAATCCTAAGTGAGCCCATGGTGCCAAATCCACTCATTTTAAAGAATTTTTAGGTAGTGGGAAGAGTGCAGACTAAAACTAAAATGAGATGTCCTTTTATCCTTGTAAAAATGGCTGAGCTTTTTCAGGAATTAATCATGTTGGGGATGACTGGGGAGAACAGGCACAGTTACAGCATCTGTGTTGGAACAGCCTTTCTTGAAGTAAATTTTAACTCTAAAATTTTTCCTGGTGGAAGAGTCCTGTAAATTCACAAAGTATTATGCATGATGAATAAATTATGTTCATTGTAAAATTGTTCAGAATAATGAAAAACTGGAAACCATCCAAGAGGTCATAATAAAATACTTGGTTGAAGAAATTTCACATGATGGGAAATTTTGCAACCATTAAGAACGATGACGTCAATCCACATTTATTTAAATACAGAGAGGGTAACAATAGAAGGACCTCCACACTGTTGAATCCAGTGGTCCCTTCTCATCTGAATTTGACACAGTTCTCCTTGGTGAACTTCGCGTGGTTCCAGGATACGACACCCTTGCTTTTCTCCATGTTCGATGGCTTTTCCTCTTCTTCCTTCCCACTGAGGCACATCGGGTCCTCTTCTCTGTCTAAACTCACTGCTTTGGTACACCAGTTAAAGTCCCATGGCTTTATGAATATATATATATATACACACACACACACACACAATTCTCAAATTTATACTCCAGCCAGGCCCCCTCTCCTCAACTCCAGATTCATTTCTCCAGCTGCCTACTTTGCATTACCCTGTGAATGTTTAATGAAAGTCTCAACAGGTTCAACACTGAATTTCTGGTCTTCTCCCACAAACTGGCTCTACCAACATAATTCCCCATGTCAACCAATGGCACCCATATTCTTCTAGTTGCTCACTCCAAAACCCCCGTTGTCATCCTCGATGCCTCACTTCTTCTCACATCGTACACCTACTCTGTCAGTACAACCTGTTGGCTCCACCTTCCCCTCCACTGCCCAAGCCATCATCATCTCTCAGTCACGTTACTGCAGGAGCTCCTGAGTGGTCTCCCTGTTACAGCCCTTGCCCCACACATTCTGTTCTCAGTACAGTCGCCGTATTTTCCTATGTAAGTCAGCTCCTATCCCTTGTCTGCTCCAGTGTCTGCAATATGTCCCAGTTTCACTTAGCATAAAAGCCAAGTCCTTCTAAGACCTCACTTCTGCCTTCAATGTCACATAAACCTTTTTGATCTTCTTTGAACCTATCAGGCATGTGAGAAAGGGCTTTAGACTCCGTTTGAAATCTAGCTTTGTTAGTAGTGTGTCTCCAAATTTTAGCTTCCCATCTGCAAAATGGGAATCGTGTGCCATGTACCTCACAGGATTGAGGTTGAAATGTTTTTTATTTAACTCCAAGGCCTTCTATAAGTACAAGGGTTTTTATCGTATATGACCTCTAAAACTTACCTTGCTTTGCTTAAGAATTTCTTGTTGTTTCCAGTCTGCTGTTTGTATATGATGTCAGATAACATCTAGTATGTGGCTTCTTTTTTGCCAGGCACTCTGGGGATATGAGAGTAGCCAGGTCATGTTCTCTTGAAGAATTAACCTGCTAGATGTGGGACATAAGCCTGTTAAAAACAAAAAGTGAGTGAAGTATTGTAGATGTTCTGATAAAACAAAGCATATATGAAGTACAGAGGGGGAGCAAAAGAAGAATGTTGAAGTCTCTGAGGACTGAGACAGAAGAATGGGAGATGGGAGAAGGGGGAGCCATGAATCAAGGGGAAGCCTTGCACTGAATGCTGAAAGATGGTAGGTGGGGTCAGGCAAACAGGAAGGGTGGGGGAAGGCTCCCTGACTACTCTCATCTCATACTTTTAAAGCACACCCAGTATTTATCACAATACTTCATTCTTTTTGAGGATGATTATTTATTCATTGTTGATCTTACCCATCAAATTTAATTACCCAAGGAAGCTCCATGTCTTTTGTATTCATTTCTGTACCCTAGAGTTTGACATAGTTCTTGGCCCAAGAGAAGGAAGGGAGGGAGGGAAGGTAAGAGGGAGGAAGAAAGGGAGAGAAATAGGGGGAGAGGGAGGAGAAAGGGCTATTTCATCCTGGTTGAGACCTTGAACAAGTTACTTAATCTCTCTGTGCCTTAGTTCCCTTATTTGTAAACTGGAGATAATAATAGTTGCTTCTTTATAAGATTGTTGAGGATTTACTGAGACAGTTCTTGGAAAGGACTTTGCCCATTTGCTGGCCCATGAGTTGTGTGTGTGTGTGTGTTTTTAAAGATTTATTTGAGAGAGAGAGAGAGAGAGCAGAAGGAGAGGCAAAGGGAGAGGGAGAGAAAGAATCCCCAAGGGGACTCTCCACTGAGCGTGGAGCCTGACACAGGGCTTAATCCCAGGACCCTGAGGTCATGACCTAAGCCAAAATCCAGAGTCAGATGCCCAACCGACTGAGCCACCCAGGCGCCCCCTGGCCCATGTTTTGAATGTAACCCTATCCTCCAAGGTTCTCACCCCCTTAGGCCAAATTGCCAGGACTTTCTTGGAACTAAATTCAGGTCTTTCTGTCTATCCAATAGTTAAAACTTCCAAACATCATAACAGCTTAGATTTGTTTTGTTTTGCAACTAAGGTTTTATACACACACAGTTTTAATGGCTTCCTCTGATTTTCTTAAAAAAAAAAAAAGGACTTCTGTGGTTGGGTTACATGAATGGTAACATAATGAAGTACATTGTCATTAGAAACAATGCCTGCAGCAAACTTCTTTATCTCAGTTACTCATTTTGGAGGGTATTTGTATTTCAGGGTTGTCCTTGGCTATCTTTCTGACCCAAGTGAAAACATTCAGGATCCAGTGAGTGACAAATTCTTCAAGGAGGTGTGGGTTGCAACGGCAGCTCGAAATGCTACAATTTATGATAAGGTGAGGTTTGCATATCACCCCCCACCTTTTTTAATTGAATCACATCACCAAAGCACACCATTATTACTGCATATTATTGGTACAGAGTATTCTTAATGAGTGTAAAAAACCAGTACACTTCCAAGTTGTAATAAAATACCTCTTTGTAGACATTAAAAAACAGAGTCAAAAAGTATCATGGATTATGGTTTAGCAGAGCCGTTAGTTGCATTCTGATCTCTCATCTGACTCTGGGATCCTATCATGAGCATCCTTAGAAGGTGGTTACCCAGCCTTTGGATGTGTCTAGTGACAAAGAGAAAAGAGGCAGATGAGATCCAAAAATGAGTCAGACCTGGGTTCAACCCAGCTCACCCAGTTGCTGGTGATAGAACTTTGTATGTAGTGATTTGACTTTCTGAGCCCTCCTCTCTTCTCCTATAAACTGGGAGGAATATTCACTGGGGTAGTTATGAAAATAAAGAATAGTCTTTTAAATGTATTTAACACATAGAGTAAATGGCGTCCATCCTTATGATGGAACTTACTAATAATGAAACACGTCCTTTGTTGGGCAGCTCTAATTTTGGAAAGGTGTTTTAAAACCAGCTCCATATGTTAGGGAGGCCAAATGTATCTTTTGGTAAGTTCTATCCATGGGTTATAATAAAGAATGCACCAGAGTTAAGAGTTGTCCGACAGGGGAACAAGTTACTTCATGAAGTAGCCAGCTTTCTGTCATAGAAAATCTTCAAGCTGAGATCTGCTGACCATCTATCAGAAATTGGGTAAGAGTGTGTTGGTGTTCTTCATGACTGCTGGAGTGCCTTCCAGCCTGGAGAATTCATCATTCCTAATGAAACATGACAGTTGACATAGCCTTATTTCATACTGAGGACTCAAGGCCACGACCAAATAGGTCATATGCATGGAGTCTTTTAAAATGTAATTTTAAAAATGCAGTGCACAGCCTTTTTTGGATCCTCATGGAGGCAGGGTAGATAGCAGCTATAAAAAACATTTTGGGAACATAGGATAAGTCTGAATATGGACCATTATCGTAAATGATTTGGAATGGATTTTCTGAGGTGTGAGAATGCTATCGTGGTTATATAGGCACATCCGTATTCTTAATACATGCTGAAGTATTTAGGAGGGCAGTATTCTGCTATGGGAAGCTCATTTTCAGTTAGCAAAATAAGTGTACAACTGATAACTTTAAGTAAAGGTACAGATACGAACATTTTTGAAAATGAAAAGTTAGAGACAATATAATCTGCAGTTTTCCTCTTAGACCAGAACCTCCAGTGAAACTCGGGGAATTATAATCCAAAATCCTAACCTGAATGTGGACTAACATCAGTGGAATTCCCACACCACTAGCTTGACTTTATCCTGAAGTCAATGACTCGTGTAGATCAGATAGAAGGATCTATGATTTTTTTTTTTTTTTTGATGGAAGCAAATCTAGGCATCTCTTGGTAGCAAATAAGAGGAACAACTCTTCAAATGTATGGGGATTAACATACGAATAAAAAAAAAAAATTCAAAAAAAAAAAAAAAAAAAAAAGAGGAACAACTCTTCAATCAGGTCTGTGCTGTGGCATAAAACTAGCAAAGATTTTGTCTGTCAGAATGCATATTTTCCGTAAAGGGGATATCTTTTCTTTTAAACTTATGACCTAGTTTCTTCCTATTTGTGTTTTAATCAGGTGTTCCGGTGCCTTCCCAATGATGAAGTACACAATTTAATTCAATTGAGAGACTTTATAACCAAACCCATCTTAGCAAGGGAAGATCCTATTAGAGCTGAGGAAGAACTGAAGAAGATCCGTGGGTTCTTAGTGCAGTTCCCCTTTTATTTCCTGTCTGAAGAAAGCCTACTGCCTTCCGTTGGAACCAAAGAAGCCATAGTGCCCACAGAGGTTTGGACTTAAGGGTGATATTCATTTGCAGCTCCAAGGACTTCCACCTTGAAAAGTACACTGTGCACAGTGACTTTAGGGAGATCCTCACAGCTGCAGGCAGCCCTGATGCATGCTGGGATCCACCCCAGGGACCCTCTGGATTGGCTGGGCAGGGCTGCAGTCCTGATAGAAGGACACTGAACATCAGATGGGCTTTCTAACTCCTCCTGCTTATCCATGTGAAAAAGGGACTGTCTTCTTATTGGTAGCTATATGCTCAACAACAAATTCCATGGTGTACACCAAAATGCATTACCTTTGCTAACAAGAATTTACCTGTGCCTGTGATCTAGGTTGCCAGAAATTGTCGAACCCTCCTGATTTTTCTCTGACCCTCATTAATGCAGCTGATGATGGCCGGACCTGCCCTCACTTCATAGTACATACTGACACGGTTTGAGACATTCTTTATTTCTAGAAGATGTCGTGATGCTGCTCCCAGGTGCTTCAGGGTGGCAGGGAGATGCCCCTGCCCATCTGGTCCTGACGTAGGAGTGTTCACCCAAGCAAGGATGTGGTCCTTATCCCTTTTCAGTGACTGAAAGGACAGGGTAGACGTTATGTACATAGCAGCCCAAGTTGGGTGCTTCTGATAATGTCGAGACTATAGATCTTAACACCACAGAGCAATAGGAAGGAAGTAAATTTGGTTATTGAGGCAGAGATTTTACTTTGCCTCTGAAGGCAATGACAAGATATGGTCTTTTGATAGGGCCCACCTGATCAAATTTGAAAACACATGTAAGATATTTCATTACACAGCAGCTGATAAAACTCAGAGCACGCAGCCTTCAGAAGCCTCCAAGGTGGCCGTGGGGATCTGATCCAGACAAGAAAAGAAGATTCCTTATAGTCCTGGAAAATTTCCTATCACCCTTAGCTGCTGGATTGATTGAGATCTGAGTTTCTCCATTTGAAAAATCAAACCAGTGAATGCAATTTGTCTTTCAAGAGAACCGGAGGCTTCATAACTCCTACCAAATTAATAAGTAGAAGCCTGACCTTATTTGACATTCAGCTCTCAGCTATGTTACCTTCTTTAAGAAAAATTAATTGATTACAATATACTTGCTACTTAACTTGTACTATTAAATATGCCTTAACATTCCACCAGCCTTCCAAAGAGGTTAGGATCTTCATTAATTCACGTTGTCCTAGTCTATGAATTGTTCTGGAAACCCATGTTTCCTTTGTGAATAGTAGTATTCCCTTTGGTACACCCCAGCTCTAATGTTACTAAGCAGAACTATTCTTCCAGCCTGAAGAGCTGATGTGGGTTCCCAAAAGCCCTGTGCCCATAAAACATGATGTAGGTGCATTGATCACACATGTATGGATTATTGGGACAGAATCTCATTGGAGTCATTCTTCAGAAAAAGCGAGGACCCAATCCTTGTTTTCATGGAGCTAGGAAGAGGTTAAACAGGAGTATAAAGTCAATAATCTGGGTGAGTAGGAAAGAGTGTCACACTCAGGAGAGGATGTCACAGCTAGAGAACATTTCACGAATGAGGTGGGACTATGCTTTATGAATAAAGAATTTCTCGGATGGCTGAAGATGGTAAAATGACTTCATTCTATAGCAGCTGTAAGTAAGACATTTGCTATTTCTGAAGTTTAGATTGGCATTTAGAGAGTTGAGTGGGCGTGGAATACCTAAGGATTTCTTATGGTTTACTTTTACATGTTTTTTCAACTGTAGAACAGTCAATGCACTGGCTTTTGATTTTGTGCAAAATGCTCTCCTAACACCATGAAAAAGAAAGGCCTAAAAGCTCCCCTTCTCATAAAAAACAAGTCACTTAATCCAGCCTCTCCTCAGAAACTGAGGCCCAGGTTGGTTGAAGGACTCACTTGAGTTCACCCATCTAAGAGATGGTGGAGGCAGGACCAGTGAAATTGCTGTGGTTCATTCGTGGCCTCTCCCTTGACGTGGTCTCTCCCTTGACGTGGTCATTGTCCACAAGTGAGGAGAGGCAGTAAACAGATTTCAGACAGGATACCTCTAAGCTGTTTTGAACACCGTGATATCGTGTACTTAAGGGTTCATCTGTCTCCCCCTGCTTGAATGTAAGCTCCACGGGGCAGGGACTTTGCTGTGTTTTGTTCACAGTGTATTCTCCGAGCCTGGAACAGTGCTGGCACAGTGGAGGTGCTCAGTAACTGCTTGGTGGGTGAATAAACGAGGTGGAGGGGCGAGCTCATGAAATGCCAAACTTACAGAATCTCAGGCAAGAAATCTTACTGTTGGTTTCTGGGGCCAGTTTCCTTTCTACTGCATCTTCTCAAAGGCAAGATATTCTTCTGCAAAGATGAGAGGCTACCAGCTTTACTTGGGTGGGTGGATTTTCTGGAAGATTCTGTGCAATAATTGCCTATCTGCAATAGCAGCTTCCGTAGGGCAGCATTCTGCAAAAGTCACACGGGGTGTGGACACGAGGTGTACTGCGTGGCCTAATTAGCCATCATTCTGACACCACTACCACCTAATAATGGAAGTTCAAATAACTTATCTTTAACATTGCAATATTTTTCCTTTATACTATTTTAAATTTTTAACTTACAAACCATAGTCAAACATAAGGTAAATGAAAATTTGTCACGCTGATCATTTGGAAGTTGTAAAGTGAGAGACTAGGATGGCAATCCAACCAAAATGCAGGCTTACTTGCTCTTTCCCCAAGCTGCTATAATTGTTCAATTTATTCTTAATAAATGCACATAAGTGAATGTCACCCTACTTCTGCTTGACACAAAGAAATAGAACATCATGCCCTCCTAATGTAGATCTACTTGGATTCTTCTGGGCCAAAGGTATTGATATTCTCCTAAACCACTCTAAAACTTCATACCGAAGTATTGTAGTTGGAGCACGTCACTGACACAAAAAAACAAATACTTGGCAGTGAACATCCGTTCAGAATACTTTGATATTCTGGACAGAACTCAGACTCCTAGCCTCACCTCTACTGCAGCGCTTGGCACACCAAGGCTGGGCCTCCTGTTTTTGTAAATAAAGTTTTATTTAAACACAGCCATGTCCATTCATTTACATGCATTGGTGACCAAATGATCTGCAATTTCTAAAATATTCACCATCTTTTAAGAAAAGCCTACTGGTCCTTCCTGTAGAGAGAGCAGAGAAGGTCCAGACAGAGTACCTCCACCAAACAGAGTTGGATGAGTTCTGTTCTCTTCCCTAACAAGGTTTTCAAGTCTCCTTATCCCAGAGCCCAACATTCTACAATGGATTTATTCTAAGAACAAGGTCGAGTCCTTTCAGGAATAAAATCACATGGTTTTGGCTCTGGAAAGAGAGGTTGTCAGCTAAAGCAGGCTTCTCCCAGCTGAGCACTCATAAGCATACATGGTTGACAATGTTTGTAACTAAAGTGTTAAAAAAAAAAAAAAATGAGGATGGATCGGCTGAAGGGTTTGTATTCAGAATGAGAACTGTGAACTCAGGAGACTCAGTTTCCTGTGAACTTTCCATCCGTGAAGCATTGGAAATGATCCATGTATCCATTCTCTGCCTCACAATCAGTGCTCTCTGTGCCTGGTTCCTTAACTGCTTTTTAAAAATGTAAATATTCATTAATTAAATAATTAAAAGTGTGAAATCAGCAGCGTCCCTTTATTTGAAAACCAGATTCCTCATTCTGCACCGGGGTCTTGAGAGCCAGAGTGCTACATGTCTGACCTTGAGACAGCACTGTGTATCTGTGGATACCCTGCCCTACACCCCAGTCGTGGGCCCCCGGGAGGATCAGCCTCAGAGTCTCAGCATCCTCTGCTACTCCCAGGCCTCTGTCCCCTGTGAGGTGTGATGATAGAGTGAGGCGGCAAATTTCTTTTAAAAAACTGAGACAGCTTCCAGTAAGCACATATTCAGAAGGCCACTGGGGGTCCTGGGGCGCATCAGTGAGCAGGTCAGACCAGGGGGCCCTTCATGCTGCCCACATTCTAGTGAATTGTGAGTGCAAAGTTACTGCCCTTCTCAAAATAAGAAAGTGCCTGAAATAAGAGGTAGTTGAGTGCAAATGTGGGAATTACCAAGCTGGAGAAAACAGCAAAGATGAGAATGAAATAGAGTAAGTGTCAGTCTTTGAGGACACCAGAGTAGGAATGTGGAAACAACCATATTACTACTACTGATAACAGTAATAGCTATTATTAGTGACTTTGTTGGCCAGGACCTCTTCTAAGCACTTCACATGTTTCAGCTCATTCAGCAGTTCTAGAGCTTCACACTTAGGAATGGTCATGGCCCTGAGACTGCCCTTTACCCCCTCTTCAAGACTCTGGGGGCTTACATACAACCCCCAGGTATATGAGGTACAGGTATGGGACTGATCAAATACCAATGGGAAAAGCATGGGCTTCAGCATGCAAGAGAGCTCACCCCAGATCTCCACCTGCCACTTGCCAGCAGTGGGACTCTGCCAGCAAATAATCCTCTCTGAGGTCTTCAAACGTGGTAATAAAGCCGCACTCATGAAGGCCAATGAGATACATAGGTAAAAGCACAACAGCAGATGTGCACACAGGTGTTTCTATCAAGCTATAGCAGATGCCTTTCATCTACTCTCTGAAAGTGAGACAGACCATCTTGAATAGAGAGGACAACACACCCCACACCCACACCCATGGTCTGGACTTCTTTCCCACTTCCAGAAGTCAATAAAATGATAGTGATTTCCAGATGGTAACTAGACTATCTTGGGGATCATTTTATAATGTGTAAAAATGTGGAATTCTATGATGTATATCTGAAAGTAATAGGATATTGTATGTCAACTATACTTCAAAAAATAATAATTTCCAAGTGGACGTTCTAAGCTGGAGGGAGGGCAGAGAGAGGTGTCTAAGGGGAGGAAATGAAAGGTGGTTTTCTCCAAATTCCTATTATGCTTACAGTGTTGGTCTCCTACACTACAGAAATAAACCAAAAGTCATAGACTGATGCCCCACAGGCCAAAGAGAGAGTATGGATTTCTTAAATTCGTTTCCACTTTTATTTGGAGAATGATGGTCTCGATTATTTGAAATCTTGCTATCATCTGAGGCAGAGGTTATAAGTTCAAGGCTCACAGGCATATTTATTTGGACCATAGAGTTTGTTTAACATTGTGAATTAGTTGTTAAATATAAAAATTGAAAGATTTCACATGATGTTTTAGGTTTCAGACTTTTGTGCAAAATCAGAATGTCTAGGAACAATGGGACACATAGCATCATTCCTGTTGGGAGCTGAACAGCTGTCCCTTTAAGATGTATGTGCTGTCTAGGTCCCCACAGTCCCCACCATTCCCTACTGTTAAACCAGAGCGGGGCTTATGACTTGCTTTGGCCAACAGAACATGGCAGCAATGACACTGTACAACTTTCAAACCTATGCCCCAGGAAGATTGCAGCCTCCACTCTAATCCTCCTTAAATGCTGTCACCAAGTGAGGATGAGAGACCAAGAGAAAGGACCAGATGACAGCCAGCACCAACTATCTGACATGGGTGTAAGTCCATGCTAGAGCACCCTGACCCAGTCCAACTGCCACCGCAACTAGCAGCAGGACCGCCCAGCTGAGCCCAGCCCAAATGGCTGGCCCACAGAATTATAAGCAAATGGAACAGTTGCTGTCATAAGCCCCTAAGTTCTGGGATGGTTTGTGACAACAATAGACAATGGATTGAGTCAAGCTTCTTCACGGTATTCCATATTTCCTATTTCACCTTCTAGCTGCTCTATAACCTACTGCCACCTGGTTTCCAGCCCATCCACCTAAACTGACCTACCTGTGGTTCTTTACACTTTTTACTAATAGGTAACATACCTACAGAAAGTGCCAGTGTGATAAATAGGCAGCTTGATGTTTTTTCAGGAACTTAACATACACAGCTCAGCAGCACCCACATCAAAAAAGGGAAGCCCCCTTCTCTGCCCTCCCCTTCCAGTTACTACCAATTCCCTGACTTCTTGAAACAGATTCCTCTTGCCTATTTTTGTAGCTCGCTGGCTTTTTCAAGAAGGACACATTTCAGTGTTTATCTCACTAGGCCTGTCTGAAGCTTTCCTTGGCTTCCAGGTGACTGGTCACTCTTTAAAATCATCGTGGCTCCCCTTTCTCCGTTTCACAACCCCAGGTTCCGGCTCGAGCTCCCGGGTCTTCTCATTCTGCACAATGCTCAGGTGATTGCTCGGACGGCAGCAGCTTCCCCGCCAGCTCTGTGCTCACCTGCAGTCCCGTTTACTTAGAACCCCTTCTCAGGAAGCACACGTGGAGGAGGGGTGAAGCAAGACAGGGACCAGCAAAGCCAATTGAGAATAAAGAGGGAGTTAGCGCTGAAGGCAGCGGGGCCCAATCCTGCTTAGACTCCTGAAGGCTAGGGAGGCTGCCGTCCTTATCTGCAAGCTTCAATTTCTCATTGGTTGAACCTTACCCCCGGCAGTGCCACACCCCAGGCATTTCTGAAATTTCCCTGCAGACAGGTTCAGCACGCTGCTGTGGGTCAGAGAAGCCGTAAGAAGCCCATGAGGCAAAGCTGCAATGTGGGGAACCACAACTACGGCTTCAGGGAAGCTCAGAGGCAGGCGGCGAGCATTGAGGGTGACGCATCAACAGCGCCCCCTAGCACAGGCCTCTGATTTTTCATGTCGTCATTTTTATCCTTAGGGGGCATGTAACTTCCCTGAAGGCAGGCATTATCTAACTTTTTTAATACTCCGCATTTGGCTTATAACCATGCCGAGCACATTATTCAGATCATGTGAAAAGTGGGTTGAAAAGTTGTCTTCTCTATCCTCTTCCCCCAAGTCTGTGTTCTGATGCGTGGGATGCTTTGGGCCAATCCAGAAAGCACAGAGGAGAACCCAAAGAAATGAGTTGTTTTTATGTTCGAGTGCTGCGGTAAGAATTCGATTTCTACATTTTTCTTTAGTATTTGTTAAGTCTCAATCACTTTTTAAAAAATTTTATTTATTTGACAGAAAGAGGCACAGCGAGAGAGGGAACACAAGCAGGGGGAGTGGGAGAGGGAGAAGCAGGCTTCCGGCAGAGCAGGAAGCCCTATGCGGGGCTCGATGACCTGAGCTGAAGGCAGACGCCTAACGACTGAGCCACCCAGGTGCCCCAAGTCTCAATCACTTTTTAAAAATTTAAAATATATTTTATAAATTTTATATATATATATATATATATATAAAATATAGTTACAGCTGTCATAGTGGAACTTTTAAACATCAGGTCAAAATCTCATTTGAAAAATCATGGAAAATTAAAATTCAATAGTTTTCCCCATGATATTTGAGTATTCACTTGCTGGACAGTCGCCCAAAGGACTTAGTTCAAATTGCACCAGATAACTCAGTAGGCAAACACTTGGTGATTTGTGAAAAACAACAGGAGTACTTTTTAAATGTCTTTTAAAATAAAGACATATGGGGTGCCTGGGTGGCTCATATGGTTAAGCATCTGCCTTCAGCTTGGGTCATGATCCCGGGGTCCTGGGATTGGGTCCCACATCAGGCTCCTGACTCAGCGGGGAGCCTGCTTCTCCCTCTCCCTCTGCCTCTCCCCCTGCTCATGCTCTCTCTCTCTCTCTGTATCTCAAATGAATAAATAAAAATCTTTAAAAAATAAATAAATAAAATAAAATAAAGACATATTTCCAGAGCCTCTTTTTCATAACCCTTCTTCCTTTTTAAGAAACTTACATTACAGTGCATTCCCTAGATAAAGACACAGGGATCTCAAAGTGAAGTGAAAATCCAAAAGTTCTTGGCTTATGTCATCTTCCCCTCACCAGGCTAATTAACCACTTTTCTGTCTAGAACAACCCAGCTCTATCAGACTCCTCTTTGTTTTGAAACTGGTCTGAGGGGTCACTGGATGCAACTCTTCTTTTTTTTATCACTCTTTCCTATGGCCTTCTTTTTTTAAAGTCTGGGTTTTTGGAGAAGAGAGCTAAGATGGCAGCATAGTAAGAAAACCCTAGGCTCCCCTCACACATAGTTATCAACTAGATAACTATCAAATCATCCTAAATACCCCAGAAATTGACCTGAAGACTGACAGAACAAACTGCCCAACTAAAGGGAGAAAAGAAGCCACATCATGGAAGGTAGGAAGTATGGAGACATGGTTTGGGGGAGAAACGGATCACTGGTGCTGTGGAGGAGAGGGAGCTGGGGTTTCAGGGAAAGGCAGGAAAGAAAGAGAGAAAGAGAGAGGAGCACACAGGGGAGCACACAAGGAGAACATTTCCCCAAAGCCTTTGGTGGGGAAAATGAGAGGGGCTGATTTTTGTGAGTTCTTGCAAGCAGCAGGGCTCAAAGACTGGAGTTTTAGAGGTCCGTGGGCTTGGCTGAGATAGAGCCCTGAGGGCACTGCCTTTCTCCAGTAGAGAAGGCAGGCAAACAACCCAAGGGCAGACAGTGGGGAAACAGCGATCTAAGGAAAACCTGGGGCACACAGAGGGGAGATGATTCACTCTTCCAGGAGCGTGTCCCTGAGAGGCCCTGAGGCAACCTCTCCGGGGACAAAGGAGCTGGCTGGCACTATTTCCCTCCCGTACCCCTCAGCGAAGGCGCAGAGTCACCTGCTGAGGGCAGCTCAGCCCGACACTGGCTGCCTCCCCTGCTTGCTCCAAGTCCCACACCCCCACACTCTGTGCCCAACTGCCCTTCTCGGTCAAGCTTGCCTCAGCTCCAGTGTGGTGGGCCCCTTCCCCAGAAGACCAGCAGAAACCCTGCCCACACCATGTAATCTAACTGGAGTGTTCTGCAAAACTTCATTTCTAGTGGAAGTGGTATCAGATCTCATGTAACAAGCAGACCAGAGCACACTTAGTTAAAACTGGCCACACTCTGGCCAAGGACCAAACACTGCTCACTACAGGCAAGGAGAGCCTCTGCAGATGATTGGCCTAAAGGCTAGAGCAGCCAAAACACAGCAGCATTGTGCACGCAACTCACACTGGAGACACTCCCTGAAGCACCAGGCCATGGACAGTGTATGACCTCTTCTTCATAAAGCCATTACTCTCAGGAGCAGGAAACATAACAGCCTTTTCTAACACAGAGAAGAAGACCAAGACTTAGACAAAATGCCAAGATGGAGCAATTCATCCCAAATGAAATAACAAGATAAGGCCATGGCTAGAGATCCAAGCAAAACAGATATAAGTAATGTGCCTGATGGAGAATTTAAAACAATAATCATAAGGATATTTGCTGGGCTTGAGAAAAGAATGGAAGACTTAAGGGAGACCCTTACCACCGAGATAAAATAATTTAAAAAGAATCAGAAATGCAAAATACAATAACTGAGGTTGGAAACAGGCTTGATGCAATGAACACAAGGCTGGAAGAAGAGGAACGAATAAGGGATCTAGAAGACAAAATAATGGAAAATAATGAACCTGAACAAAAGAGAAAGAAGAATTATGGAACACAAGAATAGCCTTAGGGAACTCAGTGACTCCATCAAATGTAATAACATTCATGTTATAGGAGTCTCAGAAGGAGAAGAGAGAGAAGGCAGAAAATTTATTTGAGGAAATAATAGCTGAAAACTTCCCTAATCTGGGGAAGGAAACAGACATCCAGATCCAGGAGGCACAAAGAACTCCCATCAAAATCAACAAAGGCAGGCCAACACCAAGACATATTGTAATTAAATTTGCAAAATATAGTGATAAAGAAAAAATCCTAAAAGCAGCAAGATCAAAGAAGTCCCTAACTTACAAGGGAAGACCCATAAGGCTAGCTGAAGATATCTCCACAGAAACTTGGCAAGCCAGAAGGGAGTGGCATTATATATTCAACGTGCTGAATGGGAAAAATCTGCAGCCAAGAATATTCTATCCAGCAAGGCTATCATTCAGAATAGAAAGATAAAAAGTTTCCCAGACAAAAACTAAAGGAGTTTGTGACCACGAAACAAGCCCTGCAATAAATATTAAAGGGGACTCTTTGAGTGGAAAGGAAAAACCAAAAGTAACAAAGACAAGAAAGGAACAGAGAAAATTGCCAGAAACAATGACAAAACAAGTAATAAAATGGTATTAAACACATATCTATCAATAATTACTCTGAAGGTAAATGGACTAAATGCTCCAAAGACATAGGGTGTCAGAATGGATTAAAAAACAAGACCCGTCTATATGCTGCCTACAAGAGGCTCATTTTAGACCTAAAGACACCTGCAGATTGAAAGTGAGGGGATGAAGGAATTTTATCATGTGCATGGATAGCAAAAGAAAGCTGGGGTGGAAATCTTTATATCAAACAAACTAGATTTTAAACCAAAGATATAACAAGAGATGAAAAAGGGCACTAAATCATCATAAAGGGGAAAATCCAACAAGAAGATCTAACAATTGTAAATATTTATGCACCCAACATGGGAGCACCCAAATATATAAAACAATTAATAACAAATATAAAGGAACTCATTGATAATAATACAATGATAGTAGGGGACCTTAACACCCCACTTATATCAATGGACCATCTAAGCAGAAAATCAACAAGGACATAATGGCTTTGACTGACACACTGAAACAGATGGACTTAGCAGAAAAATTCAGAACATTCCATCCTAAAGAGGCAGAATACATATTCTTTTCAGGTACACATGGGACATTCCCCAGAATAGATCACATACTAGGTCACAAACCAGACTCAGCAATTACAAAAAGATTGAGATCATACCATGCATATTTTCTGACCACAATGCTATGAAATGAAGTCAACACAAGAAAAAATTTGGAAAGACCACAAATACATGGAGGTTAAACAACATACTACTAAACAATGAATGGGTCAACCAGGAAATCAAAGAAGAAACTTAAAAATACATGGAAACAAATGAAAATGAAAACACAGCAGTCCAAAACCTTTGGGATGCAGTAAAAGCTGTTCCAAGAGGGAAGGTTATAGCAATACAGGCCTACCTCAAGAAGCAAGAAAAATCTCAAATAAACAGCCTAACCTTACACCTAAAAGAACTAGAAAAAGAACAACAAACAAAGCCTAAAGCCAGCAGGAGGAAAGAAATAATTAAAATTAGAGCAGAAATAAATGATATAGAAACTAAAAAACAATAGAACAGATCAATGTAACCAGGGGCTGGTCCTTTGAAAAAATTAATAAAATTGAAAAACCCCTAGCCAGACCTATTAAAAAGAGAAGATGATCCAAATAAATAAAATCACAAATGAGAAAGGAGAAATAACTACACCACAGAAATACAAATAATTAGAATATTATGAAAAACTATATGCCAACAAATTGGACAACCTGGAAGAAATAGATAAACTCCTAGAAACATATAAACTTCCAAAACTGAAACAGGAAGAAATAGAAAACATGAACAGACTGATAACCAGCAAAGAAATTGAATCAGTAATCAGAAATCTCCCAATAAACAAGAGTCCAGGGCCAGACTGATTCACAGGTGAATTCTACAAAACATTTAAAGAAGAGCTTATACCTATTCTTCTCAAACTATTCCAAAAAAATAGAAATGGAGGGAGAACTTCCAAATTCATCCTGTAAGGCCAGCATTACCCTGATACGAAAACCAGACAAAGACTCCACTAAAAAAGAGTACCACAGGCCAATATCCCTGATGAACACGGATACAAAAATTCTCAATAAAAGACTAGCAAATCAAGTCCAAAGCACATTAAAAGAATCATTCACCACGATCAAGTGGGATTTATTCCTGGGCTCTAAGGGTGGTCCAATATTCACAAGTCAATCAACATGATACACCACATTTATAAAAGAAAGTGTAAGAACCATATGATCCTTTCAATAAATGCAGAAAAAACATTTGACAAAGTACAACATCCATTCATGATAAAAACGCCCAACTAAGTAGGGTTAGAAGGAACATACCTCAACATAATAAAAGTGGAATTTAAACAGACACATGAAAAGGTAATTATCATCACTCATCATCAGGGAAACACAAATCAAAATTACAATGAGATATCACCTCACACCTGTTAGAATGGCTAAAATTAACAACACAGGAAACAATGGGTGTTGGCGAGGAGGCAGAGAAAGGGGAACCCTCTTACGCTGTTGGTGAGAATGCAAACTGGTGCAGCCACTCTGGAAAAGAGTATGGAGGTTCCTCCAAAAGTTAAAAAGAGAACTACCCTATGATTCAACAATTGCTATTTACCCAAAAGGTACAAAAATACTAATTTGAAAGGATACATGCACCTCAAAGTTTACAGCAGCTTTATCAACAATAGTCAAATTATGGAAAGAACCCAAATGTCCATCAACTAATGAATGGATAAAGAAGAAGTGGTGTATACATACAACGGAATATATACAATGGAATATTACTCATCCATAGAAAAGAATGAACTCTTGCCATTTGCAACAACATGGTTGGAGCTAGAGAGTATTATGCTAAACGAAGTAAGTCAGAGAAAGACAAATACCATATGATTTCACTCATATGTGGAATTTAAGAATTTAAGAAGCAAAACAAAAGATCATTGTGGAAAAAAAGACAGAGGCAAACCAAGAAACTTAACTCTAGAGAATAAACTTATGGTTATCAGAGGAGAGGTGGGTGGGGGGGATGGGTGAAATGGGTAATGGGTATTAAGGAGTGCACTTGTAATGAGTACTGGATGTCATATGGAAGTGTTGAATCACTGAGTTGTACACTTGAAACTAATATTACACTGTATGTTAACTGGAATTTAAGATTCTCTCTCTTGTTTAATTCATTTATTTGTTTTTATCTCCATACCTTATTCATTTTTCTCCTCCCTACCATAGGTCAGTATTTTAATGTATTTTTGTATATCTTTTATATTTTGTTTTGTTTTTTTAAGATTTTACTTATTTAATTGACAGAGAGAGAGATAGTCAGCTGGAGAGGGAACACAAACAGGGGGAGTGGGAGAGGGAGAAGCAGGCTTCCTGCCCAGCAGGGAACCTGATGTAGGGCTCGATCCCAGGACCCTGGGATCATGACCAGAGCCGAAGGCAGACACCTAACGACTAAGCCACACAGGTGCCCCTGTATGTCTTTTATATTTGAATGTTTTCTTGCAAAATGTGTATTGTTGTTGGAGGAATTTTTATTTGCATGGGTGAGATTTCTGACAAAGCACTATTTTTAATATCCAGCTATGTTGATGTATCTAGGTTTAATCTCTTGAGTTTAATCATGGTGTTTGATGTTATGTAATCACCACACTTCACCCATTACTTTTCCAAAGATTGACACTCAGGTTACCTCCAGCTACCCATCACCACACACATGCTGCCATGAAAAATCCTCATACTGCTTGAGTGACCTCAGAACATGGAAGCTGGCTTCCCTTAGAGTGAATGGTCCAAGAGAGGGCAAAGCAGAAGCCACATGTCTTTTATGACCTAGCCTTGGAAATCATAAACAATCATCATAACAATACTTTACCAATGACACCAGTCAGCCCTGTTCTGTGTGGGAAAAGAGTATTCACAGCATGAATACCAGGAGGCAGGTATTACTGGGATCATCTTGGTGGCTAGCCACCACACATATTGTCCATTATACTTCTGGGTTTTTTTTTTTTTTTTTTTTTCCAGATTTGTTTTCCTAGTAGATATTTGGTTATTGCTCTACTCTTTTTTTATTTTTTATTATTTTTTTTTATTCTTATGTTAATCCCCATACATTACATCATTAGTTTTAGATGTAGTGTTCCATGATTCATTGTTTGTGCATAACACCCAGTGCTCCATGCAGAATGTGCCCTCCTCAATACCCACCATCAGGCTAACCCATCCTCCCACCCCCCTCCCCTCTAGAACCCTCAGTTTGTTTTTCAGAGTCCATCATCTCTCATGGTTCGTCTACCCCTCCGATTTCCCCCGCTTCATTCTTCCGCTCC
>NC_138369.1:108176795-108220267 GCF_054177405.1 Leptonychotes weddellii | reverse complement strand
AAAAAAAAGATGTATTTATTTGAGAGCGAGCCCCTGAGCAAGTTGGGGGAGGGGCAGAGGAAGAGACTCTTTCAAGCAGACTCCCCACTGAGCATGGAGCCCTACACAGGGCTCAATGTGGGGCTCGATCCTACAACTCATGAGATCACAACCTGAGCTGAAACCAAGAGTAGGACGTTTAATGGACTGAACCACCCAGGTGCCTCTGGTTATTGCTCTATTCTTTTCATGAGTTGATTATTTGGAGATAACTCTGCATCCTAGAAGATGTACATTACCTTCCTGGGCTTGAAAAAATTCCGAAGCCTGTTGTCTTCATATTCACACTGAGTTCTAGTGTAAGAATTGTTAAATGGTTGTCAAATGCTGTCATGATAGATTTCTATCATGATAGATTTCCAACACCTGGAAAAGCAGCCCATTGTATTCAGGAACCTGAATTCCGATTAAGCCATGGTATTTCTTGTTCACTTAAGCCAACCTCAATTCTCTTTCTATTGTTATAAGTAGTGGGATCGGTTTCAAGTGATTTCATTTTTAAAATGTACTTGCACATAACACATTAGTAAGATACCTTTTTAGGTATCTTGCCTTTTTAGAAGTTAAGAGAAATACAGAAGAGAGAAGCATCGTCTTCGACACTTTTATTGGTCAGAGAAAGCTACAACAAATCCAGTGGTTTCTGAATGTTTTACTACAAACAAAATGGTCACTATAACAGCTCTGAAATGATACTACATGAAAAGTTTACGTGATAAGTATTCTTTTTGTTTCTGCTACTCTGGCCTTTGTGTTTTTTACAGACAAAGACAAGGATGCACATCAGACCAAATATTAATGATCATAAATAAGAGCAATACAATAGGGAACCAAAAATTCATTTTTCATCAGGAAAAATAAAAAGAAAGAATGTAAATTTATCCCTTCCATTTTTTATTTATTGAAGCAAAAAGGCTGTTCAGCACAAATACAGCCATTGCTATCCAAAGTGGGATACAGATGAGCATGAAGGGTCCAACGGGAAAGTAAAGTCACTCAACCTGAGAGTTTCTCCCATCACGTTGGCCAGAGAAATAAATTACTGAACCTTACCTGAGTTTGGGTAGTTACCATTATTACGGAACCTGACCTGGATCACCCGACGGAAGAACCAAGCGGCACCCAGAGATCTTGGAGGATAGGAGGTTTATTTAACGGTGGTGGGCTCAGAGGAGAGTGGTCTCCAAAGGTCTGAGCCCCAAGCACAAACAAAGGGGGCAATTTATACACTTCTACTTCCGCATACTGGGCACTTTTGGCACATGCGCGAAGCGGGGCAGGGAGAAGTACCCGGATTGGTGTGCGTGGGAAGCAGAGCAGGGAGAAGAACCTGGAAGAGCCCCGGGGCAAGGACTGGGACTCTCGCCAGCTTGGTCGGTCATTTGAGGACACAGATTTTCCTTATCACCACAGTTGAGAGCCTTAGCACAGAAGCAAACTACTTCAACATAATTTTTATCTTGGCTACTCCTTTTATTTTGAGGTGCGCAGAGTGTCTGAGAGCCTCAAAGAGCTCTTTGTTCCTGTCTAAAATAAGCACATGATGAACTGTTAACAACCTCTTATGAGAAATGGTATGCACTACTCAACCTGTGTCCAATTTGAGGCAGACACAAGCCAAGGGACCATTAATTTATCTCCTTCACAAATGGCACCGAAATCAGTAAACTTCAAGCAAGACTAAATAGATTTTTTTTTTTTTGGCCTTGTTTGATCTCTCCAGAGATCTGTACTTAGGAATGAACATTTGGAGGAATTAAAGACAGATAATGTTAACTGAATATCAGTTAGAGGCTAAGCTTCTGATTTTCCTGTGGAGGGTCGGACTTATAGTAATGAATACGTAAGTCAATAAGTGAAAGTGCTGTGCCAATTGTAAAGGGCTCTACAAACCTAAAGTATGTACCCAGGGCCAGAAATTGCTTCGGAATTACTTCAGGATTATTGCCTTGGTCTTGGTAATTCCAGAGACCATGTACCAGGCCCAAGTACCCTGCATTTTCTCTGGTAAAATAGATCATCTGATAGAAGGAGTCACGACCAGGGCAAAATTGGGGCCTCGGATGATATGGAGTGTATGTGTGGGTGTTTTCCGCACAAACCATATGCTGCTACTTCATTCACCACTTGAGGATATTCATTCATCGGAGCATGCCTGGGATGCATAATAGATGTTGCCCAGGTAAGCCTACAGAAGAAGAGCAGTGTAATGCCATCATATAGTTGACCCTTCTCCATAGAGCCAAAAACATTTCCAAGAATGATCCCAGAATGGCTGCTCATGGCAGATCAGAGCAGCTGCTATTTTGTCACATTTTATGGCACAGAGGACTAAGAAATTAAATGACATGGATGAAGTCTAAATAATGGGCACAGAGAAAGGGACAGCCCCCCCAAGTATTTAGAGCTGACCCCATGAGGTTGAAGGAGTACATCCAGCTAAAGCAGCCTTACACTCTGTGCCCTGCTTCCTCTCACTCCCTCACACCATCAGGCTACAAATCACGACAACTCTAGCCCAGGTTTAAATGCTTCATTGACCTTTCCTGCCCTTCTCCATCCCATTTACAGAAGTCCTAATGATCTGCTTGATTCTTGAATCTTATCCTAAAAGGATTTGGGGAATTTTAAAAACATACACAGTTGTAACTCTGCAGGAAAGCATAAGTCTATTTACTACAACAGTCCATAGACGAAGGCAGCATGGTTTAATAATTAAGAGAATGGACTCTGGGGTCAAAGCCCAACTCTGTCAATATTTTACGCAGTATCTTTCAGCAAGTAACACAATCATCCTAAACCCCAGTTTCTTTTACTACACAAATATTTATTGAGTGCTTACTTTCTGTGAATCCCTGTACTATGTTTGAGAGTATTATGGGAAACATGGTAAGAAAATCTGTAACATCTAAACATGGTAAGAAATGAACAATAGGAATATGGAGTGCCTTTAGAATTAACAATACAATAAAAATCTGGAGGGGATTTTTGAGAATCTTAAAAACAAAAGAAAACAAAACACAACTAATGCCTCAATTTTATATTTTATTACTCTCTGCCTATCATCTACCAATCCTTTGTTCACTTCCACCCCAACCACAGAGATTTTTTCATTGTTATTTACTGTTTACTAGGGTCATCTCATCCAGATGGGTAACTCTTCTAACACCTTGACCTCTCAGTATCTTGACCTCTACTCCAACGCTTGTGAAATTCACATTTACTCCACCTTAGTCATCCCCACGATGACTCACAGACATGGTCTGAAGTGAATTTCAGTGTCTGAGAGCCTCAAAGAGCTCTGGCTCTTTGTGTGTTTTTTAATTATTTATTTATTCACCAAATATTTAACAAGGGTCTACAATGTCATAGGCACCATTCCGAGTTCTGAGGATAACTGGTGAACAATATAGGCCAGCACTTGCCCACAGAGGGAAAGGAAACAGATAATAAGGAAGTAAAAGAAGAAGAAGAAAAGAATTTCAGATGGGAGAAAGTCCTAAAAGAAAAATGGTGGCGGTGTGGGGTGAATAATGAATTTGCCAGACTTGGAAGAGAGTGTTATGTTAGTTAGGATGATTAAGGAAGATCTCTCTAAGGGAGTGGCAGTTCAGAGAGATCTGGATGGTGAGAGGAGTCATCCATAGAAAGGCAGAGGTGGAAATGTTTCCAACAGTAGGGACAAAGTGTGAGGCAGGGAGGACTCTGGGGTGATTAAGCCACAGCAGCAGGCCAGTATAGCCGAAAGTGAGTGAGGGGATAGTGGGAATTGACATTGGAGTCACAGCAAGGGCAGACCAGGTAGAATTTTTAAGTCCTAGCTAGGAGTTTGAATTTTATCCTAAGTCTTAAGAATCCACTGGAGAATTCTAAGTGGCGTTGAGGTGGGAGGAGGGATGCAATACATTTGTAGGGTGTTATTTTGGCTATTGTGGAGGGAAAGAAGGCATAGAATGGAGTTGACAACGATACTTGTCACACTCGGTGTTTTCTCAATGGCAGACCCTGCAGGATGGACTGGGATGCAGGTAATTTGCTGGGGAGGTAACCCCAGAAAGCACAAGTGGAGGAGAGGGAAAAGTGAGGCAGGGAAAGGGAAGCACCGATATGAGAGCATCCGTGAGCAGGCTGCAGCTGTAGCAGCGGGCTCCGTCCCACTTCACAGGTAGCGCGTGCACCACAACTCTCGTAGCCTGAGATAGGCCTCAGGCAAAGTGGCAGAGATGCTTGGACACTCGAGAAGCTCTTCGTGTGTATAGCCATCAATCACAGCTTGAAGGGGAAGGCTGTGATTGTCAACAGGGCTAGTCAGTCCCCATTTCTTTGAACAAACCCTCAGCCAGATGTGTCTGTGAAGGTATTTGGAGATGAGATTAAAGTTCATAATCAGTTGGCCTTCAGTAGGGAAATTATCCTGGATACTCTGAGTGGGCCTGAGTCTACCCGTTGAAAGGCTTTAAGAGCAGAACTGAGGCTTTCCTGAGGAAGTAGAAATTCTGCGTGCAGAGAGTAGAGTTCACACCCAACAGCTCCAGCCCCCCCCCCATTCCTAATGGCCTGCCCTACAGATTTCAGCCTTGCCTTGCCAGCCCCCACCATTGCATAAGATAATTCTTGGCAAGAAATCTCTTAATATATAATCTCCTATTGGTTTTGAATCCTGACTGATAAAAGAAGGAACCACACTGGTCGTTTGAACAGAGAGCATTTAACATAAGGATGGACTAAACTGTCATTGGAGGACTGAAAAGGCCAGGCGGTAATACTGAAGTACCATAGAGATGGTATCTGCAGGAAGCAGCTTCTACCCCTGAGCTGGAAAAGCAAAGGGAAAATGGGGTTTTAACCCTAGAAGCTTGAAGGAGGGGACCCATTAACCTGGGCCTCAGACCTCTGCTGGTGATCGTCTCTCTGAGGGGCTGTGATAAGCCTGCTCTTCTTTCTTAATGTAGATGCAGTAATTTGTCCTTTTTTTTTTTTAATGGAGGATGTTCTGGCATGCAGCAGATTATTGGATCTCTAAAAACTTTACAGAATTGCCCCCTGGATTTTGGTAGGTTTTTTTTTTACACCATCTGGCTCACATGTGTCTTACCAAGGCATCCGGAGAACTCACCACTTACTGCTCCCCAAGTTAACTTGATGTGATCAATACAGTGGAGTACTACTATGTTGTGTGAATGTCAAAATATTAACACCCCTCTGGGCTGTATTTTATCAAAGAGAGCAGGAAAGTTAACGTAGCCCTGGGACAAGAAAGTGAATGTGTCCTGCTGTCCTTCTGATGAAAAACAAAACTGCTTGTCAACTTCTTACCTGCTGGGAATTGAAAAGAATGTGTTCCTAATTCAAAGGGATACATGCCCCCCCCCCAATGTTTATAGCAGCATTATTTACAATAGCCAAATGATGGAAGCAGCCCAAGTGTCCATTGATGATGAATGGATAGAGAAGATGTGGTATATAAAGTAAAAATGTCCCTAAAGGCCACTTCCTATATCTTGATTTTTCCTAGTAAATGAGACAAGCAATTCTAAGACCTTCCACAAACATCTAGCCATCTAAAATAGAAAGGTGACTCCTTCTGCCTATACAAACAAACTAGCTATTAGAGGGTGGCCAGGGTATGCTACTCTTAGGATTTCAGAATGTCTTCAAACTGAGATGTCAATGTTCTCAGTACAAAAACCCCAAGATCAGATGCTTACGTAAGGAAAGTGCTATTCGCCCAGTAATCCAAAAAAGCAAATGGATAATGCTGGCCATATTTTGCCTTTCTGACATTTCCTTGGAAATCTGAAAGCACCTCCTCTTTTCCTTCTTCTAATAAGACCATTTAAATGTGTGTTAAGCAACTACAGAATACTAAATAAAAAGTTTGACAAAAATGAAAAAAAGTGATCTATATCTATATCTATATAAGGGAATATTACTCGGCCATAAAAAAGAATGGAACCTTACCATTGGCAATGACATGGTTGAAGCTAGAGAGTATAATGCTAAGTGAAATAAGTCAATCAGAGAAAGACAAATACCATATGATTTCACTCATATGTAGAATATAAGAAACAAAACAAATGAGCAAGGGGAAAAAGAGAGAAGGAGAGAGACAAACCAAGAAATAGATTCTTAACTATAGAGAACAAACTGATGGTTACCAGAGGGAAGGTGGGTGGGGGGATGGGTGAAACAGGTGGTGGGGATTAAGGAGGGCACTTGTGTTGAGCATAAGGTGATGTATGCAAGTGTTGAATCACTATATTGTACACCTAAAACTAACATAACACTGTATGTGAACTAACTGGAATTAAAATAAAAACTTGAAAAAAAGAAAGAAAGAAAGAAAAGAATGTGTTCACCAGCTCAATAGCCGGAACCAAGGGGTGGGGGCTGGGCTGATCCGACCAATAAAGCTACCGTAGCTGGCAGAACAGCCTGACTGGGAGCGCTGCTAGAGAACCACCGTTAGCCACCATGGTCTGTACTCTTTTGTTTGGTTGGTTTTGGTTTCTGGGGTTTTTTTTAGGTGTGAAATGAAAAACAGAGTGAAGTGCAGAAAACACACAAGTATTTGAAGAGTACTGCTTGAGAGACTTTTACATATGTACATGAAACCAATACCCAGCTCATGATATGGAACGTTTCCAGCACCCTGGTAGGTGCCCTTTCCCCCTTAACACTCCTCACTCATCCCCCCACTCATAACCATACTGACTTCTATCACTGTTAATTAGTTTTTCTTGTCCTTGCACTTCTTGTAAGGTGTTGGGCTTCTTTTGCCTGACACGGTATCTGTGCGATTCATCCATATTGTCGCATGCAGCAGCAGTTCATTATTTTTTATTGCTCTGCGGATTTCCGGTGTATAAATAAACTGTACTCTATCCATTCTTCTGTCAATGGATTTTTGGGTTGTTTACATCTTGGAGCTATTATTAGTAAAACTTCTATGTACATTCTTTTATTTAAATAGCATATGTGAAATAAACCATGATCGGACAGTGGTTGGCATTCCAGGCTTCCCTGATCCCATGGCCAAGCAGGAGAGCAACATGGGTGCTGAAGGTAAGCAGGTGCATGGGAACCGTCCACCATGGCCTTGGGTGGATGTGGACGTGGAGCAAAGGGGTATGGGATGGGGTATCAACAGCATTGCTGCACTACTCCCAAGGGGCATTTTGAGGTCTAAGTGGGATAATGTATCCAGAGCACATAGATGTAGGGATTACTCAATAAAAGGTGGTTGTTTTTATTATTATACTAAACTTAGAACCTGAGACTTTTAAAGCAGCAGGCCTCAGGTAGGTACAGTAGTTATTTAGAAAGAGCCTTCTGAATTTATACCACATCGCTGCCCTATCCCATCACCCTTCCCTTGTGCTGCGAAGGCTTCATACTCAAAAGAGAGTCCACAGACCAGCAGCTTCAGCATCAACTAGGAAGATGCTAGAAATGTGGGATCTTGGTTCCCACTGATCAGAATCTGCATTTGAACAAATGAGTGATTTTACGGACATTGCATTTTGGTAAGCACAAGCATAAGGCAGCACATTGGAATCACATGGAAAGTTTTAAAAACTTACATGTTTAAGGGGCGCCTGGGTAGCTTAGTCGTTAAGCGTCTGCCTTTGGCTCAGGTCATGATCCCAGGGTCCTGGGATCGAGCCCCCCCCCTGCCCTGAGTCGGGCTCCCTGCTCGGCGGGAACACTGCTTCTCCCTCTCCCACTCCCCCTGGTTGTGTTCCCTCTCGGGCTATGTCTCTCCTGTCAAATAAATAAAATCTTAAAAAAAAAAAAAAAACACATTTAAAATTTAGTGAACAAGTGAACTCTTTTTGTCACAGAATGCCTTTTAACATCTCATGAAATACACCTTAGGAAATGTTGATTTTTGCTTAAAAATCAACTTTAAGAAATATGTATTTCAAAAAGAAGATTAGGGGCACCTGGGTGGCTCAGTCCATTAGGCATCTGCCTTCGGCTCGGGTTATGATCCCAGAGTCTTGGGATCGAGCCCCATGTCAGGCTCTCTCCTCAGCGGGGAGCCTGCTTCTTCCTCTTCCCTCTGCCTCTCCCCCTGCTTGTGCTCTCTCTCTCTCTGACAAAGAAATAATAAAAAAAAAAAGAACAAAAAGAAGATTAGAATTAAAGAGCAAAATGTGAGTAGAGTTATCTCTGGGTGATAGTCTTATTTCTGTTTTCCTTTTCTTCTTTATGCTCTTCTTTCTTTCCAAAGTTTTTATAACACTTTCAGGATCAAAATTAGGGGACTTGGTAATTATGTTTCGATGATAGAAATATTTTTCAGAGCTGCATGTGATGTATTTAAGAATGAGGTATTGGAGCGCCTGGGTGGCTCAGTTGGTTAAGCGTCCAACTCTCGATTTCAGCTCAGGTCATAATCTCAGGGTTGTGAGATCGAGCCCCATGTGGGGCTCCACGCTGGGCATGGAGTCTGCCTGGGATTCTCTCTCTCCCTCTCCCTCTGCCGCTCCCTACCCCAACACACGGGCATGTGAGCATGTACTCCCTCTCGCTCAAAAAAGAATGAAAACTCTCAAAAGATACAGTAAAATATAGGAATTTGTTGAAAAAGATAAAGTAAATATAGCAGAATGTAAGCAATTGTCGAACCTAGGTGGAGATTATATGAGGACTAATGCTTTTTCAACTTTCCATATGTTTGAAAACTTTCACAATAACAAGTTGGGGAGATAAAAAGTAAAAAAGTCATTTTGGAATAACATGATCTTTATGTAAAAAGTTTTTAAGTACGTATCTAAGTATATAACACATAGAAACATTGTAGGAAGACTCACACAGAATAGTGCTTCCCTTGGGGAATGAAACTGAGATTGGGGACTATCATAGAGAAGATTTTAACTTTGTCTCTAATGTGTCAAATTTTTCAAGAGTGCCTTTGTGCATTATATTTATAAGAAACATATTTTCATGGGCACATGGTGTTTAAGATATATGGTGTCAGAACCAGGCAAGTCCATGCCCTACTATCATCAGAGTAACACCTCAAGTCTAGGATTCCATCAGGTCCTGTGTGCCAACACTGAAGAGAAGTACAGCTAAGTCTGTTGCATGATCCAGTGGAAGACTATTGAATCGTGCTTTAGGCTAAAAAGAATAAAATCCTACTCTAGGAATATTGGAGCCTTCAGCCATGCAAGAGGGCATAGTCTTTTTTCTGAGTTTAAGGAACAAGCATGACTTCTCATGTGCCTGTTTGCTAACACATGCTTTTATGTATGGAAGCATTTCATCCAAGCTCCCTATAGCTGTAACAGACTACCCAGTAGAAAGGTTGTGGAGGAAATCTATGGCTCTCACAAACTCCAGTCACGGGAAGCTCGCAATACCCACCACCACCGCAGAACCTACACGAAAGACCAAATTGGTTTAAGGTAATACACCACCTAATTTTAATTAACGTTTAAAAAAAACATTATTATTGAATCCAGGTAATAACAGAAAAGGAAGAAGAGCGCCATGCTTCTTTCTCCCACTTCCTTCTCTCATCCATGTTCTCCTTTCCTTCATTTATTCAGGATGTATGTGAAATCTCAAAGTTTTTGTTATTTTTGCTCATCATTTCTCATTTAAAATTCTGTGCTTTCATTCTTTTTAGCCTATGATGCAGATATTTCAGTGGCCTTTATGACTGCAGTTATTAGGAGTTTGGGTATTGTCGTAAAAGATTCTTGTCTGTGCTGGAATTTACCCAGTTTGAGTAATGGAGCTGTAAGGAAAAAGCTAACAAGGGCTTTTCCAGGGGGTGATCATGATGTGAAATGTGCAACAAGGTGTTATGATTTCAAATTATAAAGATCCCAGTAAAAATACACAGTTAGCATAAAGTTACTGCTCAAGCCTCTTATGCTTTATTTTTTCTAAGTCAAACTAAAGCCATTTCCAAATCTGCACTTGCCAGTGTACTGAGAGGTCCAACGTCAGAAGGTCCCTCCCTCTACCTAGGGCCATTTAGGAAACCCATAAAGCTCAGACTATCCAGAAAACTTGGGGACAGGCCTCTCTTCTTCTTCTTTTTTTTTAATGAGAGACAGAGACCACGAGAGGGAGGAGGGTCAGAGGGAGAAGCAGACTCCCCGCTGAGCAGGGAGCCCGATGCGGGACTCGATCCCGGGACTCCAGGATCATGACCTGAGCCGAAGGCAGTCGCCTAACCGACTGAGCCACCCAGGCGCCCGGGCCTCTCTTCTTGAGGACTTTGTAGCTGCTATTGCTACGCAGGCTGTATAGCCTTCCTGTTCCACTAGGAGTCGGGTAATTATTGGCCCTACTTCCACAGCTGAGCAAGAGGATTTTTGATTGCATCTCCCAATGCTATTGTGGTAAATTGTTACAGTAATGACCCCTAATGAATCCCTCTCCCTCTATGCATGCCCTTGTGTAGTTCCTCCCCCACCGACTCAAGCTTTTGCCAGATGACTTGCTTTGGCCAATGAGGTAGTAGAAAACATGCTGCAAGCTAGAAAACAACTTGCACCCTAGGGCTTGTTCTCTCTGGCTGCTGTCGGACTGCCACGTGAAGAAGCCCGGGTCTTTCCACTGGAGGATGAGACCCCATGGAGCCACATCATGCTATCCCAGCCGAGACCTCCTAGACTAACAGGCTCAGGGCCCATCCGCCGGCTCTCTGTAATCACATGCGTGACCGCAGGTGTAACAGCAGAACTGCCCGCTAGGGGCGCCTGGGAGGCTCAGTCAGTTAAGCGTCCGACTCTTCATTGCGGCTCAGGTCATGATCTCACGGTGGTGAGATGGAGCCCCGCGTCTGGCTCCAAGCTCAGCAGGGAGTCTGCTGGAGATTTTCTCTCTCTCTCTGCCCTCCCCCACCCTCCACCCCCCCGGTCACCCCCCAAATAAATAAATAAATCTTAAAAAAAACTGCCCAGCTAAACCCAGCCCAAATTACTGGCCCATGGAATCATGAGGAAATAACATTTTTTTAAAAGAAGTGTTTTTTAAGCCAGTATGCTTTAAGATGAATTGTACGACAAAGGTTTGTAGGATGGCCGCGGTGATTCCAAATCGCAGGTGTTCACATCCTGCACAATCCCTTCCCCTTAAGTGTGGATGGGACATGTGACTTGCTTCTAGCCAATAGAATATGGCAAAGGTGAAGGGATTCTGCAGATATAAATAAGGTCTGTTGATTCTGAGTTAATCAAGAGAGAGATTATCCTGGGTGACCCTGCCTTAATCAAGTGAAAGGCCTAAGAGAGGAACTGGGTCCTCTCTGAGGCCAGTGACTCTTTCTCTGTTATTAAAGAAGCAAGCCATCAGGAGTTCTATAGATGCAAGGAAATGAATTCTGCCAACAACCTGAATGATTTTGGAAGCATATTTTCCCCCAGACAAGCCTTTATATGAAAATGCAGCCCAGCTGACACCTTGATTATAGCCTTGTGCGACCCTGAGCAGAGGACCAGCTGAGCCAGACCCAGACTCCTAACCCAAGGAAACTGTGAGATAATAAATGTGTGCTGATTTAAGCCACTAAATTTGCAGTAATTTGTCATGTAGCAATAGAAAACTAATACAATTTGTTACTTGGCAATGTATATGGCCACATTACCAGGTATTCTGTTCCTTTGCATCCATATGCTAACCCTTTAAAAACTCTGTCATCTTTTAGGGCATAAATCCAGTGACCAGCCCAGTATTAATACAGAAGGACTTTTGTCCTAGGAAATCCCTCAGTCTAAAGCAAACTGGATGGTTTGTCACCCCAATAGCACAGTAAGTCACCACACGTGCAGATAGCCACTTACTGTCTTTCCTCTCTTCAAGAGAAGCTAAAGCTCTTTTTCTTAGGATCATGCCTCATCTCCTCTTTAGCTTCTATCTTCAGCTCTCAGTGAGACATTGACTTAATCCCCTTCAAGGAGGCAGAAAGCTGTTATTTCCTGGCAGGAAAGTAAAGTGGTGGGGGCATGCAGGAGTAGGCTCAGACATTTTGAAGTACAAAAATTCCTGGTTGGCAGTGGAAGAAAGACCTTTCTCTAGCGAGTTCTAAACAGCCAAAAAGCTGGAACATGCCAGGTGATTTTTTTGGTCTTCATAACTCATCTTATTCAGAGATAAGAATTCAGGAAAGAAAGCCAGCCTGAAGTAAGGGCTCTCACTGCTACTCGTGCTTGGTAGGCCCACCTCATCCTCACTGAGCCTGGCTCCAAACTAGCCGGGAGCCCTAGCCAGCCAAAGCCAGTAGGACCTACCCAACCCTCCACCCCCACCCCAGCCATGTAGTGGGGCCCAGAGCATCTCTTCAGGCCCCAATCCTACCTACTATTCCAGCGTGTTCCAGCTGTTCCAGTCTGGTTCTGACTATATTGCCTCTTACTGGTTGGTGCTTAGGACTGGTCCTTGCTTCATACCTCTGCTGTCCACTGGCCCACCCCAACCTCATACCCAACTCAGGCTTCTGGAATTCCAGCCTGGAATTGGAGCCCTAGCCCTCCATTTATCCAAGAGGGAGTTAAGATCTATGAAGTAGCAAATCTGGACCTGCTAGCCTCATAAGCAATTAGGAATAAAGTTCCAACCCAGACCTGGCCCCAAGATTTGTCCCAATTCCTGTGTCCAATCAGCTCTACTAGGGGTTCCCTATGCTCTCAGCATGGCCCTGATACCTGCTCCCCTCTTACTTTAAGTCAGAAGGTTCTGCCAGCTCTTAGGGGTACCCCAACATCAGTCTACAAGGCTGACAAATGGGAATTCATGATGCACAAAACCCAGCTGGATTTGGAAAGAGAGGACTTCAAGTAGAAAAACAAAACCCAGCACGTCTTCTGTCATTTGGGGAAGGAGGGTATAAAAAGAGGAGTGTCTTCAGAGTAGGCTGCATGAGATAGAATTATCTAAATAAAGATCCAAGCACCCTTGCTCCCAACCCTCATCCTAGATCAGTCTGCCTGGATATTGTTTGTAGGTTCTCACATGGTCCAACTATCAGTTTTTGATATAGGATATGCTCAGGTTTCTGTAGAAAATTTAACTTTCTACTATCCAGATAGAATAAATGTGAAGAGGAAGATCTGATAGATCTCAGGTTAATCTCTCAGTGTTTCTTCCAACTAGCCCTATAAAATAGCCATTTATATCAGTAACCATAATGACAGCTTCAGAATCCCGCGGCTTTACACAACGATTACCTGCTCTGGCTGGTGCATCTGCGGGTTGGTGGGGGGGAGGCGGGGGGCGGGGGGGGGGGGTCGGCTGATCTAGGCTGAGTGTGCGTCCAGACCTGCTTCCTGCGTCTCTCCTCCTCCTCCTTACACTGGGCTGACCACAACAGTTTCTTCTCATAACAATGGCAGAGGCACAATGGGGTGACTGAAAGCACACACGCCTCCTCACGACCGGCACTTGGTCGCCCTGCCCACCATCCAGGGGCCACAGCAAGTCTCGTGTTTAAACCCAGCACCCAGGCCTCTCGTGCAAATTGCAGAGTCACAGGGCAAGCGGTGTGGCGACGAGGCGACAAAAATTGGTGCCTGTAAGTCAATGTACCAACATATCTGATAGGATCGTGACTCCCCACGCTTGTGTCTCACCAGGGCGGTTCCGTCCGGTGTTTCCCTAAGTAGGGCCTGCAGCACATGTGTATTTGCATTCTTCTGTGTCCCAGCAGCGCATTCAATGAGTTTCCCTCCGCCGATCTTGGGCTTCTTCAACGGAAAGATTTCTGGTTACTTCAGCCTCTTAAATTTACACTCTGGTGAATATCAGGGTGTGTGCGGCTCCCGGAAGTCTCACCTGCCTTGCCTTACATGAAATAAGAGCCTTCAAATCTTCTTGGGGGAAAATCCCCTGATTTAAATCCTTTTGAATATGTCACTTTGTCATTTTAAAGATACTGGTTTTGTTGAGTCTCTGACATAGTTCCTGCTACAGAATATGTATTTCATTCCTCTGTTTTCCCGGAGACTTAATATGGCTCTGGCCATGTTTTCCTAACTACAAATCAGGTGCACAGGCTGACAAGGAGAGGGACAGCAGAAAGGACTGTTTAAAACTGGCAATTACTGCATTTGACATATTGCTTATTTACTGAGAATTTGTATTCTTCATATTTCCCCTCACAGGGTATTAAATTTTGATTAAACCCCAGAACCTCTGACTGGTTTCCATAAATAGAGAAAACTCTGTAGTCTTAGGCAATGTTTTTATATGCAAAATGAGTTGCTAACTTATCATGCTAATTGCTCTGATGTTTGTCCCCCTAAGTCCTAAGCACTCCCTTCAGATTTGCACTACATCTTCCTACCAGCCTATGGCATTCTGGGTGATAAGCAATATTTTTTAAATAAGGTTCCATTTCCACAAACATTGTATCACCTCTAAAAGAAATTTATACGTCTGTTTGCCTGGACCTCAAGCCAGAAACATCCAGTGAAAACACATAAAACGTTCTCTGGAATAAGCAGAGGTCAAGGTCATTGTTTCTGGGTATCTAGGGCACAATCCAACCCTACAAAAATAATATCAGCACTCACTGTGTGCCAGGCTTTGTGCTAAGTGCTGGCATCCTAAGTGCTACACCATCCTAGCGAGTCCTCACATGGGCCTTATAAAGTGGATGCTATTGCCTTCCAGGATGCTGATGAGAATACTGACCAACCACGGCCTTAAACATATTGGCAGAGCCTGGATTTAGACTCAGATGCATCTGACCCCATAGTTTATTTTTAACTCTTGAAAGGACCCCTTGACACTGTCTTCATGATGAGAGGAATATAATGGAACCCGCCAACCTTATATGTGTTAACAAAGTCTGTATCTGCTACATATTGCATTGACTCAACAAGAAAAAATTTCTTTAAGAACTGTCTTTGAGGCGTGCCTGGCTGGCTCAGTCAGTAGAGCATGCGACTCATAATCTTGGGGTTGTGAGTTCAAGCCCCACAATGGGCATAGAGATCACTTAAACAACAACAACAATTGTCTTTGAATCCTGTTAATCCATTAAAGGACATCCTCAATTATTTCCCCACACTTCGTTTTTGCAAGAGTGTTATTTCCAAGACCCCTTGGTTCCTGGGTATATATATTGAACATAGGGCCCAGATGTCTTTCTCTTGGGCATCTCCAGATAGTTTATCCTAATTTTCCCCCCAATACACATAATTTAGGTAATCAATCTCATTTTACACATTTTATTCACTCCCTTCTTAAGTAATGAAAGATTCTTGCTTAAAAAGATGACTTTCGCATGAATATTATTCATAATAGCAAAAACCTGGAAACAACCCAAATATCCACCAACTGATTAATGGACAAGTAAAATGTGGTCCATCGATACAACAGAACACTACTCAGCAGTTAGAAGGAATGAAATACTGATAAATGCTGAACCTGGATCAACCTCAAAAACGTGGTGCTAAGTGGAAGAAGCCAGCCACAAAAGAGCATGTGTTGTATCATTCCATTCATATGGAACATCCAGGAACGGAAATCTATGGAGACAGAAAACAGAGTGGTGATTACCTGGGCCGGGGGCGGGGCGGAGGTGGGTCGCGGGGGGAAATGCAGTGGGAAAGAGGCTGAGGGCATCGAGGGGTGCTAATGAAAACGTTCTAAACCTGCATTATGGTGATGGCTGCACGACTCAGTAAATTGACTAAAAATTATTGACTTGTATATTTAACATTAGTGAATTTCACGGTATGGAAACTATACTTGAATACCATTGTTAAAAAAGAATTAACTCCTGGACAACACTTGGTCACGTGAAAAATTGGTCAAATTCTTTGTACAGTAAGCTGCTGAGAGATGAATTTCCTCCTCTATACCATGAAGATAGTAGGAATTCCTATCTCAAGGAAAACTACCTGAGTACCAAATGAGATATTAAAATGCACGTGCCTTGAAAACGGGAAAACGGTTAATAGAGGAAAGAGTCCTTTGGCTCCGCGGTGGGCGGAAATTATTTCATTCTCGCCTCTAGGTGGTGCTAGAATCTAAAAATGAGCAGGCCCCTGGTACATGCCGAGGCGTGGTGCAAAATTACCTTTCCCTTTGAGATTACATCCCTGAAGGGAATTTTTAGTCCAATTGTCCTGGAGTCCAGAGCCTTCTTGTGAATCAATCTTAGTATAACAGAAATCCGACGTCAGTGCTGGTGTTCTAACCACTGGCCGACTGTCAATTGCTCCTTCCTTGTTGTATATCTCCCTCTTTGTCATGGGGAAGGATTCCTGTCATTGATCCACATTCATCTTCCTTTTCTTTACATTTTCATGGAAACTTTCGTTTTCATCATAGCTGCACACACCTATTCGATTGCATTTTCAATTTTCTCAGTACTTTAAGACTTAACTGGGAATTCATCAAACCATTTGCAAAAGGTCTCAAAAATAAACCTCTGCCTACCAAACATGGCCACAGCAATGGAGAAGTGCAACTCCAGAGTCCCTGCTCCAGGCACGTGTTGGTAGCAGGAACAGCTGATGTAGTTACTTTGGCGAATGCTACATAGCTTTACATATGAGAGTGTGTGCTTTGATAGTTGTAAGGTGAGCTCCTGTATCAGGTTCAGGACTTCAGTCTGAGTCCAACCCCCTATCTCTCTTAAAAAAAAAAAAAAAAGATGGGTTTATAGATTACCTTTTTGCTCTTCATCTGGTGGTTTCTAGAAGCATTTGGTTCAAGTAGGAGAGCCAAGAGCTCACAGCATAAGACACTGTACAGTAAGGACACACAGTACCCTTATCTGAGCCCCTGGGCCCCTACATGGCCACTTTACTCCCTTTCAGTGGGTGCAGGGCTGGTCCTTTAAGGAGGTATGAAAGCTGAAGCTTGTGCCCCATGATGTGTCTTGCAAAAGGAAGAATCCAGAAGAAGCATGAGAACATGCACTCAGGAGTTGTGCAAACAGACAGCTCATTACCAAGAACTCGTCACTGGTGAAAATACTTTCCCACAAGAGGAAGGGTTTGAAAAACAGCTTTTGCCTCTTGGAGCCCTCTCTTTGGTGGAAACAGATCAGCTTTTAAAATACAATACCATAAAAGCTTTAAAAAGTGGTATTTAAGCAGCATGGAAATAGCCTACGAGAAATTAATGCAAAATCAATTCAGGCACACAATTTACATCTGCTGCGTTACCCAGAATGGCTCTCTTCTATAACTGGAAATCTATGGACCTAATTCTGGGATGACTGGAAGGAGTTTTCTGTCTTCTGGGATGTAGCTGTGCAATCTGTCACTGGGAGGGAAAATCTGCAACCCTTTAAGGGCAGCAGAACCTGGGGCCCTATTGTTAGAAAATTCACATATAAAATTAGCCCTCAATGAAATGAGTGTTGTTCACCGGTCCAGGCCTTTAAAGCCCCACCCTCTGCCCAAACCTGCAGTCTTTCCATACCCAGCAGGCTTTGTCTTTCCTAAATATAGTTCACAGCAAACAATGAGCTGCTCCTGCTTTGAAGGTTGACAGTAAATGCCCAGAAGAGGCACAGCCAAGCTCATTGCTGTGCTGGAGCTGGGAATGCAGCTTCTCACCGAATCACGGGGCAAGCTCAAGGCCTTCTCCTCCCAGTTTTCCCATCCCATCAGTGGGCATGGTGCTGACTTAGTTCATCAAAACCATTGTAGGTTAATGATGCACAAAGCATGTTTAAAGTTCCAAGTTTCAAAATTAATTGTACTGAAAGAGATTTCGAGAGAGCCTCAGAAGAGTGGGAGGGGTGTGGGAAACAGGGTGGTCTCAGAAAGTAGCCAGAGTTGCAAGAAAAGGGAGTTTCCAGGAAGAGGAAGTCAGTAAGAGTGTCAAATGCCACACAGATGATGAGTAAGAGGAGGACCCTGGCCTGTAGGAGCACGCTGTTCACCTTGGTCGGCATTTAGCGAAGCAGGAGTGGAAGCCCTGGGTTGAGTGGATGAAGATGAACAGAAAGGAGGTGCTGAGTGCTGCCATCTCCTGAGAGGGGAAATGGGAGGGGTATTGCTGCCTGGGGGCATGAAAGAGGAGAGAGATTTTTCTCCTGTTACAAAGACTTTCTAATGACCTTACATGTCTCTATCCAGTGCTGAAATCAAGGCTAGGAATTCTGATCTTGCCTGAGGCACCATCCTTCTCTGAATGGCTCATGGGAAGGTTTCAATAAATATTCGTGGAAGAAAGCAAGGCCGCACCCTGAGAACTGCCTAAATGCAGCTTGTATTGAAAGCAGATATCCTTTTTAAGCGTAATGAAAGATTTCCACTCTTTCATTGTATGAAGTTTTTGCACTACTCAGTTGTATGACCTCAGACAAATAACGTACCTTCTCTGGACACTGGTTCTTCATGTACAAAAGTCTAAAGTGCACGGCTCATGCAGAAGAGGGCCTGGCTCAGAGTAAGCAGATCATACTGTCTGCCGTTGTTATTATAACTATAATATATAACTATTATTATAACTAAATGTAACTATTTGTCATCCTGGAAGCAAGGGGAGGCATGAAACATCTGTACTACCCATCCAAATAACTCACAGAGTATTTTTGCAGGAGGGGAAAGGCATGAAAAAAACCTCTTGCCTTCTAAAGTCCTCCTTTTGGTGGAAACAAAATGGCTTTTACAATATAATCCCATAGTTCTTTTTAAAAATACCAAGGGGTGGTTCCCAAAAATGTTCTTCAAACAAAAATTTAAAAATTCATCACCAAGAGTAAACCCTAAAGTAAACTATGGACTTTGGGTGATGATGATGTGTCAGTGTAGGTTCGTCAATGGTAACAAATGTACCCCTCGGTGGGCTGGGGTGGGGTGGGATGTTGGTAATGAGGGAGGCTGTGCCTGTGTGGAGACAGGGGTATATGAAAAATCTCTGCACCTTCTGCTCAATTTTGCTATGAATCTAAAACTGTTCTAAAAAGAATGGCCTTAAAAAAATGTGGGGGGAATGGGGTAACCGGGTGATGGGCATTAAGGAGGGCACGTGATGTGATGAGCACTGGGTGTTATACGCAACTAATGAATTGTTGAACACTACATCAAATATTAATAATGTACTATATGTTGGTTAATGTAATTTAAATTAAAACACACAAAAAATTGTGGATGAAAAGACAGCATAGGGAATATCGTCAATAATATTGTAATAATGGGGGCGCCTGGGTGGCTCAGTTGGTTAAGCAACTGCCTTCGGCTCAGGTCATGATCCTGGAGTGCCGGGATCGAGTCCCGCATCGGACTCCCTGCTCAGCGGGGAGTCTGCTTCTCCCTCTGATCCTCCCCCTCTCATGCTCTCTGTTTCCCATTCTCTCTCTCAGATAAATAAATAAAAAATCTTTAAAAAAAAAAATAATATTGTAACAATGTTATATGGTGACAAATGGTGACTATGCTTATCTATAGAATTGTCAAACCCCTCTGCTTTACACCTAAAACTAATACAACACTGTATGTGAAACTATACTTCAATAATGAAAAAAAAATCTAAAGTCTGACAGTGATGCCCGAATTGTTTTGATGAAAGAAAGGAAGCAAAGCATTTGCCAGGAACATGGCAGCCCGGCTGGGCCAGGGCAGTGGTGGTTGTGGGGGGCTGGGGCAGGGCAGATACCCTCTGTGTTCTGGGAAAGGCAGCCAGAGGAAGGGAATGGGATGGGTACAAGCCCAGGACTGGGATTCTGACAGCACCTTATGAGATATAGTCTGTTGATTTTCCTGCATAGTTAGGATGTAGGTGAGCCCCCCTCCACCCCGTCCCGGGAGCTTCCAGATGGGACGCCTCTGCTACAAGCAATGCCCGATACTTTTGTCCATGTCCATGATGAAGTGAACTGTGGGATTTCTTAAAAAACACTCTAAAATGGGACAGAATGGCGACCCTACAAGAGTAGGCTTTGTCAATGGCATAGAGGCAGGGATGCCAAGAGGTTGTTGTCCTGCCTTGAGAATTGGGCAGGCCTGGTTTGAAATCTCGGTCTCTTCACTTAATGTGTGACCTTGTGCAAGTTACCTAACTTTTGACCCTCAGCTCGTCATCTGTCAAATAATAACAGGGCCCAATTGGAAGGGCTGATGTGAGGTTTTGGGGAGATGATACACGTGAGGTACTTTAGAGCGTTTGGTGCACAATGACTTTTTCTTTTTAATTTAGATCAAGGAATCTAACTCTTAACCACTCTCTGCTTTTATCCTTCATAGGAAAAAAAATTCTAAATGTTACTACCGATTCCTGAGCTTCATCAGCTTCTAGGTAGAGTGGAAATTTCCTTCCTTTTTCTCACAAAGATCCAGCATTGAAGTGGGCAGGGGTTAGTGGTCAAATTGTTTTTCTTCTTTCTAAAGGTCAGAGCCTAAGTTCATGTTTCTCTTACTCGTTTCTCTCTGACTCATCTTAGTGCCCAAAGCAAATTATATATTTCCAGTCTTATTTTCTTTATCTGAAAAATGGGCTTTATTTATTAATTTTCCTTTCGTGCCTTGCAGCACACACAACCTTATGGTTTTGGGACATTCTCTAAAATGCATTCAAATGTTTTGCTTCCAATTTCCTCTTACAGCAGGTATTTTAGATTCCTTTCCAGCAATAAGGTGGGGGTGGGGGGGGGAGTATTTCTCCAGTGGTCTCAGTGGAGAACAATGCTATAGAGCAGTGGTTCTGAACTTGGGCTGATCTGCCCCCCCGGGGACATTTGGCAATATCTGGAAATGGTTTTGGTTGTCACAGCTTGGGCAGGAGGTGCTACTGGTATCTAGTGGGTAGGAGGCTAGGGACATTGCAAAACATCCTACGATGCACAGGACAGCCCTCCACAACAAAGGATCAGCTGGCCCCAGATGCCAATAGTGCTAAGGTTGAGAACCTCTGCTGTAAACGATCTCAATCAATTTTTCTCATTACTTTTTCTTTTTCCTTTTATGTTGCTATTCTTGGCCCATTCTCTCCCTCTCCCCCTAAGCAAACCTGCCTTCCTTCTGTCCTATTAATCCTTCTATTCCTTCCCCCTCTTACCACCTCATCTTTTTTCATTCTCTCTTTCTATCTTCTGCTCTATCATCATTTAGTGTTTCATGATCCTCCAAAGTTCCCAGTCCTTGGAAAATATTCATGAAGTTGTTTTTCCAGCTGGGTCACAATTAACCATGTATGCCCTTGGGCTGGTCATGTCACTTCACCGGGCCTCAGCTTCCTGCCTATAAATGCACATAGGACTGAGTAACCTTGAAAACTCAACTTTGTGATTGACAACTGTCTTGGTAATTCAAATGCCTAACAATCTTACAAGAAAATCTTAGTGTGAGAGAGAGATCTTATAAAAAAGATTAAGAGTTTATCGCTATATAATGAAAAAGATGTTGCTGCAGTTGTGTGAATCTGTGGAAATTCAATCCTGCCAAGGCAATTAGGGGCCAGATAAAATCTGTAGGTGGGCTAATTTTCGAAGAAACCTATGGGAAAGTTAAATAAGCTAAAAAGATATTGATTGTAACATTATTTGTAATAATAAAAAGGTGGAAGCAATATAAACAGCCAACCAATTGGGGATTGAGACAAAAATGTATGCTGTATTTATGTGATGAAATACCATACAGCTGTTAAAATAATACTAGTGACTTTTTAACAGCATGGAAAATGCTTAAGTACAGGTCACAAAATTGTATATAGTTTATAATCACAATTTTAAAAATTTTATTTTAATTCCAGTGTAGTTAACACACAGCGTTCTATTAGTTTCAAGTAGTTTATATTCATATTTAGTAAAAGAGAGCATCATTTTGTATAGTGGACCTATTTTTTTAAATTAAATAATTTTGTCTTTTCTTACTTCAAAGGGAATACATGCTTACTTGTAAATAATTTCAAAAATGCAGAAAAGAAAAGGGGGAAAAAGTATCTGTAATTTGACCATCAGAGTCACCCCTGAGACATTTTTCCAGGCTTTATTTCATATATATATATATATATATATATATGTATTTTTTTTTTTGAGAGAGAGACAGAGAGATAGAGCTGGGGGAGGGGCAGCAGGAGAGGGAGAGAGAATCTCAAGCAGACTCCTCACGGAGCAGGAAGCCTAAGGGCAGTGGGGCTCGATCTCACCACCCTGAGATCATGACCTGAGCCGACATCAAGAGTTGGCCGCTCAACAGACTGAGCCATCCAGGCGCCCCTGTTTCATTCTATTTTTTACCCGACAGCAGGGTTATACTGTTTTGGTTACCTGTCTTTCCTTTCCTTGTCACGGCAGTTTTCTGCAAAGCACCTATTTTAGCTGTGTAGTATTCCTTTGTATCTGTACTGGATGTATTTGGGGGGGGGGGAGAAATAAACTTTAAAAAACGAAAGGTGCCAATTCACAGCTGGGGACCCGGTGGACATGAATTATTGATGCTCCCCTTCATTACTCATCATTGGATCTACATCAAGTGGAGGCTGGGCTCCTGTCAGGCTTGTTAGCTCCTATCACAGAACCACAAAATGGCCCGTGGGGTGGGCACCCAGAAGTCATTTAGTGAAACCCCTTCCCCGCCCTCTCTCCATCTCCCCACTAAATGGACAAGTAGGGCCCTGACCTCCCTAACTCTGACCCTGCGCACTTGGTTTGGTCAGCCCAGATCAGGGGAACAACTTGTGTGACACCCCATTCTCCTCCGGTCTTCCTCCCCCACCGCGGCTTCATCTGGCTGAAGCCATGGAGCTGCCTGTTTCCCAAACTCTTTCTCCCCGCCTGGGGGTGCGGGGGCCTCAGGCCCTCTTCTTTGTCATCAAGTTCCCGTGACACAGGCTCAGTGAGACGCCCTTCCCCCTGTGATTCACCGCCAAGTCTGCATTCTGCTTTCCTGTCTGGGGCTGTTATGACATCAGATTTAGCTGGTTAATGGAGAAAATGCTTACCCGCTCATTTCTTTCCCCCGGGCAATCTGAAAATCCTGTACGGTTCACACGGGCCTCCCTGCGAGGATCAAAGCCTCAAGAGGCCCAAAGTGAAACTGCTCTGACCAAGGCCTGCCGGGCCTGGACACAATGTTAAAGGAGACAAAACCTCCCTTTGTTCCAGCGACTCCTCCCTCTGTGTCCTTGTCCATTGCAGAGACCCCTGCTCAGGCCTCCCCAGTGCTCCACCAGCAGGCTGAAGACAGCTGACCAGTCCGCGGCCCCGGATGCTCTAGGGAGTCGGCGTGCGGGCATTTGTAAGGAGAGCTACACTGTGGCAAGGCTGAGCCAAAGGCGCCCCTGGGTCACTGTGGGGCCGCCGGCCGTAAGGGGCTGTTGGCCCCGGAGCGGCATCTGAGGCTTTCGGCGCCGCCACACCCTCTTCCCTCCCACTCGAAGGGTTGGGGTAGCGAGGAAACCAAAATTCACCGAGCCCCCACGGCGGGCCGGGCAAAGTGCCAAGTGCTCCCCGTGGGTTTCCCCAGTACTCGCCACAATGCTGTGCGCTCGCATTGTCACCCCAACTTTAATATAGAGTCACCCAGACTTCAAGAAGTTAAAACATGGGCAGAAGGGGCGGAGTCAGGATTTTACCTCGGGGCTGTGGAGTCTAACACTGCATCATCACCTTGCCTCCCCATGAGATTCTTTTTTCAAAGAAAGACAAAACGCCTGAGCCCTAGATTCATGTCCTTCTGTACTCCAGCTTAGAGGTGGATACAAATGTCTTCATATACAGCAAACATCTCCGACTAAGCCCTTTTGCTCCCGACATCTAGGATGCTGTAGGTTCAAAGAACAAGTCCCCTCCAAATCACTTATAGGACTCTAACTATTGCCTCCCCTCCCCCACCTTGGCCCTTTGCAGTTGCCTCCCGAGAGTCACAAAGGGGAGCCACACAGGACTTGGAGCAGTCTTCTCAAAGAATGGCCCCCAGACCGGCAGTATCAGCAGCCCCTGGGAACTTGCTAGGAATGCCAGTCTCTGGGGCCAGACCTCAGTTAGAAATTCTGGGGATGGGGCCCACAGTCTGTATCTTAACAAGCCCTCCAAGTGATTCTGATGAAGCTAGAGAACCACTGACCTAGAGAAAGTACATTATGGGCATAAATCCTCGGCTCCACCCTCACAACCAGATGCTAAGCTCTGTGAATTCTGCCTCTGCCTTCTCGTTTGTCTTTGTCCCAGCTCAGGCCCTGTTCGTTCCTGCCCACGTTCTGGCAACAGCCAGCAGCAGTCTCATCTCTCATCCCTCGCTCTCTTCCAGTCCACTCGTACCACATTATTTCTCTGCTCTGACGATGTCATGCAGCTATTGGAGTAAAAGCCAACACTTCTTAGCTTGATATTCAAAATCCTCCAAAACATTCATCTGACTTGCACTTTTGATCTTATTCCCTCCTTGTGCCTCCCTTTAGGTATCCTATACCCAAGTCATACAAAACTCCTCACTGTTTGCTACGGACCCATACTTTTTTACTTCTGTGCCTTTGCTGATGCTGTTCCTTCTGCCTGGAATTGCCTCCCACCCATCCCCACATACCTGTTAGGGTCCAGCTCAGATGTCATCTCCTCTGTGAAGTCTTTTTCCATCCTCTCACTACTTCCTTCCCTTTCTTGAAGTCTCATAAAGTATATCTTTACTTCTCTTATAGCGCTGATTAAATTATACTACATGCTTGCTTGTGAATGTGTTTTATCTCCCTACTAGGAGGTAAGAGGACAGAACTGTGCCTTTTTTCATCTTTGTATTTCTTACAGCACGCAGCTCAGTGGCAGAGCTTCACATATGGTTGTTGAATGAATAAATGAATGTTGGATCCACGTAAATAAAACTGAAAGATTTTCCATCCCTTATTTTTCTAAAAATGTCTATCAAAACCAATGATATTATTATGCTGTTTTGCTAACACAGTAGTGTGCATTTTTATCTCCTCTCCAAATGGGGCCAGCTAGAAAACATGGATTATAATACAGAGTTATCAGGGATAATAGTTTCAGGAGAACCAGATCGTTCCCACAGTTATCTGTGGCTTGAGTAACAATATAGGAGAATGACATTACAAATTTTGTTGCTAACTTTCACCTTGAACAATGTAAATGGACAGCCAAGCCCCCGCAGTTTTTCTTACTAAGCAAAGTAAGAATAAAGCAGAAATGACTCTCAGGTCATTTCTGAAACAATTGCCAGAACCTTGGAAGTCCCCAGTTATAGTTGCTGGCCTGGCTTGATTCCAAAGTTGGGAAAGAGAACTGCTCAGACAAAATTAGTTACGTAGGTAGCACAGTACTCTGCTCCATTTGATGTCCTCACTCACAGAAGACCCCTCTCCTACATGGGCTATAAAGGATGACCAAGGGAGGGGTGCCTGGGTAGCTCAGTTGGTGAAGCATCTGCCTTGGGCTCAGGTCATGATCCCGGGGTCCTGGGATCGAGCCCCACGTCGGGTTCCTGGTTCAGAGGGGAGTCTCCTTCTCCTTCTCCCTCTGCCCCTCCCCTCTGCTCATGTTCTCTTTCTCTCTCTCAAATAAATAAATAAAATCTTAAACACACACACACACACACACAAACGGATGACCAAGGGAAAATGTTCAGGTCCTCAGCCATGAAGCACCGGCAACAGTGCATTAAGGACTGAACAGAAACCAGAACAGAAAAGAAAACCCCGGATCCCTGGGTTTGTTTTCAGTGGGCAGGTCTGTCACCGTGGAGAAGAGAAATGCCTGGTGTACTTCAAGATTTTGACAGGTTTTTAACTTTCCTGAAAATCCAAGTGTTAGAGATGCAATCTCTCTTGTCATGGGCTCTGGGCTTCCAGCTCGGTATGGTACTCCGCTTACATCTTCTCTCTGAATTAACAATCGTCTTTTCTCGGGCAAGACTTTGTAATTGTGCAAGCCTCACTTTTGACGAGGGCAGGGCACCCTTTCTCCCTGACTTCTACTTGGGCAGAAGGAAGAGTCAGGGAAGTGGCCCCAAGTCAGAGTTCCACCAGGCAGGCAAGACTCCACCTGAAGGAAAGTGCCCCTTTTCTTCCACCTCACTAAGCAGGAAGACTCCTCAGCAATGAGCAGCCCCCGTTACTATCATGGCAGCCCCGGCACTTTTCTGTCATGTGTGGTGGCTTCAAGGGACGCTGGGTGATTACAGTCATTCTTGTTTTCTGCCTCATAAGAAGCAGGTGCATTTCCTGGGTCCATATTCATTTTGCGTCTATCTGTTAGATCTTTCTTTGAATGTTCTGAGGTGCCTGGACATCTGTCCTTAGCAGAATGTTCAACAGTCTTCTCTATATCTCAAGACGAGTTCCTAGATGGCAGTCCATGTTGGAGCTGGTGTCACTTCTGACGGTGTCAGAAAGCACAATCATTGAAGAATGAATATTTAATGACACAGAAAGATGATCAGCATAGAGTAGGATAAAATACAGGTTACAGAGCAATGGGCATTACGATATATATACTCACACACAAGTATGTGTAACAAGGATAGATATTAAGTACTAATAGGAGTTATCTCTAGTGAGTGGGTGGGGGTTTTTCTTTCCTTTTTCCCCCCTCCCGGTACATATTTTATATTCCAAATTTTTTTTACAATGAACAGATTTTGTTTTGGTGATAAGAAAAGACAAGCAAGACTATTTCCAATTTTCTAAATAAGTAAGACTTTAGGGAAGGGAAGTTTCCAGGGGAAGCCCTGACTGGGTCCACCTAGGGATTCGGGTGTACAGTAGGAGCTCTGCTCTTAGCAACATGGGGCAGCAGACTCTTTGGACAAGCCATCCCCCCGAGGGAGGTGACATTCCATCCATTCCAGCCAGAGCTGACACCCACTGGAGCCAGTCAGGTGGCAGCAAGCCCGGAAATTCAGACAGGTGGGCTTTCTGCCTACATCAGATTTGGCGACTGTAAGCACAGAGGGCGAGCAGCGCCTGCCTTCCCTCGGCCCTTTCCTTACTGTGGCAGGGTGGGTCGAGTTCGTCCTTCAGCAAAGCGCTCAGCCATGAATGCCCTCAGAGTACTATGCCCATCTAGTGAGTGCTAGTTTCAGACAAATGGCTTGTTTTCCAAGGCCTGGATAAATGAGGTGGTAGAATTTTGAAAGATGTCATTTACCTGAGCCATTTGGGAAGTTCACATAATTGTGCTGAATTTCATTTTCTCTGCCTCCTGATTGCGGTCTACACCGTTGAGGGGGTCAACGATGCTCATGTCTGTGACAACCCCCATGGAAAGGCCGTCACCGGTGTGGTTCGGGGCATGTTTTAATCAGGGAAAAAGAGCCCTGAGTGCATGGCACCCTTGAAAACTGCCTGTGGGGCAGCACCAGAGGGCTCTGTGCCCTGACTCTGGGATTGGCCAGGCTAGGGCAGAACAAGAGCCCTTCTCCTAGTTTGCTGCTCTTCCATCTTGTTGAATTCCTCAACGCCTGCTTGTCTTGGGAGTCTCTTCACCTTGCAGACGGATATAACAAGGGAAATGTGTTTATAGGGCACTGGTTCTCGTACTGAACTCATGCTTTCTAGATATGCTAGAGATCTGTTTAAAGCTTGAGGCTGAACATACGGTCATTTACACAAACTTTTTCATTTATTTTTTTAACACTGAAAACACCACTTATTAGCCCTCCTTCCCTTATGTGTACCCTCTCTCCCTCCCCATATAGACCGCTTATTTATGCTCCCAGAGCAAAACCCTTGGGATGTGGGCATACACTGGGACTTCTCCCCAGCCTGCTTTAAAATCTAGTGGTTCTGAGTCAAATCTCAGAGGTTCGTTAGGAGATAATAATAGCAATAGAAAAATAGAGATATTTTCCCAAGAATTTCTATGAGGGTGACTTTCAGTAGGTGGCTAGGAGCCTCATGGAAGATGTGTGTGAACAAGAATTTGAGATCTGGGTTCCACAGCTTAAGTCCAGTAAAACTATAACCCATGGCATTTTTTAGGAAGTGTTGAATCTCCTTTCTCGATGACTAAGATTCTGCGGTTCTGGACCAATGTTTCCATCCCTCCCGAAACCTTGAATATCTTATTACAAATGAATTAAATGACATAAGCCTTCTGTCTACCCTGAGAGAAATTTCACAATGTCCTGAAAAGAAAAGTGTGGCTTTAAGTGAGGACACTAGTATGATCTCAACTTCATTTAAAGAAATCTTCCTGGGCATAGAAAGTCTCCAGAAAATGTGCTAACATGAAATCTTTGGGTGGTGAGCTTATGGATGATTGTTATTCACTCCCCTTGTTTTCCGTAGTGAGTATGATTGACTTAGATCATGAAGAAGACACTTAACCACTTAATAAAGGAGAGTTGATTGCTAAACCACAGTTGTTATGTGGCTCATAGACTCAGCTTCCTGATTTTCACCTGGAGCTGGGTCCTTTTCCACTGTCCTCTCACTTACCTGTTTGGCCAACAGCTCCTTGGGGACACACAACTGCCTGGGTCATGTTTAAGAGAAATGTGTTTTTTCAGTGACAAGAGAAAATTCCAAGTTGTCCGGGGTAGGGGTCCGGCGGACAAAGCTTATAAAAAGAAACTTTTGAAAAGGAGGTCTTTTTCTCCACCCTTTGTGCATTCCACCCCATGACCCAGACTGCATTCATGACAGAACTCCTGTGTGCGGACATGTGTGGGGAAGTTTCTACAATAGGGCTGCATTGTACAGACAGCCTGTGTCCCAGGGGCCTGTGGTAGCTGTGTGCCCTCGGGTCAACGGGAACAAATTGCCCTGCAGACAGGGAGCCGCGCTGGAGGGCTCCGGGAAAACTGCCCCACTAGGAAAGCACGCAGTAAGGGTTGGAGCTGTTGAAAGAGTCAGGAAGTTTGGGAATCTGTGGGAGATCATCCTAAAATAGCTAGCCTGCCTTCGTGACTCCTTTCTAACTTAAATTTGGAGGGACTGGCCTCCATAGTGCTGACCTTTTCATTCTCACCTCTCTTTCCTCCATGGTTCCTGGCAAGAGCTTTTTGCCCTCTGAGTGATTCTCTTAGCTGGCCTCCAAGAGTTAAGGAGAGAGAATTAGGAAAAGCAAACAAAGAAACAAAAAAACAAAAATAACCCAGGGATCTAAGCTGTGTGCTATCACTTGCTGTGAACAAGAGAGAGAAAGCCTAACTGTGTGACTACAGTGGAGAGCTTGGCTGTTGGGGATCTATAGGAAGAGGCTTAGGAGTTTATACCATCAGCTTGCAGATAGAAGAGTCTGATAAGTATTTTTAAAAAGAGCCCCAAAGCTTCATAGTCCTGTAATTCTGACTGCTGAGGCTTCGTCACCTCTCAGGACCTAGACTACTGGGTGTCAGGGTCAGAAGTAGCATCTGAGATCATCTAACCCAGCGATTGTGACCTCAGATGCCTACAGGGGCCAGGAAAGGGACACAAATGAGTGAGGAAGACTGGGTGGAAGGTCACAAGGAATGGTGGGGGCTGAAGCAAACCAGAAGTACATGCATTTTAAAAAACACTGGTTGAGCCAAAGAAAACAGGGCTACCAGCCAATGTTGTCATGCAGGCTGCCCATTGGTGACATACGGCTTTAAACTAATCCAAACTAAGTGTGTGAATGAAGAAATAAGACTCAGAGGGGGAAGTGTCTCACTCTGGGTCACACAGCCAAGCCATGGTGTGACAGCCCAGTCCCTGGACTCCTGGCTCTCCCTACTCTTCTGTATCACAGCCCGTGTGTTGCGTGAAGTTGGGTCATGGGATCCCTCTCCTATTACGAATGGTGAGATCAGGCATTTTCGTGAGACCTGCAGAACTTTCTCCTATAACTCCACATGGGTTCTGTTTTAGCCAACAGGTCATGCCAGCCGTAAGTGCCACCATCATTTGTGGCCTTTCCCACACCCTGATTGTCTTCCTTTTACAGCACATGAAGAGTTTCCCTCTGCTGGGTCCCTTTCTGGGTACAATTTGGGAACCGGCTGCTCTTCATTCTGAAGCTTCAGGCAACAAAACCATGGTCTGTGTCTCAAAGTCCTGAGTAAGGTATTCTGAGCATCAGTGCAAGTTTTGATGCAAGTTCCTTTTAAATATGTCTCTAGGATGTTGGAGGAATTAATTACTGGTTGTAAAGCACTTTGAAAATTAGAGATGAAAGGATCCATGGATCAACAAAATATTATTATAATTAATGAATACCTATCAATAAACTGTGATTAAGAATAATGGGCATTTTTCACAGGTTATCAAGCTGAGGCATCTTTCACACAAGCACTTTTAGCTTCATGTATTTTGCCAGAAACATTCCTTTGGTAATTTGCTCATGGAAGTTTTGTCCAACACACAAAAATACATTTTGTGCTTTTAAAAGAACATCATTGATATTTTTATACACCATGAGTTAGTAAGAATGGATACTACACTTAATTTCCATTGTTAATTTCTCACTCTTGAGAAACTTTTTCAAATTTTCACAAGCTTGGTTTCAAGGAGAATTTTGTCAGATAATATGTATTTTTAGGTTTTCTCCCCTGACAGTCTTCTGTCAAAGAACGCAATACCCTTTTGGTTTTTCAACCAGAGTTTCTTTTGATATGTAAATGTCAAATATGCACAGCTCAGGGGCTATACATAGTAAATGCAGAATAAACATTTGATGAGTGAATGAGTGACAGGCCACCGTTGCCTGCGTCCAGTTGGGGAGCATGGATGATGTTAGTGCTCTCAGTTGGGAGACTACATTAGTTCTTCAGGTAAATGGATAGAATGTCCTCTGATGATAAGACTTGGCTGGAATCCTTGATTTCTGAGACTGGGTTTGGATTTCCAGTCAATTGCTCAAGCCCATTTAGTGACTGGTAGTGGTCTCTCTGATCAGTGGTGATGGAGACTATGTTCATAACTTCATTCGCCTGTGGACATGTATAAAAATTCCAAAGTCAGTGGGCCCAAGAACAGAGCAAAGCAATGGCAATAATTCCTGTGAGACTCACAAACCACATAGGTGTTGCTTTGAGACAGACATACTTAATAAGTTCAATTCCTAGCCAATAATAACAGCAAATATTTAAGCAGCAATTACATTATGGCTGGCACTCCGCTGGGCACTTTCCATGTATTACCTCATTTAATCCTCATAATTATCTTAATGAAGGAGATACTATAATTATATAATATATATATACATATATTTAGTATATATAAATATAGCCCACATTTAGGTGGAGAAATCAGAGGCAGAGAGGTAAAGTAATTCATCCCAGACTATGGCAGGTAAGTAGCAGAGCTGGGATTTGGGCTTAGATCTATCTGGTCTTAGGATCTGAGCTCTTATCCCTATAATATATTGCCTTTCATCAATCACAGCTTTGCACTTATTACCTCTATAGACTTAAAGGAGTCCCTTGCCCTCTCTGAGACATGGCTATCTCATCTTTAAAAATGACAATAGTCAAGGGGTGCCTGGGTGGCTCAGTTGGTTAAGCGTCTGCCTTCAGCTCAGGTCATGATCCCAGGGTCCTGAGATAGAGTCCTGCATCAGGCTCCCTACTCAGTGGGGAGCCTGCTTCTCCCTCTGCCTGCCGCTCCTCCTGCTTGTTCGCGGTCTTTCTCTGTCAAATAAATAAATAAAACCTTGAAAAAAGTTATTTAAAAAAAAAAGAAAATAGTCATAATTACTTTGCAGAACAGGTGCCTGAACACTGCTTCTTTTGCTCCTGCCTCTGACTCTAAAACCCTGAGGTCCAGGGAGAGCTGTTCTCTTCTCATGTGACCATTCCTGACGCCATGGGTTGGCAAAATGGTGAGCACATGACTCAAAAGGCCCAATCAGAGTAGCCAATCCCTTTGGCCATAGTCATTTGATCAGGGAGTAGACATTTGACTCAAATCAGGCCAATCAAGTCTCTCTCTGGGATGTTTTTCACTTGGCACCAGAAAAGGTGAGCTTCCACCCTTTTGCAGTGGTAAAGCAGAGATGAGAGCCAGGCTATGCCTCCACACAAATGGAAAAAGCCTGTCGTGGAGAATAAATCAACATAAAGACTGGAGCAGAGAGAATTGGTGGAGGAAAAGCTGAGGTCTAAACACCCCCAAGTCCTAGCAATAACTCTGCCATTTCCCCAGTATAATTATGGAACCAGTAAATCCCCATTTATGCCTAAGCTAATATGAGTTAGGTTAGCTGTTACTGGCAAAGAGAAAGAGAGAAAGAGAAAAGGGAAAGGAAGGAAGGAAGGAAGGAAGGAAGGAAGGAAGGAAGGAAGGAAGAGAAAGAAAGAAAGAAAGAAAGAAAGAAAGAAAGAAAGAAAGAAAGAAAGAAAGAGAAAGAAAGAAAAAGAAAGAAAGAAGAAAGAAAGAAAGAAAAAGAAAGAAAGAAGAAAGAAAGAAAGAAAGAAAGAAAGAAAGAAAGAAAGAAAGAAAGAAAGAAAGAAAGAAAGGATTCTACAAATACTTTGCATTGGGCCTATATAAGCCCTATGTATATGAGCCCATGTAGGGAAACCCTTTTATAAAGGGTCCAGATTTTAGATATACCATTAGTGGGCTTAAGAAGAGGCTTGGGTAAGTTATATCAATAGTGGGAATAGTGCCCAATGGAATTTTAGTGCTTAACCTTGGCACTGCTGTGGAATGGATATGATCATTACATCACTCAACACTTGATACCTGGCCCATATCCGCCCAGTGCAAACTTTTGCTCATTATGGGCCTTGGAATCTTGGCTTTTACCGGTAGTGCTATCTTGCCACAGAGTTAGTGCCATATATCAGGAAGGAAATTAAATACAGGCAAAATACTCAAAAAAGCAAGCAACAATGAGTTTATGTAGGACTTCTCAAGATCACAAGCATCAATGCCTTTTTAGAATCTAAACTTCTTAAAGATGCTATCAGGATACCTTTTAATTTCTATCTCATGAGTACCTGGAACTTAAATACACACACACACACACACACACACAAATAGTGACATGTTTTCAAGTATCAAGTAAAATTCAGAAGTAGTTCTTTCCATCTCAGTCACTTGGCACGTTGTTATAACTGTTCCCTGCTGGAGCTAGGAAACATGCCTTTTGCGGTTTTTAAAATTTTATAAATGGGGAATTCAACCCAGAGAAGCTGGTCTACAGTCACAGAAGTAACATTAAGGGTATACTCCAAGCTGTTATATGATGGCCAATAGTATAGTAAATGTTAATTACATATATCTAGACACACATACAGATATGTCTTGCTTTCCAAACTATCACTATATGAATTCAAGAACCAAATAAATATGTATACAATTTTAGATCAATTCCTGCTGCCCTAATTATGCTCACTTTGCCCTCCAGATCCATTTCTATCCTCCAGCACCTACTCTCTGACTCAGGAGAATAATGCCTAAGGCCTGCATCACCTGGGTTGCCCTGCTCACTAGCTTCTAGTTGGGTACGGCTGATGAGAGAGTAATGTGTGGTTGTGGTATTTATTTCCCTCCTTCCCAGTGGTGGACACTGTTGGTATTATGCCCAGATGCCTGTTTCTGTGTGTCCATTTCTAAACTTCTGTGTCCTTTGCTTCTGTTGGCTGACAGCTGTAACTTTTTTCAGAAAACCACGTTTGGACCACCAGAGCCACTTCATCCAGCACAAGTCGAGAGCTGGGAGAGCCTAGGAGATCACATCCACCAGAGATCAGCCAATAACTGGTGTTAGAAGATGAGAGCCCAGCTCCCTTGCCTTGTGGTGGGACAAACTCAGCTATGACAACTCTGGGGTATGATTTCACTCCAGAAAAAATCTGTGGGGTGAGGCTAGGACTAGGACTTTGCTTGAAACTGCACCCTTGAAAATCTTTCTTCCTTTCCTTATCTTGGTTCCAGAGATGTCTACAGAGAGCACTTTGCAAATAATTCATGTACACATGAATTCTCACCTCAGGGTCTGCTTTTAAAGAACCTCAACTAAGACCTCCCCCATATGCATTCCCTCAGAACCTCATCACAACCTCAGTGGTGGCTGAGGCACCTGTCTGGCTCAGTCAGTGGAGCATGCAACTCTTGATCTTGGGGTTGAGTTTGGGCCCCATGTTGGGTGTAGAGATTACTTAAAAATTTTTTTTAAATCTAAAAAAATTAAAAATGAAAGAAAAAGGATTTTAAAAAATGAACAGAGGACTTTGTGAAAGTATCAAGTGGCCTAGCATATTGTGTGTGGTGTTGTATGAGGAGAGGAGAGAGGGGGAAACCTTAGATATTTGAAGAAATAATGGTTGAGAATCTCTAAAATTTAATAAAAATGGCAAACCTACAGATCCCAAAACCTCAATGAACCTTGAACAGAATAAACAGAAAGAAAACTACATAGAGCACATTATAGTTAACTTGCTGAAAAACAGTGATAAAGAGCAGCCAGAGAAAAGAAACAAGCTAGAATAAGAACATATGTCCTGTTGGAAACTATGCAGCCAGAAGATAATGGAGTGACATCTTTAAAGCCCTAAGGGAAAGCATAACAGGCAACCTAGAATTTTATACCCACTGAAAAAAATCTTTCAAAAACAAAGGCAAAATACTTACTTTTTCACACAAACAAGAGCCAGAAGACCTGAACTACAAGAAATGTTAAAGGAAGTTTTTCAGACAGAAGGAAAGTGATGTCAGGTGGCAATCTGACATGACAAAGGAATAAAGAACAGTGGAAATGGAAAATGCGTGGGTAATATAAAAATCACCTTTTTCTCATTCTTTAATTGTAGGGTTTCTACCATATATAGAATTTAAATGAATGGCATCAAGGACTAACAGGGAAATAGATGAAAGTTTTATACTGTATGTAAAGTTGAAAGGAGACTATGGTTAAGTTAAAGGTGTATAAGTAAATCCTTGAGCAATCACTAAAAATAAATAACAATAACAAAGTAACTGAAGAGGTACAGCTAATAAACTGACAGTGAAGCTAAAATGAGATAATAAAATATAAAGTAAAAAAAGGAGTAAAAGAGGAAGAAAGAAGCAAAGAACAGATGGAACAAAGGAAAAACAAACAGCAATATGGTAGATTTAAATGTAACCATATTAATTATTACATCAAATATAAATAGTCTAAACATTCCAATTAAAAGGCAGAGATTGTCAGCTTGGGTACAAAAGCAAGACCAACTATATATTGTCCAGAAGAAGCCTACTTTAAATGAAACAATACAGCTAGGTTGAAGGAAGAGGATGACAAAACATAACTAGGCAAACACTAATTAAAAAGAAAAATAGAGGGGTGCCTGAGTGGCTCAGTCGTTAAGCGTCTGTCTTTGGCTCAGGTCATGATCCCCTGGGATCGAGCCCCTCATCGGGCTCCCTGCTCTGCAGGAAGCCTCCTTCTCCCTCTCCCACTCCCCCTGCTTGTGTTCCCTCTCTCGCTGTGTCTCTCTCTGTCAAATAAATAAATAAAATCTTAAAAAAAAATAAAATAAAATAAAAAAAGAAAAAGAAAAATAGAGTGGGATGCCTGGGTGGCTCAGTTGGTAAAGCATGCAATTCTTGATCTCAGAGTTGTGAGTTTGAGCCCCATGTTGGGTGTAGAGCTTACTTAAAAGAAAAGAAGAAAACTAGAGTGACATTATTAATATCAAACAAAGTAGATTTCAGAACAAGGAATATTATTAGAGATGGAAAGGAACATTAAATAGTTATAAAGAGGTCAGTTCACTAAAATGTGATTAACAGTTCTCAACATGTATGCACCTAATAATACAGCTTCAAAATACATGGAACAGAAACTGAAAGAACTGGAAAAAAAAGAAAGAAATCCACAATTACAGATTCACAATTATATTTGGAAATTTCAAATCCTCTCCCTTGTGAACTGATAAAACAACTTGGCAGAGATAAGTAAGCACATGGAAGACTTGAACAACACTATCCAATCAACCTGACATCATTGAGTGTTTCTGGGAATTGGATGCTAATGACAGAATTCTGGGATGGTTTACTCACTCACCCAATGACAATGAGGACCTCATCACTAGGGATAGGTATTGATAGTTCCTGGCAGGCCATAACAGAGCAAGTGCTAAAACTTTCACTTGTAGAGAAAGGAGATGGACTACTAGGGGAAAGGGATGCACTGACTTGTACAACGTCTCTGGCATATGAAAGGTTTGAGGGAAATAACTCCTAGGACTGTGGAATTGAGTGGCCAACTTAAGGCAAGGTGTGAATGCCAAAGGGGTCCCTGGACAGCATTTAAAGAAACCCACATTTCTTTCTCCCAGAGGGTGGCAGGAGCTGACTGCCAGGTATAATAAATTATAGGAAAGGGAGAACTTGGGGCAGCTGGGTAGCTCAGCTGGTTGAGCGTCTGACTCTTGATTTCGGCTCAGGTCAAGATCTCAGAACCCTGGGATTGAGCCCTGCATCTAGCTGTGTGGTCAGCGGGGAGTCTGCTCCCTCTCCCTTTGCCCCTCCCCCTGCTCGCTTTCTCTCTCTCTCAAATAAATAAATAAATCTTTAAAAAAAAAAAAAAGGAAAGGAGAACTTAAGACAAGTTGAATAATTCCCAGGTAGGCAAGTCCTATGCTAAGGTCAGAGCCTCTCCGTTTGCAAACTTGATCAACATATGCCTTAGCATCTTCTATGAAGTTCTTCCCAAATTCAATTGCTCAAATCAGCCTGTAAAACAAATACTTTGACAGCTTCTGCCAAGTCCAGGGTGGACAGATGATATGACTACACCAAGCCAGAGACGTCTAGTTTTCCCTTAAGACCATAGCTCTATCACACACCTCATTCCATCTAGCAGCCAAGGGTATGCCTGCTAGCCAGGAAGAAACAAACACTTGGAGCATCTTCTCCAGTTTGCTTCACATCCCTATTCGTGTCATTTAAGAGGATGGCTGATCTTTGAACGCATTTAATTTCTTTCTGGAGGGTGCTTCCAAGCATAGCACTGTAGCTGCAGGAGATTTCTACTGTGCACTCATGGCTGACCTTCAGAGAGGAGAGAAGCAGAATGATTTCCCTAGAGGAAAACTCAAACTTACTAGAGAAAGTCATGGGCGTTCCCAGGTGTACAAATTTAGAAGTACTTTGCTAGTCTTGGTCAATTCAGTAGAAAACTCTTTTGTTATAATTGTTATAACGAAGAGCTGTTCAGAAGGCCTTTTCAGTGCATTTAGGAGTTCCCACCTGATCATAGCGCATTCCAAACCATCTTCAAGTTACCTGACTTTCTTGCATTTTCTTCCAAAGCTGAACTAGAACTTAACAGATGGGTTGGTCTCACCTCTTGTAAGAAAGGAAGGGGAAAAGGCTGAAAGGCAGACAAGACAGACACACAGGCAGGTATGAAGAAAGACAACCACCATCTACACTGACTGCAAAGCTTCTCTAATCATATAAAATTGTTTGCCACCATGATTCAGGAGCTAGCTACGCTTAATAGGTTGTGCTTGCCCACTTTTGTCACCTGTTTCAAATGCTCTGGTCTGTGAGATCCTCTTCTGGCAGGCAGGTTGTGATGAGAATAACTTTCTTAATGGTGGTAGCCAAGCATGGTGACTCATTTTTTGGATTGCTGTATGTTGAAAGGGCCAAGCACTGTCACTGGAGATGAATGGCTGAGTCCCCAGCGCAGAAAGAACAAGCCCCCTGGCAGGGCTGGAACATGAGCAGAGCCTCCCTGAGTCCTGAGTAGTCTTCTAGCCACAAGCCTGCTTCCTGAAGTAGCTCTTCTGGCTGTGAGGTCTTGTCTTTTCCTTTTGTGTTTGGAAAATTGCATGGTTTCTTATTTATTCTGCCTTAGCTACAGTAACTCCTGGATGAATCCCCTTGCCCTGCCTTGTCTCTCTCCCCTTCAACTCATCCTGCACACTGATGGCAAAATTTTCCCAAACTCGTGCCCCTCAGGTCCTAAAGCCTATTAGGGCTTCTCGCTAGAGGACACTTCAAGGACATCTCCTTTCCTTTCCAGGCACTCAAGGCCTTTGCAATCCACTCTGCTAACGTGCCCCCCATGCCTTCAACCTCACATCTATTATGTGTTGCAATGGCACAATGGATGTTAGTGTGACTATTTTTCAATCCCCAAATCAGAACACTTTCTTTGACAAAAGAATAATTAATTGTGAGGCTATCAGGGGAAAATACTTTCAATCTGTACAGTACTGGAAAGGTCTAGGTCTTGTGGTGTGATTTCTCCTTCCCACTTCTTTCCTGCTTTTGTGTCACTTTTTTTTTTATGCCTAGAAGAATTTGTTTCCTTCCTTCCTCAATCTCCTCACTCTCATTCCCCAGCCTGTTGATATTCTAATATTCTCTGTGTCTGTCCAGACCCAGATCAAATGCATACCCTCCACTGCACAATTTAATTAATGTAACTTCTCTCTGTGCTCTCAAGCCATTGTAGAGATCTTTTATGTATTTTTCCCTGCACTGAAGAAACATGTATGTTTTCTTTATCTTCATGCTCCCCGCAGCATCTTGTTATAATAAACCTTTCTTGAGTGTCTGTTGGGTATAAATAAGCACTTTTATTCCTTCATTTAATTCTCACAACAAACTTCTCCTGTGTTACCACCATTTTATAATTGAGGAAATTGCATCCTGTGATGGTTAAGTAACTTGTCCAGGTTCACACAGTTAGTAAGCAGTCAGCTTGGAATTCAGACCCTATTATCTGCGCCATCAGAGCTCTGCACACACAGGAAATGCTCAAAAACAGTTTTTTCAAAAATTGAATTGAGTCAGGTGCACCAAGAGATAAGGGAATCACTTGGCAAAAGAAGTTAGCCCTGAGGAGATTAGACGCCCTGATATTTTTCCTTCATAACAAGGAAGATACCAAATAATTGATTAGATTTCAGAGATGATTGTGAATAAACTACAAGGGAAATGAATGTGGTTCATTTCTTGCACAAGAAAAGCTTTGTTCAAAATGCTTTCTCTCAGGTGGGCGTTTTCTGTTTGCTTCTTGTGGGGCAATTGCCCAAACCTCCAGCATATGCTGACTATACATGCACTGAGTAGCCACCAAGCATACCTAGGGTACACATACAGTATACATACACTGAGTGTACATACACTGAGCATGCATGCAACACTGAGTCAGCACAGCAACCATCCTGCTCTTTGCTCTGGTGTCAGCAGACCCCTGCAGACTGCAGGTCACTGGGGCCTGTGAGTGCTGGGCTCACCGCCATACCATTCCCTTACCCACGTCCCGTCATGCAACCACTCCCAGTAATAGGTGTCATCACCTTGGACACAAAATGATTTTCAACGGGTGCGGTCACTGGGAATGACCAGCCAGCAGATGGACACAGCTCCATTTGAAGTACAGAAGAGGAGGCCAATTGTGACAACACAGCAAGTCTTCGATGTCCTTGGAAAATGTTCTCTGTCTCCTCTCGGCACAGAGGGGCCCAGCCGTGTCTCACAGGCAGGGACTGAAATGGGGAGTGGTATCATAATTATTACGACCGTGAATATTAATACATGGATTCCACTTCTATCAACCCATCTTGATGACCTTCTAATGGGTTCATTGCAGGTCTGACGAGTCAAAGCCTTCCAGAACAAAATTGCTTCATCAGATTTGGACTTTCTTGATGAGATGCCTCTGGCTTCATCATATGATCAGCTCCCATGGAGTTGAAAGCAGGCTGCTATTTCATTTTAATTTCTTTTTTTTTCTCCTCTCACCCTTGGGGATTTTGGATAAAAGAGTTTATTAGTCGAGCTCACTGGCTTGTCTCCCCAAAGCTTGGAACTACGCTTCAAACTTAGCCAAGGCCCTTCCTTTGAGAGCATGCCAGCTACGGAAGACAGGCAAGCAGGTGCAAACTGTTTGTTCCAGTCAGCCTTCCTGCAGAAAGCTGGAGAACAAGCCCGCTAGGCCAACAAGTGACACTCCCAACAGCAGAGCGCACCGAGAAAATGATCATTTTCATAGTCTGAGTACAATTCCGCAACCCATTTTCTGCAGTCCTAAAGTCTAAAAAGCTCTGAAAAACAAAAGTTTTTATTTTGTTTATAAGTCTGCTGCAAGCTCATGTGGTGGTAAAGTTGGACATGAACTGGCATGAAGCTATTTATAAAATTTATCTTATTTAGCAGGAATATTTACAGATTGTACTGCAAAAAATTAATGTTTAATTATAAGGTATACCCTGCTAGCTTGTGTGTGTGTGTGTGTGTACCTGAAATATTCTAAATCTCAAAGCACATATAATGTCAGAGATTGTAGATAAGGAATTATAGACCCATAGATAAAAACACCATAAAAGTCCCTACTTAATAACTTAATGAAAACATTGACCTCATCTTCACAGTCATGAATTTCTATTTCTCTCTCTTACTGAATTGGAACTTGGTTCTTGGCTTAAGAAGAGTTACTTTATTGCCATGGAACCAGTCTTAGACTAGAAGTTGGGACACCTGAACGAAATTGTTTAACTTTTCTGAGCCTCAGTTTCCTCCTCTGTGAAATGGGGATGAAAATTGCAGTCTTCATTTTTTCCAGGGCAGGTTTGAGACTCAAATGGGAAAGCCCTTTGAAATGCGAAACAACCCCAAAAGTATCAGATGTACTTATTAAAGCCAAGCCATACGATTGGTGGCTTTGCTTTTCAATTGGTGACCATTCAGTTGGCTTTACAGAATTGTTCCTGATTTAAAAAATACATGCTCCGTCAGTTCACCTAAGCCCAAACCCTTCATCACACGGCCTGAGTGTTAGACATCATTCCTGGGCAAACTTTTGATTACATATTGATGTGAGTTTAAAAGCACAGGGACAGGCCTGCGTAGGTGGCATTTAGGGTCTAAAAATTACAAAATAAGACCTTCTGGTCCTTTGATTAATAAATATTTTTGGTAGCACCAATGTATTTTTTAAAAGTTTTTTTTCCCCCACTTTGGAAAGAGCAAAACTGAGCAGAGTTTATGCTGACAGACAACTGGCACAGCTGTGAATGGTGATTCATTTTAAATGGTTTGTATTGGTGGATCAAAGGAATACCCTAAACACAGCTGATAAGATCCTAGTGACATGCTGAGACTGGAGGGAGCAGGAACCAGCCCAACAAAACTAGATATAAAGAATAGAGAAAAAGACTTATAGCAAAGGGCAGAGGGTCTAGCTCTCCTTAGGGCTCTGGGCTGATGGACGTTCACTTTCCAGGGGGCAAATAACTATTGCTCTCAGAGTTGCGAAATGTACATCTGTGGGACATATGTATAAATTAGCTACCTTAAGTCAGGACTTCAATGAGGCCTAGAATGAAGTACAGCAACAATAATCATAATTTGCAGTTTACTGACTGCCTACTATGTCCCGTGATGTTCGCCCCCGTTTCCATACGGTAGGTAGGGTTATCACCCTCATGCATTCCGTCTCTCTGCTGTTGTTTAGCAAACCACCCCCAAACTCAGGGGCTTAAAATAATTTCTTATTATCCCTCATTGTTCCGTGGGCTCAGAATTGCATATAGTTGTATTAGATAGCCACAGTGGCATCTTCTCTCATGTCTGTCCCCCTTGCTGGGGAAACTGGGACATCTGGGGACTGTCTGTCTCTCTCCATCCACCAGCTTGCGCTTCCTCAAAGCATCACAATCTCAGAGGATTCAGATTTTTTTTTATATGGTAGCTTTCCTTCCCTGGATTGAGGGTCTCAAGGTAGAAGCTGAAAGATTTCTCATGACTTAGCTCCAGGGTCATACCAAGCCACTTTCACCAATTCTATTGGTCAGAAGTGAGTCACAGGACCAATCCAGATTCACAGATGTAGATACTAAGCCATGTGACTCATTGAGGGATCATCCTTGGAGTCTAGCAGATATATACATTTATAACAAAATATAAATATTTATAACAAATCATACTATAAATGAGAGAATTAAGGTCTGCAAGGTTAAGTTACTTGTCCAAGGTCAAACAGCTTGTAGGTAGCCAAGGTGGAGCTCAGATCTAGTACTTTATGATTCTTCTATGCTACATTCTATCTACTAAGTAAAATTATGTCTGGAAAAGGAATTAATTTACTAAAACAGTATTTATTAAGGCACTGCGCAAAAAGGCATAAACATATGTTCTCCATTCTCTGAAAGCTCTAGAAGGCTGCAGGTTAGTGTGAAAACAATACTGGATTTGAAATTAGAAGCTCAGGGGGACCTGGCTGGCTCAGTTGGAGGAGCATGCAACTGTTGATCTCGGAGTCATGGGTTCGAGTCCCATGTTGGGTATAGAGATTACTTAAATAAATAAATAAACAAACAAACAAACAAAGAAATTGGAAGCTCAGAGTTTGAATCCTGACTCTGTAACCTTGGGAGTTTCCTTTAATGCCTTTGAAACTCAGTTTCCTCAAAGGTAACATAGAGATAGACATGCCTTTCCTACAGGATTGGTGTAAAAATAAAATAAAACAAGATAGGTGAACATGGTTTTGTTAGTGATAGTGTATATAAACAGTGGGCTTTAACTAAAAGGAAAAGCAGGGACCCACGAAAGGTTATATAGCAATGTATAAGAGGAGAGCACCTCTTCCTGAGATGTATGAAGGTCCTTGATAGACCTCAGCCAGGAATGTACTAGAACTGATCCCTGCGGTGGCTGAGGTATTGTACCAGAGGCACTGTGAAGCCCCTTCCAGCCCTATACTCTCTGACACCAAGGGTTTTCCTGGAAAATTCTAACAACCCTTGACTGGGGCTCTTTTCCTCACATGATGGCCTAACATTATTTTGTCAGGGAATAGATAGGACACTAGAATCCCAAAAAGCTAAAACTTCGAGAAAATCCACCCTTTAATTTTATTTCGTCTTCATTTCATCTCTTTTTCTTTTTAACCTTGGCCTCAAAATGCCTGATGTGGGGAAGATCGTTTGGGAGTGTAATACCGTAGAAGTTCGGGGGTAGCCTTAGCCAAACTGTAGTTTGAAGCTGAGTATAACTGTGTCTGATGAACTAGGATCAGGATGCCAGCCATCCTGTAGGAGTAAATGGCGGAGGCGGGGGGGAGATGGAGGAGAATAGCCCAGTTCTGATCCTGAGCAGGGCCCATCCACCAGTCTGGTCCTGGGGAGACGGTCCGGCGGCCATAGGCAGAAGTACAAGCCCTTACGCTCACAAGTTTTCCTGTGATGCTCTGGGGAACAAGGCCCGGGGGGAAAGAAAGACAGAGTGGGATTTGACCCTTTCTCCTTTCTTCCTGGGACTCGATGTGGTTTGGCCCAGAGAGGTCTGTTTGGGCACTCACAGTGTTACATAGGAAGGGGTGGGGAACATTTGAACTTAGACATTAGAGGTAATGTGAATGCCACCCTGTTTGTTTGGATGTGGGTAAACTCAGGACACAGAGCACTGACTCCTGATATAGATTTACTCTATGTACAGCAGTATTTCCCAATCCTCTCTCCAAAGATTCATTTTTATTCCTTTTCCCTGATACGTTTTTTTAATTTTATTATGTTATGTTAGTCACCATACATTACCTCATTAGTTTTTGATGCAGTGTTCCATGATTCATTGTTTGCGTATAACACCCAGTGCTCCATTCAGTACGTGCCCTCTTTAATACCCATCACCGGGCT
>NC_138369.1:108151574-108176295 GCF_054177405.1 Leptonychotes weddellii | reverse complement strand
TCTGACCCTCCCCCTTCTCATGCTCTCTCTCTATCTCATTCTCTCTCTCAAATAAATAAATAAAATCTTTAAAAAAAAAAAAAACAAAACTATCTTCTATCACAATGGTTTCATTAAAGAAAGGACAACTCCGGGAAGGTAGATACTAGACTAAAAGGCAGTTTTTATTTATTTATTTATTTTTTTAAAGATTTTATTTATTTATTTGAGAGAGAGAATGAGAGAGAGAGAGCATGAGAAGGGGGAGGGTCAGAGGGAGAAGCAGACTCCCTGCTAAGCAGGGAGCCCGATGCGGGGCTCGATCCCTGGACCCCAGGATCATGACTTGAGCCGAAGGCAGTCGCTTAACCAACTGAGCCACCCAGGCGCCCCTAAAAGGCAGTTTTTAAAATTCGTTTTAATAATTGTTTTCATAAACATTCTAGTTTACTTACTTTATTTTTCTCATTTTGCTATGGACCAATGAATCGGATCATACCAAGTGGGGATAGAATAATTAAGGCTACCAGGCTGTGTTAGAGTATAGTTGCTCCTAGCCTCACCCACCTTGATGTCATGAAGGGAATGCTATCATTTCCTCGTAAAATTTTCTTCTCTTCTAGGTCCTCTTTTCTAATAAAGTTAGATTTCTCTGCCACACATGTTCCTTGGCTTTGGTGATTTGAAAATGGGCAGAGAAAGACAAAGGAGAGAAAGACCAGTTAGGGATGATTAGAAGATGTTGAATCTTGCAGTTAAAGAATAAATAAGACCCTGGGATGTAATGTGCAGTATAGGGCATGTTGCCAGTAATATTGTAACACTGCATGGTGACAGATGGTAACTCAACTTATTGTGGTGACCATTTCGGAATATCTATGAATATTGAGGCACTAGGTTGTGTACCTGAAACTAATACAATATTTGTATGTCAATTATTCTTCAATATAAATAAGTAAATAAAATATCTTTTTCAAAAGAAGCTGATTAAAGAACTGGGAAGGAGAGGGGTGAAGACGAGTGGGAGAGAAGGAAAAGCATCCCGCCATGCTGAGGGTAGTTTTCCTCGGGTGGGCGTGGTGCTGGAATGACAGACTCCAGAAAGCATGTGGTGCCTAAGACTCAGGGAGGGATGACAAGAATAAAAAGGCAATGGGGCAGGGATAAAGTAGGTCCTCTTTACTATTTTTCAGAAACGTTAAAGAAAGTTAGAATTCTCTTTTTAGAAATGCAGAGACTGGACCTCATGACCCAGGATTCATAAAGATCATACAAATTTGGATGGTAGATAATGTTTGGTTTTCAGATGATCAATCTCCCATTACATCTGGTATTTCTTCACGCTTTCTCAAGACACTTTGATTCTCTTCCTTTATCTCCTAGGTGAAATCCTCCCTTAGGAAATAAAGATATTTTATTTGTACAAGGATAGGATACATGTGCTATATAGCTATGTGAAATTACCCTTTTGGGGTGTGTGGGGGGGAACCGTAGGGGTAGTCTTTATTCGTTTCATATTTCATTTATTGGCTCACTCACTCGATGAACATTTATTGAGTATCTCCTAACCGAAAAGATTTTACCTAAGGGCTAGCTAGATATATAGATAATATTAATGCCTAGGCCTTGAATGAACAAATATTTGACCCCAAACATGTAAACACAAGCAATTACAATGGTACATGACAGCAATATTACAAAGCACAGAGGTGAGAAGTGAACAACTCTCTTTGGAGGGGTGGGGCAGAGAGAGAGAGATTCAATAAAGACTTGCTGGAAGGGGTGACAGCTGAGCCTAAGACATAAATAGCAGCATATCAGGCAGACTAGGGTGGGGAGAATTCCTGGAAGAAAACTGGGAAGAGTGAATTACTGATAGCTAGACTGTAAAAGTGTGAGCTGGGACTGGGAATGGCAGAAGATTAGGCTAGAGGGCAGGGGATCAGAACACAGTGGGGGTACCTGGGACCTTGTCTGTGGGGGCTGAGAGAAGACCAGTGCAGAGATTTGTTCAGGGAGTCATAAAATGATTTGCATTCAGAAAGCTCACTGTTAGACTGTGGAGGACAGAGTGGAGAACAGGCTAGGCAGAGAGACCAGGTCGTCGACCCTCACAGCAGTCCAGGAGAGAGAGAGAGAGAATCTGGCTGCATGCTATGAGGTAGATGCACTCAGTTGAGGCTGGGAAAGGGAGTGACTCATTCTGACTGGGAAGAACTGGGAAGACATCTGGGAAATGGGATTTGCCTATCTTGAAAGAACTGAACTTCAAAAGCCCAAACCAAGGAAATGGGAACTCCTTGGAGATCGTCTGTGTTCACTCTAAGCCCCCCAAGCCAAGCACAGATGGAGTGACAAGGAGGCGTCGAGTGTGTGTTTGTTGGATGAATGGAAAAGAAATTCCAGGGTGTGTTAGTTGTCTCGCGCTGCCTATTAATCCACCTCCAAACTTAGTGGCTTAAAATAACCAGAATTTATTTTTGCTTGCCGGTCCATAGATGAGATGGACAGCTCTGCTGCTCTGGGCCCAGCATGGTTGATCTCCGTGCCGGCAGCCATCACTCACTGTACCATCCGCAATTCTCTGGTGGCTCCATTAGCGGCTGGATGGCTGTCAGGTTGAGGGACAGGGTGACTGAGCCACATATGTCTTATCATCTAGCAGACCAGCCTAGACTTGCCCCCACTGTGACAGTAGGGTTCTAAGTGAGTGAACAAAAGCATGCCCAGCCTCTTAAGGCTTAGGCTCAGAACTTGCATTACTTCACTTCGGTTGCATCCTGCTGGCCAAGGCGGGGCACAAGTCCAGCTCACACATTCAAGGGCTGGGGAGAAGTTCCACTTCTTGATGAAAGAAAATGAAAAGTTCCAGAGGGGTAGGGTTATAGTGAGGAAAATACGTAACTGTGGCCATTTTTACAATCTGCCACAGAAGCCGAAGGAAAAAGCTGAGCCGGGCTGGGAGGTTGGACTGGGCCAAGCCTAATGAGGGGCACGTGCCCTGACAGCGCTGACTCATGGCAGGTTGGGGAGGAGGTAGAGGGATGTAGAAGACTAAGGTGGATAAGAATGTAGAAGCCAGACCACGGAGGGCTTTGGAGGCAAGGCGGAGGGAGGATGTTTGGACTGTATGTATTCTCCACTCCCTGGGCAGCTCTCCAACGTCCTGTGAGAGGGAAAATGACACCATCCAATGAAACCTCCGCCATGTGGGGGGTTGTCATTCAGGGGTAGGCTGTGCATTCCAGCATATGGAGCAGCAGGGTCTTCCCCACCATCTCTCCTTGCGCTGTACTCTCGAAGGTGGCAAATGAGCCCATTCCAAATGCCAAACCAGGAGCCTCCAGGTTTCCTGAGACCACCACACAAGTAAGGTTTACAACATTCTCAGTGACATGCAACCTGTTTGCCAGCCCAGCTAATTTGTAGCTCTTTCTCTACCTTCTTTGGAAGTATTTTGATAATAAAATGAGTGCAATTAACAACATCTTATATTTGTGGGACATAAATATTAAACCTTGTGGTCAATCCAAGTGGTAATTTATAAAACCCAATCATATTCCCTTTTGAATCTTATATTCCACATGTTCCTTGCACAGCCCTTGAACTAACTCAAGGGGTTGCCCTCTCTGTTTTACAATCTTGGGAACATAATCAAAGAGAGGCTAGCAACAGAGTTGTAAATGCTGGGTCCCTAGAATGAGAGTAGGCTTGAATCATAAGCCATCTTAACTGACAAACTCCCTGCCCTCTAAAGATAAACTCCTTTCATTGATCTTTAAGGTGTACCAAAATGACAAAATAGGTCACATCCTCCATGCTAAAAATGACAGCCTTTCAGACAGTTTAGCTCGGTTAAGAGAAATCATGGAATGCTCTTTTCCTGAATTCTCATATAATTCATTCCTCTGTGTCCTCCAGAGTTCTACTTCTACTATGTGGACTCAGGGCCATGGCCATCTGCTTCTCTGTGTTATCACTAAGGTCTAACACGTAATTGATGCTTAACGATTATAAGTTGAACGACTACATGAATGAATGTGTGAAACAGAGAGTGGACTAAAGACACGGACGACATGGATTTCTGCTCCCAGCTGTGCCACTTGCCGGCTGTGTTTTGTGGGCAGTTTACTTACTTAGACTTTTGAAGCCTCAGGTTTATTATCTGCAAAGTAGGACTAAGAGGCTCCACCTCAGAATTTTCAGGGAAGAAAGGACTCACATGAGGTCTACTACATAGGAGATGCTCAATAAATAAAAGATGGGACAGACAAGTTGCAAGAGGAGACCGCCTCGAATTCTGGCAAGTTGGACTCCTGTCTAAAATGTGCAGAAGACAACATATGGCACCAACCAATCCTGTTTATCTGCAGCTAGCAAGAAGATGTTGTGAGACCAATCTCACTTTTTGGGCTTCTGCCATCTCACCAAATCCACTCCCTTCCTCACTGGGCGTGGGCTTTCAAAGTGCAATCCATATGTCAGATGGCAGCATGGCATGGACCAAACGTGACCTCGCATGCCTAAATACACCCAACACATATGCGGTGTGTTCAATAGTGCCCCCCCCAAGATATGTCCAAGTCTTAATCCCTGGTATCTGAGAATGTGACCTTTTTTGGAATGTGACCTTATTGGACCTTCTAGGATCTTTGCAAATGTAATCAAGTTAAGATGGGGGTCATACTGGATGGGAGTGGGCCCTAAATCCAATGACTGGTGTCTGTATAAGAGAAAGGAGAGGGAGACTTGGACACAGAGACACATACAGGGAAAAAGGCCATGTGACGACAGAGATTAGACTGATATAGCTCCAAGCCAAAGAATGGCAAGGATTGCTGGCAACCACCAGAGCTGGAAGAGGCGAGGAAGGATTCTTCCCTAGAGCTGTTAGAGGGAACGAGGCCCTGCCAAAACCTTCATCTCAGATTCCTAGCCTCCAGAACTGTGAGAGAATATATTTCTGTTGCTTTAACCCACCCAATTTGTGGCAATTTGTTAGGGCATCCCTAAGAAACCAATACACATACAAATAGCTTTTTCCCTAGTCTCTAGGATTTGTTCCCAGTCTTTCTGGAAAAAGTGTCATACCCAGAACAAAACACTTTTCGGCAACAGGACATTTTCAAACATGTGCAACTAGTAGTCATAGGAGTGCATCAGGGTTAAAAAAAAAAAAAAAAAGAAAGAAACAGCAAGAGGAAGCAGCGAAGGAAATAAGGGCAAAGGAAAGGCACAAAGGCAAATGTGGGCATCAGCAGGGTGGCTGCAGGTACAGTGGGTCAGAGCCAGCGTCCAGCTGAGTGGGGCTGGCCTTGACAGTTGCTGTTGAGGACAGGAGTCGAAGTCGGCCTGCCCAGGACCATTGCAAAGGTCATCCAAAGTCAGGCCAGAAGCCAGGACTGAAAATGCCCATGTCAGAATCTCTCCAGGCATTTAGTCATTCCTTCCATCCTACCTCACGGGGGCTCTGGGTTTGCTTATGTTTGCAAAGGCCTAGTTTGGCACTAGGATGGAATTGCTGCTTAAATCATTCCTGGAAAGTGGTGTTTCCTATGTGATGACAGTTATCAATCTAAAATCAACCTTTAATCAGCTCCTAGTGTAGCACCCTATTTGTGTGGTACCTGTAGGGACTTGGGTCATTCCCTCCTCCCCACTTTCTGTATCCGAAAGCTAAAGCCCAACCCCCAGCCCCAGGCTGGACTCCCCAGGGCTCAGGGCCAGGTAAATGGAGTGGAGGTATGGATGCCGCTGCGCCTCCCAGAGCCGCACAGAGGACAGGCGCCTGATCTGTGGTTTGCACATGACGGCCACTCCCTCCCTATGACCTCGGGAAAGAGAGACAAAACTATGGACGACATGCAATATTAATGACCATTTCAACGTTCATGGCTATTTTCGAAACACTCCAGGCTGGTTGTTGATAAGAAATCATTTGGAAATTATTTTTGAGGGCCCTCTCTGGCAGAACTCTGGACTGTCCATGGAATGCCGAGCAGAGGTCATGACCATTGGAGGCTCATAATTTTGTGAGAAAGAAGAAGCCATGTGAACCCTCAGATACAAAGCCAGATGAAGGGGCAGGTGAAGGAAGGAGCGCTCATATGGACTCGCATGATTTTGGAGGACCTGCTCTGTGTCAGGGACTGGAGAGGCAAAGAAGGAGAAGCAAGCACCTTGCTTTGGGGAGGATCACAGTCAAAATGTGTTCCACATATGCAGTTAGTTTCTGGCAACAACTCTTCCTGTCCCCCGTGCCCCCACCCCCACTCCACCCACTTCTCTGTCCTTGTCACTCTGGCTCTTTTTTCACAGCCTTCATCCCTCTCTGAGACAGTCTTGCGTGTTTATTCTGTGACTTTCTAATTGTCTTTCTCTGCCACTGGAATGTGATCTCCATGAGAGCTCGTTCTACCCTATCCCCAATCCCTAGAATGGTGTTTGTTACCTAGAATGGTGCAGTGAATAGTTGCTCAATGAATTTCTGTTGCCCGAATGAAATACAGTCCAGCAAGAGTAAGAGAGACCAATAATAAAAGGGATTAAGAACAAAAGTTTTGAAGCCAGAGTACTTGGGGGACAAACCTCAGCTCCTTCATTGACTCACTGTTTGACTTTGATTTAATTGCTCTAACTTTCTATGCCTTGGTTTCCTCAAATGGATAATGGGGATCCTAACATAACTTGCCTCATAGGATTGTTAGGAGGAAAAAATGAATCAATACATACACAAAACATTTAAAGCAAGGATTAGCAAATATTTTCTTAAAGCAAATATAGTAAATATTCTAGACTTTAAGACGTGGTCTCTCAGACAATGACTCACTTTACCCTTGTAGCACAAAAGCAGTTGTAGACAATACATAAGTGAATCAACTGTGGCTGTATTCCAATTACAACATTACAGATTATAGCACAACATATATCATATAAGAATTACAACACAAAATAATAATCTACTGGCCAGGGAATTAGAAGTCTTTCTTTTGCAACAAATTCACTGGGGGATTTCAAACCCTCAGAGTCTTGGTTTAGTCTATAAATAGAGGTAATAACTACTCTTTCCTACTTCAATAGATTACTTGGCAATCACATAAGATAAAAGATGAAATGAAAAGTACAAATGTACTATGTACAAATAATGTAAATCACAGTACAGATATGGTTCTATAAGGCTGCTTGCATCCCTGGTCACCATGTATGTACTAGGTAGGTCAGATAATATTACACTCATTTTACAGATGAGGAAACCAGACATATTAAATGGCACATCTAAGGTCACACAGCGGATAAATGGAAGACCTAAGATTGAACCTAGAACATTTTTCTTCTAGCACAATGTTCATCAACAACAGTGCACACATCTTCCCATACATAACATAAACCTTACACATAGCTTCTCTTTGGAATTTTCTCCTTTACCTTTCTTACCCGTAAGTATCCCATTTCCCTAGACTCATCCCAGGCCAAAGGATTCCATTAGTACTGTAGCAGTTGCTTCCTGTCCTTGTAGTCATCAAGAAATAATTATAAATTAAGTCCACACTTGGTCTTGTCAAACCAAAAAAGAAAAACAAAAGGAAGAAAAATCCAGTGACGTTACTGTTCCTTGATTAGCTTTAATGCACAGAGAAAATTTCACAACATAATTTTCTCCATTGCCGTACCTGCAACACACACATTTTCAAGAAGCACAGATACCTATTCTAGTTAGTTTGTGTGTAAGCTGAGTTGCCTATGTGGTGTTACTGTAAGAGACTTACTCGGCCCAAGTTTATAGTAATGAAGACATGAAACCTTTGGTAGTTAATGAAGATTTACCTTAGCTTTGTTAGATTGGTGGAGGCCTGCAATCTTGGAGCTCAAGATTTCAGCTACTGTGTGAGTGAAGCTTGCTACCATTACGCTAAGTGCCAACCACATATCTGTGAGTGAGTTGTCCAAGTGCTATGTATTTTTCATCTACTAGAACAGCTTAAACTAAGAAGATGGACAATTCCAAGTTTTGGCAAGAATGTGGGGAAACTAGAACCCTCTTATTGTTGATAAGAATGCAAAATAGTCTAGCCACTTGGGAAAACAGGTTGGCAGTTTCTTAAAAAATTAAACTAACACATCCTGTATGACCCAGAAATTCCACTCATAGGTATCTACCCGAGGGAACTCAAAGTATACGACCAAGATTTATATGTAATGTTTATAGCAGCATTATTCATAATAGCCCAAATCTGGGAACAACTCAAATGTCTACCAACTGATGAATATTGCTTGGTAATAAAAAGGAATGAACTATTGATACATGTAACAATATGAATGAATCTCAAAACCATCATGCTGAGTAAAAGAAGACATATTGTATATGTAAAAGACATATTACTAAGACATACTGTATATGTAAAAGACTACATATTGTATAGTTTCATTTATGTGAAATCTCTAGCAAAAGCAAAATGACATAGCAGCAGAAAATAGACTGAGCAGCTTGTTGGGGGTGCAAGGGTGGACCAAAAGGGTACTTAAGGAACTTTTGAGGCACTGAATATATTCTAAATTTTTATTGTGGTGATAGTTGCATGACTCTATATATTTGCTAAAACTCATGTAACTGTATAGTTTATAGTTTGTGTATTTTTTAAGTTCATTTATAATTTTCAATAAAAATTTACATGTGTATTTTAGAAAGTGTGAAAGGTATAAAAATGTAAAACAAAAACCTTACTCCCACCAGCCAGACATAACTCCTGTTAACATTGTTAAATGGATAAAATATTTAAAAAAAAAAAAAAAGAGCTAGTATTGAAAACATATTACACCGGGACACCTAGGTGGCACAGTCAGTTGGGCTTCCAACTCTTGGTTTCTGCTCAGGTCATGATTTCAGGGTCCTGGGATTGAGCCCTGTGTCGGGCTCGGCACTCAGTGCGGAGTCTGCTTAAGATTCTCTCTCCTTCTCCCTCTGCCTCTCCTGCTTGTGCTGTCTCTCTCTCTCTAAAATAAATAGATAAATCTTAAAAAAAAAAACCAAACAACCAATATGACAACTTGGTAGTTTTCACTTAACATTACATCTTGAGCATTTTACCATGTCATTATAAATTCTTCAATAATGTTTAGTGGCTGTGTAACAGTCCATTGCCCTTGAGAGAGTGACCATATCACTGCTACTTTGGTAACACTGAGTAACTTTTTTTCTTTTTTCTCTCTTTCCTTCTTTCTTTCTTCCTTCCTTTCCCTCTCTCTCTTTCTTTCTTTCTTTTTTTTTAAAAGATTTTATTTATTTATTTGTCAGAGAGAGAGAGCACAAACGGGGGAGCGGCAGGCAGAGGGAGAAGCAGACTCCCCTCTGAGCAAGGAGCCTGATGCAGGGCTCGATCTCAGACCTGAGCCGAAGGCAGATGCTTAACCGACTGAGCCACCCAGGCATCCCACCTTTTTTCTTTTTTCTTCATGCAAATGTCTTAGGTTTCTTGGATTTTTGGTGAAGTTGATTCTTAAGTGCTGGAACAATCACAGGGGCCCTTCACATATCGTCCAGCTAGAAACATAGGTTTGGACCTTCCCTCCTTTAAAGAGAGGCTTGGCCATATGACTTGCTTTGGCCTCTGAAATATGAGTAAAGTGATATGGTACTTCTGGCAAGAAGCTTTAAGAGTCAGTGCACAATTTGCCACATTCTCTATTCCTTGCCTGGGTGATCATGAAAGCATGAATTGAGATAGAGCCTCTGCCAGTCTGGGTCCTTGGGTGACCGTGTTGACCAGAGGTCTCCAGCCAATTCACACTGGGAGGTAGAATGAGTGAGAAATAAACCTTATTAAAGCACTGAAATTGATTGTTACTACAAAATAATTGAGGTTATCTTGACTCATATAGTTCTATGTGATTATTGTATGAAAATAAGGTGAAAAGTGGATTAATGTCTTCTCACTTTATGAAAATGCGTAAGTTGGTACTAGGACTGTGTGATCTGAAATGAATAAAAACATGTTTTCATAGCCGATGATTTTCCAATTTGAAAATAATTTCCTAATGCCTTTCTATAAATAGAGGGGAGAAAGGAAGTTGTTTGACTCATAGGAATAAAGTAAGCCATGGGTTTTTATGAAAGTGGCACCAACAATTCAGTAAGAAAGGGAAAAGTCAATTCTGAGACTCTGAATTAATCCATACCTAATTTGCTTTGGGTCCTTTCACTATTGTTACCCAGACAACATTGTGTGCATTGTGATTTAGCAAGAGCACCCCTGTGTTGCTTTGATAGAAAGAGGTGTTTAGAGGTGTTACACAGGACATATTATGACAATCACGCTGCTGCCAATGGATGGAGCATTTTATGTTTGGATCCTAACTAGGAAGTTATTTTTCTTGTCAAAGGAAAGACAAGGGTCACATAAGCAGAAACACACACAGGATACAGAAGGTTGGGTAGGGTAGGGAAACAGAGGCTCACATGTACAACAAGGAGATAACATTCTACAAATCATTTGAGAAGATAGACCAGACATGCTCTACCATAGGAATGAAGGGCCCCAAAGAAATGGCCTTTCAGCATGAGTAGGCCTGAGATCTGGGGCCAGAATCCAAACAGAATTAATTCATGGAACTTAATAAAATACAAGAAGGAAAGAAATATTCACCAAATACCACTGGCTAAGTAGTTTTACCCTACCAAGGATAACAGAGCTCTCCTCCATAGAGCTTTTGTTATTATACATAAAATGCTTGTGTGTGTACATCCATACATATATATGTGGTCAAAGTCTAAGTACAATCATTCTCAAAAATCATTTGCCATCTTTAAAGAGGCCCAAGTTTCATAACCTTTCTGAACAGTGCTATATAGAGATATAGAGTTATCTGGGCCGGCAGATTCTTTGTGTGACTATTATAGTCAAGATTCTGGGGCCCAGAATGGGATAAAAAACACATATGTGCCACCTCTATATTTCCATGTCTCTGCTAAACAATGAATTGCTTTGTGTGTTTTTGTGGAGGAGAAGAGCTATGGGTAAAGCATGGATGATTTGTTCCTTTACTATTGAAATATGTATAACGACCTTGATGTGACTGATGTAGAAAAAAGAATCAAATGCTGAAGAAATAGTGGGAGAATTACAGTTAGAAATAAGGACTTAAAATGGACTTAGGTTAAAATCACAAAAATCAAACACAACTTTTATGTTTGGAAAAACCATTGGAAGAGCATGGAGGTTCAGATTTTTAATTTTGGTTCCAAAGCCATTTTTAATGAGAAGATATGAGAATTTTTACTTTTCCAAAATCATAATATTAGACCACATCTTTGCTGGGTTTTAAATAATCACAGTACATCTCTTAGGTAGCACAACTGAGTGCAAAGTTAAAAAGACTAAAGTTCTACTTCTGCTGGAGAACATAGGAAAGAGACAAAAAAGCAGGTTAATTTTCTTCCCCTGTACCTTTATAAGTAAAAAAGAAAATATAGGTCCTGGGGATTGATTTTGAAGGTTGTTAAGTCTTAATAATAACAGCTAATATTTACTGAGTATCTACCACATGACAGACAATTTTTTCTGCACAAAAACCCAGTCAAGTCCATTGTGGTAGACTCTCACATGGTGCCCCCCAGTTAGCCATACACCCCAGAATCAACACCCTATGTATTCCCTTGACACGTGGATTCTGGGCTTGGCCAGGTGATTTACTTTGCCCAACAGGACATTAACAGACACAATATAAGCCAAGACTGAATAAGTGCTAAGGCATTGGATTTTTCCTCTTGAGATTTAGTTGCCATGTAAAAAGTTCAGGCTAAATTACAAAATAATGAGAGGCCACATGGAAAGAGGTTCTAAGGGGATGAGAGGCCATTTTAGATTATTTCAGTCTTAGTGAAACTCCCTGTAAAATGCAGGTGCATAAGATATTCAGGCAAAACTAGCAGAAGAACCACCCAGCTGAGTCCCACCCCCCAGAATCATAAAAACGGAATAAATAATTGCTGTCTTAAGCCACTATATTTTGGAGTGATTTCTTACAAAGCAATAAGCAACTGAAATATGGGTAATATAAGTGAAATTGACAAATATGAAAATTGGGGCTCAGAGAAGTTAAATATATTGGTAAGGTCTCATAATAGGATTATAACTCCAAATGTACCACATAAAATCCCATGTTCTTTTCACTATACTCTAGTCTAAATTTTAGACTGTGTATCCAAACTGTTTATTTGGCATTTCTCCTTTGCTCTGTTACAGGCACCTTAAACATAAGAGGTCCCAAAACAAAGTCTTGAGTTTCCCCACCCCCAAACTCATTCTTCTCTGGTTTCTCTACTTCAGTAAATGGCACTAGCACCCAGCGAGTTGCTCAGGCCAAAAATCTGGCATTATCATTGATCTCTCTTTCACTCACACCACTCAACCAATCTATTAGCAAGTCCTGTCAGCTCTGGCTTCAAAGTATCTTCTGAATTTGACCCTACTGATCATCACCTCCTCCTCACCCAGTACAGGCCACCACCATGTCTCACTTGAACTACCAGCATAGCCTTGGGGAAGAGGGGAACTGGGGAGAAAGTAGCACCAGAGGGAGCAAGAGAGTAAAGGAAAAGGGGAACGTAAGAGTGACACCTTCTGATTCAATAGCTCTTGTTGTCACCTTCCCTGCCCTCCACCCTGCTCCCATCCCTAGCACCGCTGGTTATTGTCAGGGCAATGAGGCTAAATTTGGCAGGAACAGGGGTCTGCCATCTCTTTCTCCTTTGCAACAGAGGCTTTAGCTCATTTCTAGGAAAGCACAGTAACTGCATGTGTGTACATCAATTGCAATTGATTTGGGAATAAGGTTTTACATCTGACTTGGGGAGATTACAACAGGAGGGGACTAAGGTCGTGAGCAGGCATGATCCCTTCCTCTGCACACTAAAATGCTACTTTGGATTTTGATGGATTATTCCCCAAGAGAGGAGATCTGGACAGGGTAAGGTTAATTGACTAAGCGAGGCCAGGACTTCTAATAGAGAATGTTCTCTTAAAAAAAAAAAAAAAAGCACCAGGATGTGTTAGACCAATAAATAATTCATTGGACTCCCTATTCACAGACTAATAGATAAATATTATGGAGTGTCTATGTGTCAATCAGTCTGCAATTAGTTAAATAAACACAGTATGCAGATGTCACTTGTAAAACCCGGATTTATACATTAATCGTATATTTTACCCAGGTAAAAACATCATATCTGGTAACTCGACTTCGAAGTCTATTAAAATCTCATGGCCTTGGAAAGGTTACCTAACATCTTGTAAGCCAGATCCGGGGCTGAATGGACATGTCCCCCGCCACCGAGTGTACAATTGCCACCCACGCAAATGACACTCTAGTTACATTTGCTGCCCTTACAGAGAAACACTGAGGGCTGTGATCCTTCTGAGCCTGCTGGAATTCTCCAGGCTTAGGGGGCACCAGCTGCAGCAGCAAATGCAAAAGCAGAATGTGTGTCTGCTGATGGCCCAAGTGCGGCTCCATCGGCAACTCGCATTTTTACCTAAACAAGTTCCTAATTGTTCAATCTGCTTTTAAAAGAAAAAAAAATGATGACGTGGTGATAATATAATAGTTAAGTCCTACTGTGTCCCAGGAACTGGGTTAAGTGCTTCGTATACCATTTTTCTTTTCTATTTAGTCCTTGGAACAACCCTGGGAGGCAAGTACTTTATTATTCTGTTTTTCTGATAAGATAGGTAGAATATGAAAAAACAGAAGGAATAATCAAAGTTACCTCATGGGTAATGCAGCAACAAATTGACACCATGTACCTTCTGAAGAAATGCCCTCAGAAGGAAATAAAATCACCTCTGTGGTGTTCTTACTGAAAGTGGATAGCATGGACTCAATCAAGATCAGACAAACCTAAATTAAGGGATCTTCTGAAAAATACCTGGGCAGTAACTCTTCAGTTGTGTCAAGGGCATGAAAGACAAAGACAGCCTGAGGATCTGTTCTGTGTTAAGGAAGACTAACAAAATGAGACAGCCACATGTAACATGTTAACTTAGACTGGATCTGGACCAGAAAAAGAGTATCAGTGGGGCAGTTGGTGAACTTGAGTACTGTGGATCAGATAATAGTATTTTGTTAATGTTAACTTTCTGATTGTGATCTTTTCACTGTGGCATGAGAAATGGGAACATTTGGGGAAACTATGTGATAGGTATTCAGGTATTCTTTGTGCTATTTTTGTAACTTTTTTTGCAAGTCAAAAGTTATTTCAAAATTAAAAGTAGAAAAATGGAAAAAAGAAAAAGAAAGGAAAAGGGAAAAAAAAAAAAAAACCCACAATGTAAAGCATCCCAGCGGAGAACCTAGGAAGACAGGAGGTGATACCAAATACAGAATGGAAAATGGGAATGCTTCTTTTCCCACAGCTCTTGATGCCAGTTGTAGTTTGTCCTTGGAGTGGTTCATCCAGAAGATAAATTCTGTAGTGTAAAATTCTTGTGAATGACAGGCTGTTAGATTTGGAAGAGAATTTGGAGGTACTCTTGGGATCTCATTTTGCAGAAAAGACACCTGAAACTCAGAAAGGCATAGGGATCATGGGTCCAAGGTCACACAAGAGGAGAGCCAAGATTAGCACCTACCTCTTCTCGGTCATGGGATACTATTTCTGTTCCACCAATCATTTCTGAAAGAGGACACCTCTGTGCCACATGGAACCAAGCTCAGAATCCATGGTGTACGAGACTTATCCATTAGCTGTGTGATTCTTTCTACCTCCTTGCTAAAGATTTGCTTCTGTAGCCAGAGAGTCATTCACTTATTCACTCACTTAGCAAATATCTGTTGAGGGTTTTCCAAGTGCCCAGCACTGCTTGAAGCACTATAGATACAGCAAGTATCAAAAATAAAGTCTCTGCATTCTAGTGGACAGGCTGAGATACTGCTCCATTCTCTACCACTAGTGACCTTGCATGACCTTGGTCACCTCTCTTTACCTCTTAAGCCTCAGTTTTCTCTTCTGTTACACAGAGAAGATAGAATTATTCAAGGGTTGTTCTGGCTATTAAATAAGATATTGCATCTAAGCTCTTAGAAGAATGTCTGGCATGTAGGTACTCAATAAATTTTAAGTATTACTGTTATTTCTTTTCTCTCCAACCTGAACCTGTGTCAGTTACACTAGCTGCTGGAGATGTCTGGGAGCACTCAGCAAAGCTATAGACTATTTCTGAATGCATTGAAAGCTCACATTTAGGAAGGTAAGATTTTCCAATAGAGTAATTTTCCATTTCCCACTCCATTTCTTTGTTATTTTCAAAGGTAGATAAACAATAAAAAGAAAGGGCAAGAAAGGCCAGCTGAGAAAATTGGTGTTGAGCAAGGAATTCAAGTGGGAGTTCTAATATGCAGAATATCAGATAGATTTTTCTCTAGATTTAAATGAGACTGTTCTTGGAGCCTGGTTGCATCTAGCCTCTTCATGGACATAATTTGGATGCCACTTTAGCCAACCCTTGATTATTTCCACAAATGGAAAGAATAATAGATTCCTGTACATAAAACAAGAGAAGGAGAACCCACTAGTGCTGCTTTGGGTGCCTTCCTGTCGCTATATCCTGAGAATGTGACCATCATCCTCTGCCACATTCCTTGTCACCTGCCTCCCTAGGGTCAGGTTCATCTAGGTGCCTACTTTCTCTCCCCCAACCTTCTCCCATAGCATCCAGCAGAGGGACTCCAATTTAGGATGGGTTCAACAAATGAATGTTAAATAAATAAATCTATTTGGGGGAGTGAGACCTAGTAAAACAATCAGAAAATAAAGTCCGGCGGTAGCGAAAGGCCCTTTACTTCATTCACAATTCTGTCTGTCCACACACAGATGGTTGGGACTTAAGTGACTAGAAAGTGCTTCAGTTTCATATGCTTCCTAGGTAACAATTTTCACTGAGAGGTGGGCCATTTAAGGGTTTGTGCTCATATTCTCCAGTCACAACTCTTTAGAGAAAGGACACTAGGTAAATCCAATCAGTAGATCTATTTGGTTACATATCTGTATGTATCTTTGCCATCCTTGATAATCAGGGATGAATCCATATTTTTAAAAAGTGCCCCAAGTGACTTTATAGGGTCCCAAATGTTGAGAATCAATGCTGTAGATATATTACATGGTCAAAGAATCAGCTTAGTAGATCATTTGTCAAGTCCCAATTTCAAATTTCTGGAGGAAAGAATCTGTGGCTTAGCCTGGGTCAACTCCAGTCAAGTTGGCCAGACAGGCAGGATCCCATGGTGCAAACAGGTTTGCAGAGGACCCCATTCCCATGAATCTTAAAGAAAAAGGAGGGTGCTACTGTAGGTTAGGATAAACATGGTATAGCAAATATATTCAGTTGTTCCTACTTGTTCCAGAATAATTTAAGGCAACTTAAAAAGACACAAGCAGTGCAAAATTTTTTATTTTTAATTTTTAAAATTATTATTTTTTTTAAGATTTTATTTATTTATTTGAGAGAGAGAGAGAGTGAGAGAGCACAAGCCAAGGGGAAAGGCAGGGGGTAGGATAGAGGGAGAAGCAGACTCCCGCCGAGCAGGGAGCCCAATGCAGAACTTGATCCCAGGACCCTGGGATCATGACCTGAGCCAAAAACAGATGCTTAACTGACTGAGCCACTCAGGCCCCCATTGTGCAATATTTTTTTTTTAAAAAAAGCATTTGAACAATGAGGCCTAGTGGAAAGGAAAAGAAGTAGTTGGAGGAATCCAACAAAAAAGAGGTAAGATTGGTACTTCAAATTATGCCACGAGGCCCAGCACACTCTACTAAAAGTGGATCCCAAATTTGGCTGTGAGTTTCCTTGCAGCTAACACAAAGAAAGAAAATCAACTACTTGATTCCCAACATTCATAAGATAAAACATATCAGTCATCAGTAGAAAGGCAGCTTCCCTGGAGCAGAGAACTGAGAAGAATTTCTCTTGTGTGGTTAAGAGAGCCACATTCTCAATGATCTTCATGTAGGACATAGAGCAACTTCTCTGACATCACTCAGTGTAGGTCTATAGCCCAAGATCAAAGGTAGAAGGCAGGGCAAGTATAAAGAGTAGAGTGCAGCATGTGGTCAGTGTAGAGTACTTGAAGATGGATCCCAACTGGTGAAATAGAGAATAGCTTTAGTCAAGACTGTTTTCTTTTTTGAAGAGAAATCTTCTACTTAAAATTTCCCCCAAGCCTGCTTCTTCTCCCCTTCAACCTCAACCCCCATCCTGACCACAAACTCTCTGCTATCAAAGTTGGGTTGTTTACTTAACAAGAGCCTACCAATTAACTACACAGAAACCACATTAGGGTTGGTCCCCTTAAAAGAGCTCTGAGGAAATTGAGGTTCTTTCTGTCCTAACATTAGTTGGTACACAGAGGACAGATAAGCATTTATGAGATGTGCATGAAATGAAAAGGAAATGAGAAAAGGAAATAAAGTTTGACAGCAAGGGCTCTGCCATTTGGGGTTCACTTTTCAGAAAACCCATCCTACCTTTATCCTCTATCCTAAACTGGTTTCTGAATTTCATTCCAAGTTCCATCTTTTCTAATTTAAGCAGGAGATTTTCTATCTCAATGAGTCGATTTGGGTCAACATATTAAAAAGCAAAACAAAACAACTGTGGCAAAGAATGTCTGTTGTGTGCGCAAACTATGAAGATGGGAGAGGGTTAGACAGGGGCCATTTGGAGATCATTTAGACAACTCTCCATGCCTGGAGTGCATCCAGAAACAGACTCCTAATCCAGTGCTCTTCTTACCCCTACAGCAGTCTACTGGATCCACTGAGAAGGGCCGAACCATTCCAGGGTACAGAAAAGGAGACAGTGACCTTGGAAGAGGCCATAGGCCTTTGGGTCAGACAGGCCTAGGTTCTAATCCTGTTCTCTACGGTAGGTCAACTTCTCTCAGCCTAAGTTTTACCATCTCTGAAATGGGAATAATAATGGCTTCCTGTTGAAGTTAGAAATAATGTAAGGATTAGCAACAATGCTAAGGATTAGAAATTATACAGCTCACAAATTAGTCTGGCAAGTAAATAGGAAGTGCTCTGTAAATGAAAGTAGTCCATCCACCCATCCATCCATCCATCCATCCATCCATCCATCCATCCATCCATCCTTCTACTTATTATCTTTATTCCTTTTTTCCTGATTTTACCAGGTCTGAGTATCAGCTATACAGTCAAGGTAGGAAAAAGAAATGGAGTAGCCATGAAAGATTAGCTTCCTTCAGAAAGTATCAGTTCCAGAGGAATATTTCATGCCTCTAAAGAAGTGAACACAAGGGTTCATAGATCAATATTTTCTAATTGTTTAGATGTTAAGAGCAGTGGTAAGTGGTAAGTAAGCTGATACTCCCTCTAAAGGGAAGCTCTCACTTCTTCCTACACCCCAAAGATTTGACTTGTGGCCCATGCATTGGCTCTTAGGTGTACATTTGTCTATCAGCTCTAGCCATCCTGTAGTACAACTCTGGTCAAACACTCCACTTCTATAGACAGAGTCCTCTCCCTCCCAACCCTTGAGAAGAAAGAGTTCTAATGCTACTTGTCTCTATACTTCTGAAATGTGCCAGCCTGACTTTCTTAGGATGCTCTTAATTCTTTGTTTATAACATTAATTTCTTTTTGAAATCAGCTATACTTATTTATTATAAAAATCCAAAAAATTTAAAGAACAACTAAAAGAGGAAAAGAGCAAGTCCTGCTAATTGCCCCACTTAGAGACTTCAGGCCTGTTAACCTGTCCCCAGGCTTTTTATACCTAGCACACGTGTCTTCTCTATTTCCCTCCAAAATAGAATCATGTGATACATATAATGGAATGTGCTTTCTTTACACAAAAATTTATTGCAAACATTTCCCCCATGCCATTAAATATTTCATGTTATTATTGTTTGTGTCTCTTTTATTTCCTAAGAAGAGTAGTGAGAACACCAAAGCAGGAAGTTAGGAAAATAGGGGCCCACTTGGCTGGATGACTCTGGATAAATTATTCTGTATTCACCCGGATGATGTACAAGCTCTGAGTTAGCATCAAGGTGTTTTATGATTCCAAGGAGAGTAGTATCTTTTCTTAAAAAATAAATGGATTCTGGATTTTAAAAAGACAAACCTTCTGTTAAGCCCAGGTTTTTGTAAGCTTATATACATATATCTTTGTAAGGTGAACACTTGATGACCCTAAGGGTCTTCCATCCAAGCCAGATGTTATTCAGGAAGAGGAAGCAATGTTTAGAATATTCGACTGATGTGTGTTTCATTAGATGCATACCTCTCCCCCCTGCTGGCTTTACTCACAGGCATAAGTCTCTCCAGTTCTGCTTCTGGTAGCTTTCTGAATTTGAACTCTGATCTTTACCCAACCTTGAGGTCCTTCATTGTTTGTGGAACTGGATTATCTTAGTTGTGGAGAGAGCTGATCAAGACCTCTCTTTTTACTTTACTTAGCACTCTGACTTCCCTCACAGAAGTCCTATGTGTGTTATTTGTGGAAAATGTTTCGAGGAGCTCCTGAACCTTTGTTTTCTTAATTAAAAAGAAAAACTCATGATAGATCCTGAAACCAACTCAATGTCCTTTTTACTGGTAAGAGTGTTCACCATTAAACTTACATTTTTTAGTAATTTCATTTTATTCTGTCAAATCGCAAATTCCTGCTGTTTTAAATCCTAATATTTCAAAGATTATTTTCACCAAAAATACTTTCTAATTTTTATGAGCAGATTCCAGGTGATTAAACAGAAACAAAAAAAAAGCAACAACAAAAAAAAGCAGATGACATGCAAAACTGGTATTGACAAAAGAAAACTAGGACACAAAGCATGTAAGACACACACATGCATACACATACACATATGTACACATATACTACATACACAATCACCATGTCTACTGAAAACAATTGGCACAGGTCACACCTACTTCACATAAATATTTCGGTGGAGGTCAGTGCAGAAGAATTGGAATCCAAAGACCTGCTAGGTGTGTCTTCCTGAGTAAGTCACTGAAATGCTCATTTGTAAAATGGGACAATAGCACCATCCATGAGAACTAAATCAAAGGTAAAAATAAAAGCAAATCTAAAGTATAAAGTGATGCAAATGTGAGGATTTAAAAAAAGGCTAGGTTTCTTGCAGCTCGTAATAGGAAGACCCAAAGATGCCAATTCCCCAAACTATCCCGCTTTCCCTTAACAGAATGAAGCTTCTGAGTTCTTTTGGGTTTGAGTTGCTGACTGAGCTAGTCTCAGGGCCTAGCTTCCCCCTGCTATATTTGCTCTATTATATGATTTTTCTCAAAACCACTTGAAAATAATTTGCAGATATGCTGGTGGTTCGCACCCATGTATTTTAAAAATTTTAATTGTATTTATTTATTTATTTTTAAGTAAACTTGATGCCCAACATGGGGCTCAATCTCATAACCGCAAGATCAAGAGTCACATGCTCTACTGACTGAGCCAGCCAGGCGCCCCCACCCCCATATATTTTAGAAGGCATCTCCTAACACTAAGAATATTGGCCCACATAACCATAGTTCTTTTATACATAAAAAGGGAAAAAAGAAGGGGGAGAAATCGGAGGAGGAGACGAACCATGAGAGACTATGGACTCTGAAAAACAAAATGAGGGTTCTAGAGGGGAGGGGAGTGGGGAATGGGTTAGCCTGGTGATGGGTATTAAAGAGGGCACGTACTGAATGGAGCACTGGGTATTATACGTAAACAATGAATCATGGAGCACTACATCAAAAACTAATGATGTAATGTATGGTGATTAACATAACATAATAATAATAAAAAAGAACATTTCTAAATCTCCAATATTATTGAATACCCAGTCCAAAGACTTTATTTATGCAGAGTAATATTGGCCTTGAGTATGGGAAAAGAAGATACATTTTAATGGCTAATTCTGGTCTTATATCTGAAAAACAAATGAGTGATTATACAGTAGTCTTTGCAATTACGTTGAGGCAAGGAAATTTTAAATGGCTTCTCTTAGTTTCAGTGTTCCGGCCAAGTTTTCATGATCAACCTACAGCATAGATGCATCAAGACGCTTGGTGATTTTAAAAAATAACAAAAATGAGGGGCGCCTGGGTGGCTCAGTCGTTAAGCGTCTGCCTTCGGCTCAGGTCATGATCCCAGGGTCCTGGGATGGAGCCCCGCATTGGGCTCCCTGCTCGGCGGGAAGCCTGCTTCTCCCTCTCCCACTCCCCCTGCTTGTGTTCCTGCTGTCGCTATCTCTGTCTCTGTCGAATAGATAAATAAAATCTTAAAAAAAAAAAAAATGAAAATAAATGTCCTGTTTTAAAATGAATCACTGAGAACTTTGGTACTTTCAATTCTTAGATATTTTCATTTTCTCTTTCCCTCATTTCCTTCCTGACCTCACTTCTTTCTATATAGCTTTGACAATGGGCACATCCTTCTATGGTCAACTCTTTTTTTTTCTTTATTATTTTAAATTAAATTAAATTTTATTTCCATTCCAGTACAGTTAACATACAGCATAATATTAGTTTCTGGTATATAATATAGTGATTCAACACTTTCGTACATCACCGGGTGCTCATCACAAGTGTGCTCCTTCATCCCCATCACCTATTTCAACCCTCCCCCACCACCTCCCCTCTGGTAACCATCTGTTTGTTCTTTATAGTTAAGAGTCTGTTTCTTGGTTTGTTTCTGTCTCTCCCTCTTTTTTCCCTTTGCTCATTTTTGTTTGTTTCTTAAATTCCACATATGAGTGAAATCATATGGTACTTGTCTTTCTCTGGCTGACTTATTTCACTTAGCATTATACCCTCTAGTTCCATCCACACCATTGCAAATGTCAAGATGTCATTTTTTTGATGGCTGAGTAGTATTCCATTGTATATATATACCACATCTTCTTTATCCATTCATCTGTCGATGGACATCTGGGCTCTTTCCACAGTTTGGCTATTGTGGACATTGCTGCTATAAACATTGGGGTGCAGGTGCCCCTTTGGATCACTACATTTGTATCTTTGGGGTAAATACCCAGTAGTGCAATTGCTGGATCATAGGATAGTTCTATTTTCAACTTTTTGAAAAAGTTCCATACTGTTTTCCAGAGTGGCTGTACCAGCTTGCATTCCCACCAACGGTGTAAAAGGGTTCCCCTTTCTCCGCATCCTTGCCAAAATCTGTCATTTCCTGACTTGTTAATTTTAGCCATTCTGATCAGTGTGAGGGGGTATCTCATTGTGGTTTTGATTTGTATTTCCCTGATGCTGAGTGATGCTGAGCATTTTTGTGTTTTTGTATTCTTTGAGTAATATCCAGTAGTGAGATTTGCTGGATCGTTGTGTAGTTCTATTTTTAACTTTTTGAGGAATCTATGGTCCATTCTTATTTGACTCCTCATCTGCTTTGCTCCACTGTCCTTTGCCCGACTCACGATTCTTGGCAAATCTATAGCCTTCAAAAAATTGAACTATTGCCTTCTTCTCACTTACACAAAGGATCCTGAGGTTTGCTGCAGAAAAATCATCCAGAATGATTCCTATTTATAAATATTCAGCTGGGCTTCCACAGCCTAGAAATCCTATGACGTCTCCCTGATCATATGCCCTAATATCTGCCATGGCCATTTGACAGATATCTGACCTCTGGCCACCCTCATTATAGATGACCTCACCTCCTACTCATTGAGTCCAGAGGGGTCATCTGATAAGAAAGCCTTCAACTTCCAGGCATGCAACCCACAAACTCTTCTGCATTCTCTTCTAGTCTTGCCCCCTTATTTCCTGTCTTAAAAAAATGTGTCCCTACTCTGCCTGACTCACACTTTTTGCTCTGGGATAGAGGCTATTGGTCTCTTCCCAAGGTTTTGGTCTTCCAGTTATTCCTCTGCTTTCCTGTTTCTTTAATCATTCCCTCACTACTCAAGGCTCTCAGCTAAAAAGGAACTCTTATGATCCTATGACAACCCCCAACTATATCCTGATTTTTTCATTCCCTTAACAGCCAGATTCTTTAAAGAAATCTCTGGAGAAAATGTTCATAGTATTCATCAGATTTTTCCTCCTTCACCCTCAAGAAAGGCTAAAAACCTGTCCTCTACATCTCTTTCCACGGAAATCTTCCCTACTCTTCTGGCTTCAATTGCTCTCCATGTGCCGCTGACTTTTGATCCTTCTTCTGACTTCTTCCTTTCTGGGATTTCCAACTGCACAGGCACCTCAAGCTCATCTGGTTCCAGGCTGAACTTGTTACTTTCCACCTCCCTCAACTCCTATCTCAGTGAGTGTCAGAGCCCCTCTTGATTGCCCAAGGTTAAAGCCAGGAGTCACCCTAGATCCTCTGGTTCTCATATCCAATCAATACCAAGTGGGACACCAGTTCCACTTTCTAATGGGTCTAAGATCCATGTGCTTTGTACCCATTGTAACCATTCCTGTCCAGATGGCCCTGATGACTACAACAGACTTCTAATCAACCTCTCTGCTTCCAGTGTTGCTCCTTTCCAGGCCATTTGCCATGATGCAAACACCATAATCTTTCTAATATGCAAATCTAATCATATCATTGGCTTAAAACCCATTAGTGGTTTGCTGTTGTCTTTAGGATAAAGTCCAAACTCTTTAATTTGGTCAACTGTTCATTTGTTACCTGCCTACCTCTCCAGACTTATCCAGAGCCCTTTGTTGTCAACATCATCCACTCACAGACTAATGCTCCAAACATAATGAGCTTATTGCAAGGTCTCAAATGAGCCATGTAGTCTATTGCTTTTTGAACTTGGCATATACGGTTTTCTTTTCCTGTAAGTTAAAATCAACCACTGTCTTGGAGATGACCTGAGACAGATTTCTTTGGCAACAGTTGTACATTCTACACTATGATAGGCCAAAGCCCTTATATGAATAATAAAATTTCCTTATGGTTTATATAATGCTTCATACATTTTTTATAAATAAAGTTTTGGTGTAGGAGTAATATATATTCATCACAGAAAATTTAAAAAAAGCAGGCATGCATGTAATGTGTGTATATATCTATATATGGATGTATAGAGACATAGATATAAGAGGTAGATAGATAGATTTAAGGAATAGGTTCATCCTGTGCATATTATATTTTAAACCAAACACTTTTCTTTTAGTGTTGAAAATATCAGTAAATAATATAATAGAATATCAGTTGTGATCATGCAAACAGGAGCAAATCCTAAGAAACCACCATGCCTCACATGAGAATTGTTTTTGACCTTGTCAAGAACTCTCTGCAGCCTTCCTTTTTGTGTGTGTGTGGTAAAATATACATGGCATAAAATTACCATTTTAACCATTTTTAAATGTACAATTCAGTGGCATCAAGTACATTCATGATGTTGTGCAGCCATCACTACTATCCATTTCTAGAACTTTTCCATCATCCTAAACAGAAACTCTGTACCCAGTAAATGATAACTCTCCAGCCCTGCCTCCCCATAAACCCTAATAACCTCGACTTGCACTTATTGTTTTATAATTTTTTCACTTAATTTTCCAGTACCTTTAACTATTCTCCAACATAATTTTTTTTTTATTCTTATGTTAATCCCCATACATTACATCATTAGTTCTAGATGAAGTGTTCCATGATTCATTGTTCATGCACAACACCCAGTGCTCCATGCAGAACGTGCCATGCTCATGGATTGGAAGAACAAATATGGTGAAGATGTCAATGCTACCTAG
>NC_138369.1:108080744-108151074 GCF_054177405.1 Leptonychotes weddellii | reverse complement strand
AACAAAACCAAAAGACAACCGACCGAATGGGAGAAGATATTTGCAAATGACATATCAGATAAAGGGCTAGTATCCAAAATCTATAAAGAACTCATCAAACTCAACACCCAAAGAACAAAGAATCCAATCTCCAACATAATTTTTAATGACTGCAAAGATTCTGTTGATTACATTATAATTTCTTTAACTGGGTTCCTGTGTTTGGATATTTAAATTAAGTACAATTCTAATTTTTCATTCTCAAAACAACACTACTCTGAACTTTCTTGCCTTTATTGTTTTTTTTTTTAAAGATTTTATTCATTTATTTGAGAGAGAGAAAAAGAGCACAAGCAGGGGGAGCGGCAGGCAGAGGGAGAGGGAGCAGCAGACTCCCCACTGAACAGGGAGCCTGACTCGGGGGCTCGATCCCAGGAGTCCCTGGATCACAACCTGAACTGAAGGCAGACGCTTTACTGACTGAGCCACCCAGGCAGTTTTCATCTTCTCAAATCCTGTGAGGATTCGGAATTGATCTTGTTGTGCCACATTTGAGATGAAGAAATATTAAGACTGTGAAACCTGTCTGTATGATACCATAATGAATACACGCCATTATACATTTGTCCAAATCCATAAAATGTATAACACCAAGAATGAACCATAATGTAAACTATGGGCTTTGAATAATTATGATATGTCAGTGTAGGTTCATCGATGGTAACAAATGTACTACTCTGGCGGGGGATGCTCATAATTGGGGAGTTTATGCATGTGTGAAGACAGGGGATATATGGGATATCTTTGTACTTTCTCCCCAATTTTGCCATGAACCTAAAACTGCTCTAAAACATGAAGCCTTGGAATGCTGGGCTGGCTCAGTCCATAAAGCGTGACTCTTGATCTCAGGGTCATGAGTTCAAGCCCCACGTTGGGTGAAAAGTTTAATTAAAAACAAACAAACAAACAAACAAACCATTAAGTATTAGTTTAAAAAAATAACGGGGAAATAGAGTTTAGAGAGGTTCTGAATTCTCTAATGTCTCAAGGCTGGGAATGGGCAGGTCTGGGACTGGAATCCAGGACTTCTGGGTGCTTGCCACTACTCTATACCATCTAAGCCAGTCTCTTCACTTCCCAGCTTAGCAGAGGATTGCAGTTCGGCAGAATGGAGTATCAGGGAATGACAAACATATGTGGAGTGATGGCCAAACAGAGCTGCCAAGTCTGGGTTAAGTAGGAAGAGTGCAGACTTATGATAACACAGACAGGGGAGTTGTGAAATGCTCATGGACAGCAAGCCAAACTGGAATACCACAAGTCAAAGAAGGGGCAGCTCATGACAAGGCTGTAAAAAGCTCTGAATGCAGGTAGGAACTGAGGATGGGCACCGCCCTACTCCCTGGTCCCCAAAAAGTCCATCACGTGAAGAACTTGGCAGCATGGAATTCCCAGCCTCTGGAGTTCACCCATGCACTCAGTGCCAATTTGACCATTAATACAGTAGTAGTAACCAGATTTGGGGAAATGTTTTGAACAAATCTAATGGAACACACACATTTAGCCACAATAAGGTTAAGTGGGCTAGTTAAAATTCCAGTCTTCTTTGCTCTTTGGCAAAAATTATGTTATCTTGGCAGAGAAACATTGGTATTGAAAGCAGATGGTCATTGGCCTTAAAACAATAACATTTATTATTACTTCATAAATGCAATTTATTTTGTAGAAGAAATCTTTAAAACATTAGGTCCACTGTGGAAAAATAACAAAAGGGAATCTTCAAGGTAAATGATTTCTAACTTCTCAACCAGTTAATGCTGACTTTGCCATTTAGCCAATTTTCATTTATATAATTTTGCTTAATTTGGGTTTCCCTAAAACCAAAGACAGAGATAAGGACTTGTGATCAAGGAGCTTATTTGTGAGGTGATCCCAGGAAGCAGGAGTGTGGGAGTTGGGAAGTTTCTAGGGAAAGGAGAAATGCCAAAAAAATGTGTGTTGAAGGATAAGTTTCTGCTGTGAGCAACTGTGCCTTACTCTTAGAAAGGGACTTCTAAGGGACTGAGTAGAACATGGCTGAAGAATTGTCCCATTAAGGCATGGGAATGTCTATCCATCAACTCCCAGCCTGACAGCCTGGAGCTTCCCTCTGGAGGTCAGTCTACCCTCCAATCTCCTGCCCCAGCACTTCTGGGCTCTAGGATTAGGCAAGCAGCCTTCTGTGGTCTTGGAGAAAGCCCTGAGGCCCAAACCAGATCATGCCAGGAATAGGCACTCAAGGTGGGCACAGGAACTACGTGGAACTGACCATCACAGTCCTCCTGAAGTTAGGTGGGCTGAGAGCATGTGGTCCAGAGACCACCACGGTATATACTTATTTCTTTTGTATTTAAACCACTTTATTTACAAACAAAATACATATACACATACCCCTGCAACAGGGACAAAGCTTTTTTTTTTTTTGACTAGTACAAAAAAGCAAATTAATTTTTTTTAAGATTTATTTATTCTTTTTGAGAGAGAGAGAGTGTGTGTGCATGCACACTAGCAGAGGGAGGGGCAAAGGGAGAGAGAGAGAAATCCCCAGGCAGACCCCCCACTAAGCACAGAACCCAATGTGAGGCTCGATCCCAGGACCCTGAGCTCCTGACCTGAGTCAAAATCAAGAGTTGGACACTCAACTGATTGAGCCACCCAGCCACCCCCACAGATTAATTTTTTAAATGCTATATTAAGTTTAGTATGGGAATTAAAGACAAGAGAAACATTTATCGAGATCTTTTTTAAAAGATTTTATTTTTTTAAAGTAATCTCTACATCCAACATGGGGCTCGAATTTACAACCCTAAGATCAAGAGTCACATGCTGTACAGATTGAGCCAGTCAGGTGCCCCTATCTAGATCATTCTTCACTCAGTATCCACTAAATTTTGACATTGTGTTTTCACCCAAAGAACACTAATGTAAAATTAGATAGTGCTCTCAACATCATCAGTTATTAGGGAAATGCAAATCAAAACCATGGTGTGATACCACTTCATACCCACGGGATGGCTATAATAAAAAAGATGGACAGTAACAAGTGTTGGCAAGAATACAAGGAGACTGGAACTCTCACACATTACTGGTGGGAGTACAAAATGGTACTGCCACTTTAGAAAATAGGTTAGCAGTTTCTTAAACTTGTATTTCCCATATGACTGCCTAGCAATTCCACTCTTAGTAAGAGATTTGAAAACATCTCTTCACACAAAAACTTTCTACACAAATGTTCACAGCAGCATTATTCATAATAGGCAAAATGGAAATGACCCAAATGTCCATCATCTGATGAATGGATAAACAAAATGTGCTATATTCATCCCATGGGATATTATTCAGCCATAAAAGGAATGAATTACTGATACATGAATAACATGGATGGACCTTGAATATATGCTAAGTGAGAGAGGCCAGTCACAAAAGATCACATATCATAGGATACCATTTATATGGAATGTCCAGAAGAGGCAAACCCAGTCTCTCAGGCACAAAGACCCTGTGTCTGAGACAGAAGGCTGGGTAGTGGTTGCCTGGGGCAAAGGGTAGAGATGGGTTTTAGAATAAGCCATCCCTGGATTCAACAGTACAAGCCTCGAAATCTTGGACAATGTGTTTAAAAACTCCTGCCTTCAGTGTCCTTGACTCTACAATGGAAATAAGAATGCCAACCCCCGGGGCGCCTGGGTGGCTTAGTCGTTGGGCATCTGCCTTTGGCTCAGGTCATGATCCCAGGGTTCTGGGATCGAGCCCCGCATCGGGTTCTCTGCTCAGCGGGGAGCCTGCTTCTCCTTCTCCCTCTGCCTGCTTCTTCCACTGCTTGTGCTCTCTCTCTCTCTCTGTCAAATAAATAAATAAAATCTTAAAAAAAAAATGCCAACCCGCTGTGGAGATTAAATCGAGCAACGTAATAGGGTGTCTGACACAAAACACATTTAGTGAATGGTAACTATTATTACTACTACCACTATTATTGTTGTTGTTGTTGTTGTTATTGATAAAGAACACAGGATGACGAAGTGCACAGGATAAGAGATACAAGGCTAAAATACATTAGAGAGTGGGCACAGAACTTCGGAGCAGAGACTGTGTTAATAATTTGATCATGATAGAACGTAAGGACTGATTTAATTGAATTAACTATCAGTCTGATAAAATATGTTCAAAAACTATGGAGAAAGATTATAATTAGTATGGAGAACTGAGGGGAGCTTAAAGATAATTTCCACACAGTTTGAAGAGGGGCTTTGTGGACTTCATGGGTGGGAACTCAGCCTTATAATTAAGAATTACTTCTCCAGGTAACTTTTTTTTTTAAGTTTATTTACTTACTTATTTAAGTAATCTTTACACCCAACGTGGGGCTCGAACTCACAACCCCAAGATAAGAGTCGGGTTGAGCCAGCCAGGTACCCCTCTCCAGGTTACTGTTGAGCTTGCCCCTGGGCCAGCTGACGAACATTTCCTTGTTTTAGTCCACCTGATCACACTAGACGTAAGTGTCATTATTATCCTGCTTTTCTGGAAGACTTAAGTGACTTTCCCCAGGTCACAGAGTTAGGAAGTGGCAGTGTCACCCTTCAAACCAGTCTGTCTAAATTCAAAGTGTGTGCTTTACAAGGAAAGGAGGGGTCCAAGGAGGGGGAAGAAAGGAAGATGAAGATGAATCCTGAGGAGGACTGGCTGCTAAGCCCTGCACTTTCCCTTTAGATAGCCTCATCCAGGACAGTGAATTTGCCTACCTCTGGGCCTCATTCACTTTGGGTTCACGTGTACAACTCCAGGGGACTCCATTTACATGGAATCCACAGCCAGTGGTGCCAACCAGCTGCCCTTGTCAACAGATGGTGGCTTACGCAAAGATCACAAGGTGAATGTGTGTGGTGGGGCCTGGCAGTGGGAAAATGCTGGGAAAGGATGCTGGGATGTGTTAGGCATGAACTGGAGATGTAGGAAGGTCAAACTGCAGCAGGGAAAGATGGCGGTTGGGTTTGTTGGTCCTGGAAAGTTTCAGACACAGTCACAGTCACAGTCATTTTATCCCCATTGTATCCTCTAAGACAGCTGGGGCTCAGAGGAGCAGGGAGGGGGCTGGGCCATCAGTGAGGTGGGGGGTTAAAAGAGAGGAGGTGGAAGAAACCAGAGAAAAACCTTGCCTACTTGGCAGTTCTACCAAAGACTGTTTCTGAGTTGTTTTTGCTGTAGATGCTGGGGTGGAAAACAAAATGGGCTAATGATTGGTCTTTTCACTTAAGAAAGAAATACTCAGGAAGTTTTGATGACTCAGTAATGAAAGTGATATTGTTTTGAAGTACGAAGCATACAAGGGGAATTTTTTTGTAGGTGTATTTTTTTTCACTGTTTGATTTTTCAAAAAATTTTTTTTTGGAAATGGAAACATTTTTCCACCTCTGAGAGGTCTCAGTTCTGGAAGATGTTATTTCTACCCACAAGTCAGCTCAACAATAACGCTCTAGATTTCTCCTTTGATTTTGGATGCCTGGTCTCTGAGAGCTTCAGCAGACTTTTGGAGGCCATTCTCCTGTTATACTCATTACATACATTACTGGTGGGAATACAAAATGGTACTGCCACTTTAGAAAATAGGTTAGCAGCCTGACATGGTTTCACCAAGTCACCAAGTGAAAGACTGGTAGACAAGGCTAGGCTCCAAATCCTAGAATTGACCTTTAGTCCCCAACTTAAGTTATAATAATATTTTTAAATTATGATAAACCCCAAATCATACCTGAAATTTCTCAGGAATTCTAAGTTAGGCTTGTGGATTTAAAATGAAAGGTGGATCAATTCAAATCCATCTGAGAAGAGGTATCCATTCTTGCTTATAATCCAATTATGCATTTAATAGTGTATTAATAATTAAACTTTTCAAAATATAGAGAGACACCACCCTTTACCTAGAGCTTTCAGATCTAAACTAGCGTGCCCAAACCATTTGCAAGCCAACATGCTTTCTCACGTGCATGAAACATGACACCAAGTTTGTGGGTTGATTGTAGTAAAGATTTTTAAGGCGGAAAACTCTCCATTGCACCACAATAGAGCAATTACACTAATATTTCCCATCTGAATAATGCCTCAAAGTTTACACAGCTGTTGCACGTGCACTTCTTGCTTACCCCTCACAATAAAGTGGATATTAGCCGTATACCTCTGGAGACTGAACAGCAGAGTGAAAGGCAGTGGTTTACAAACATTTCTGCAGCCTAGAAAATTCTAATTAAAAAGTCATATATATAAAACCAGTGGGCCAAAGGTACCTTCTACCCCCACCTTGCTGGGGCCAACCTCTCCCAGAAGGTTCTCTTAAGCATAGTTTGAAGACCACCAGTATAATTTGAAAAAAAAAAAAAAGTAAGTTTTGAATTCAGACAAGCCCGGTGTTGATGAAACCTGACTTAACATCTATATATAAGCTGCAGACTACTTTGGATGCATTATTGAACCTCTCCAATTCTCAGTTCCCAATCTGTAGAATGGAAATGATAATATTGTAGAGTTCCTTGCCCTGTAAGTTTCTAACCTATACTGTGTCTTTGTCCCCTTAAGTGACTTGCTCACAGTACTGAAAAACTATCTTGGAAAATCTAAGTCTTCTGCCACCAAACTTAGGGCTTTTTCTACTCTATCATGTGACTGCAGAGGGTGGAGGCCATGATAATGGCACAATGTCCTCTCCTCAAGAAACAAAGCAATGCATGTCTTGTATATAGGGCCTCCTTGTGAGAGAAGCGGAGTGGCAATTGGGAAGGAATGTTTAAAGTGTGTGTTCTTTACCCAGGTCTGAGACCCTTTGGATGAATTTCAAGAGCTCTATGATCTCCCCTGAAATTATAGGCAAAAATTTCAGATGTGTGCTGGGGTGCCTGGCTGGCTGAATTAGTAGAGCATGTGCCTCTTGATCTCAGGGTCATGAGTTCAAGCCCCACGTTGGGCATAGAGCCTACTTAAAAAAAAATGTCAGATGTGTGTAGATGTGCATATTTCTGGGGAGATGGTGTGTAGCTTCAAAATTATCAAAAGTGTCCATAAAATAAGAGAAGTTTGGGACTCGTAGACCAAGGAGTCTTGATCATGAACTTTGATGTTCCTTTTACAAAGCCAGAGACTGTTATCAGCTCTTCCAATCCGTCCAACAGAGGCCTGTGATTCCCAAACTTAGCGAGTTTAAGAACCATCTGCATATAATAGCCAAATACAAATATGACTGGGTATTAGATGATGTTAAGGAATGATGTATTTTTAGGTACTATTAAAGAAAACTTTTCAGATAATTTAATTATGAACATATGTGAAGATTTTTCACCATAAGACAATGCTACCATTCAAGGAGAAAGGTCTTATTGGGCCCATTCAAAGATTCACTCTTATTTTATGGAAAAAGAGACCAGTAAGATATTCAACATAGAACAGACTAAAAAAGCAAAAAACAAACAAAACAAAAAAAAACCCAAAGAAAACCCAAAAAAATAAACCAAAACTAAAGTTCACTGGATCCTTGACTGGCAGCCATTTGGGCAGATAAATAGCTGGTTTTCAGACAAGCTTTAGTCTCATTAGTTTCATCAGAAAAGTGCTTAAGAATTTTATCATGAGTGTAAATATATTTGCAGAAGGTGGTTATGAATTACATTATGCAAAAATGTTCTGTCTCTGACCTGGTTTGGGACAAGTTGGTTTTGTTTTTGTTTTTGTTTTTAAGTAATCTCCACACCCAACATGGAGCTCGAACTCATGATCCTTAGATTAAAAGTGGCATGCTCTATGGACTCAGCCAGCCAGGTGTCCACAAGTTTTCTTTTTAAGTATGAGAGTGGCATTGTCATCCTGCCCTCTCCCCTCTTTTTTTTTTTTTTTTACTAAGATTTTGGTAATGATCTATTGAAAACAACAGGTTTTTTCCGCCAAAAGTTTACTCTTCATTTAGGACAGAATGAGAAAATCATGAGGCTGGAATTACATATTTTATTTATTTATATTATTAATTTGTTTTATTTTTTTGCAGCTTTATTGAGATAAAAGTGATATTTAACAGCGTGTAAGTTTAAAGTGAACAACATGATGATTTCACATACATACATACTGTGACATGATTACCATAATAGAGTTAGTTAAAACCTCTGTCACTTCACATAATCACAATTTTTTTTGCCTGTGTGATGATAATATTTAAGATTGACTCTCAGGCCTCCTGGGTGGCTCAGTTGGTTAGGTATCTGACTCTTGGTTTCAGGTCCTGATCTCAGAGTCATGAGATCGAGCCCCGCATTGGGCTCTGTGCTCAGCAGGGAGTCTGCTGGAGATTCTCTCTCTCCCTCTTCCTCTGCCCTTCCCCCACGTGCTTATGCTCTCTCTTTCTCTCTCAAATAAATAAATAAGTCTTAAAAAAAAAGATCGACTCTCTTAGCAACTTTCAAGTATATAATACATACTGTTAAGTATAGTCACCATGTTGTACATTAGATCCCTAAAACTTATTCATCTTATAACTGGAAGTTTGTACTTTTTGACCAACATTTCCTCATTCCCTGGCCCCTCACCATTCCAGCCCCTGGCAATCACCATTCTACTCTCTGCTTCTCTGAGTTTAGCTGTGTTAAATTGCACAGAGAAGTGAGAATATACAATGTTTGTCCTTCTCTGTCGAATTTACTTCACTTACATCCATGTTGTCACATATCATAAGATTTCCTCCTTTCTCATGGCCACTAGAAAGGAGGAAATCCATATTTATCATATTTTCGTTATCCATTCATCTGTTGACAGACACTTAGATTGCCTCCGTATCTTGGCTACTGTGAATGATGCTGCTTACATAGGAGTGCAGAGATTTCTTCCATATCCTATTTTCATTTCCTATTTCATTTCAATACCCAGAAGTGCGATTGTTGGCTCATATGGCATTTCTATTTTTAATTTTTTGAGGAATCTCCATACTATTTTCCGTAGTGGCTGTTACCAGTTCACAATCCCACCAACAGCTCACAGAGTTTCCCTTTCTCCACATCCTCACCAACATTCGTCTTTTTCATAATAGTCATTCTAACAGGTATGAGGTGATATCTCATTGTGGTTTTGAATTACATTTCCCTGATGATTAGTGATGTTTTCATATACCTGTTCTTTTCATGTATCTGTTGGCCATTTGTATGTCTTCTTTAGGAAAATGTCTGTTATGTTCCTCTTCTCATTTTTTAATTGAATTGTTTGGTTTTCTTGCTATTGAGTTGTATGTGTTCCTTAAGTATTTTGGATAGTGACCCCTTACCAGATAGATAGCTTGCAAATATTTTCTCCCATTCTATAGGTTGCCTTTTCATTTTGTTGTTTCTTTTGCTGTACAGAAAATTTGGGGGTTTGATGTAGTCCCATTTGTTGATTTTTGCTCTTGTTGCTTGGATTTTTTGGTGTCATATCCAAAAAATCATTGCCAAGACCAATGTCAAGGAGCTTTTTCCTTATTTTTTTTTTCTAGGAGTTTTATGGTCTCGAGTCTAATCTTTAAGTCTTTAATCCATTTCAAGTTAATTTTTATGAATGGTACAAGATAGGGGTTTGATTTCATTCTTTTGCATGTGATTATCCAGCTTACTCAACACCATTTATTGAAGAGATCATCCTTTCTTTTTTTGAGTATTCTTGGCTCTCTTGTCAAATGTTAGTTGACCGTTTATGCAATGGTTTATTCTGGGCTCTCAACTCTGTTCTGTTGGTATATGTGTCTGTTTTTATGCCAGTGCCGTACTGTTTTGGTAACTGGCTTTGTGATATGGTTTGAAATCAGGAAATATAATGCCTCCAGCTTTATTCTTCTTTGTCAGGATTGTTTTGGCTATTCATGTTTTTTTTTTGTAATTTCACACGAATTTTAGATTTTTTTTTTAATTTCTGTGAAAAATGCCATTGGAATTTTGATAGGAATTGCATTATATCTATAGATGGCTTTGGGTAGTATGGACATTTTAACACTATTAATTCTTCTGACCCATGAACATGGGATTTACTTGTGTCTTCCTCAGTTTCTTTCAGCAAAATCTTATAGTTTTCAGGGTACAGATCTTTCATCTCCTTGGTTAAATTTATTCCTTAGGATTTTTATTGTTTCTGATGCTATTGTAAATGGGATTATTCTCTTTTCAGGTATTTTGTTGATAGTGTATAGAAATACAATTGATTTCTGATGTTGATTTTGTATCCTAGCAAATTTACTGAATTTGTTGATTAGTTCTAACAGTTTTTTGGTGGAGCCTTTAGGATTTTTTTAATATATTAGGTCATATCATCTGTAAACAGAGATCATTTTACTTCTTCCAATCCAATTTGGATGCTTTTTCTTACTTTTTTCTTGCAGAATTGCTCTGTACCATGTTGAATGGGAGTGATGAAAATGTGCACTCTTGTCTTGTTCCTGATCTTAGAGGAAAAGCTTTCAACTTTCCATCACTGAGTATGATGTGGGCTGTGGGCTTGTCATATATGGCTTTCATTATGTTAAGGTATATTCTTTCTATACCCAATTTGTTGAGAGTTTTTATCATGAAAGGATGTTGTATTTTGTCAAATGCTTTTTCTGTATCTATTGAGATGATCATATGATTTTTATCATGCATTTTTTAAATGCAATATATCACATTTGTTGATCTGGGTATGTTGAACCATCCTTGCATCCCAGGGATAAATCCCACTTAATCATGGTGTATGATACTTTTAATGGACTGTTGAATTTGTTTTGCCAGTATTTTGTTGAGAATTTTTGCATCTGTATTTATGAGGGATGTTGGCCTATTGTTTTTGGGTTTTGTTTGCTTGGTTTTGTTTTTGTTTTTGTTTTGTCTTTTGGGGTTTTTTTTGTAGAGTCCTTATGTGGCTGGTTTCATAAAAATGAGTTTGGGAATGTTCACTCCTATTTAACTTTTTGAAAGAATTTGAGAGGGATTGGCATTAATTCTTTTAAAAAAATTTTTTTTAAAGATTTTATTTATTTATTTGACAGAGAGACACACAGCAAGGGAGGGAACACAAGCAGGTGGAGTAGGAGAGGGAGAAGCAGGCTTCCTGTGTAACAGGGAGCCTGATGTGAGGCTTGATCCCAGGACCCTAGGATCATGACCTGAGCCGAAGGTAGATGCTTAATGACTGAGCCACCCAGGTGCCCCAATTCTTTTAAAATATTTGATAGAATTCACCAGTAAAACCATCTGGTCCTGGGCTTTTCTTCATTGGGATGTTTTGTATTATGACTCAATCCCCTTACTCATTATTAATCTGTTCAAATTTTCTATCTCTTCATGATTCAGTCTTGGTATGTTTCTAGGAATTTATCTACTTCTTCCAGGCTATCCAATTTGTTATACTCCCCTCTTTTTAAATAATAAACTTACAAAATTTTTAGAATAGTTTTAGGTTTACCAAAATATTGCAAAGCCAGTACAAAATTCCTATATATCCCAGAGCCAGTTTTCCCTATTGTGACATCTTACATTACTCTGATACATTTGTTGCAACTAAGGAACCAATACTGGCACATTACTATTAACTAAACTATATGCTTTATTTGAATTTTACTAGTGTCTTTCTCATATTATATTAGGTGCATTCTATCAACATGACATCACTGATGATGTTGATTACTTGGCCAAGGTAGCGTTTGCAGTTTGCTAGACTTTTCCACTGTAGAGTTACTTTCACCCCTCTTTCCATACACTATTCTTTGGAGACAGTCAATAAGCACAGTCCACACTCATCTTCCCTAAAAGGGTTTTTAGCTACATACTGAAACATTTAGAGATGAAATAACATGATATTAAATATTTGTTTTAAAATATTTTAGCAGGGGTGCCTGGGTGGCTCAGTTGGTTAAGCATCCGACTCTTGATTTCGGCTCAGGTCATGATCTCAGGGTCCTGGGATCAAGCCCCACATTGGGCTCTCTGCTCAGTGGGGAGTCTGTTTCTTCCTCTCCCTCTGCCCCTCCCCCCACTTGTACTTTCTCTTGCTCACTCTCTCAAATAAATAAAATCTTTTTAAAAAATAAAAAAAAATATTTTAGCAAAGAAAAAAACCATAGAGAGGGGAGATAGATAAAATTAACTATAGTGATATGCATATGACTAGAGAAGCAGGCAATGTGTATACTAGAAGACAAAGAATTTTAAGCAAATTTTTGGTGTCTCCTTCACTGAGAGATCAGCTACAGCATGTATAATTTCTAGAATATCTATCTAACCAGCTTTAGGATCCTATTTTTTTTCTTCATAAACTGAACTCTGTCCCTGAATTCCTCTCACCCCTTTCAGCTCTTCGGACCCCTGTGCATTTAACTTAATGAATTTCATTATATTTATTAAATTGGATTTTGTCTCTTGTTAGTATGACTAAATATGTTATCCCCCCAACTCCAAATCATATGTTAAAATCCTAACCCCCCAAGGTGATGGTATTTGGAGGTTGGGTCTTTTGGAAGGTGATTAGTTCATGAGGGTGGGACTCTCATGATTAAGATCTGCGCCCTCGTAAGAGACCCCAGAGAGGTAGTTTGCCCCTTCTGCCTTTTGAGGACACAGTAAAAAGATAGCTGTCTATGAGGAAGCAGGCTCTCATCAGATGCTGAATCAGCCAATACCTTGATCTTGGACTTCCCAGCCTCTAAGACTGTGAGAAATAAATTTCTGTTATTCCTAAGCCACCCAGTGTATGATAATTTGTTATAGCAGCCCAAACAGACCAAGATACTTGCAGAGCATAATTTACTCCCATTATTCCTTTGGTTTAACCAAGTAAGGTCCTTGCCCATCAAAGATGCTCAATAAATATTTGGGAATGGGGAAAAAAAAATCACCTGGGAAGGTATTTGTTTCAAGGTGAAAATTCCTGAACCCTGCTCCCCCATGATTCTGGGAATCCACATGTTAATTAAGCTCTGTCTCCTTGTTTGATATAAGTGCTTCATGGACCATGCTTTTAGAAACACTATCTAAATTATAAAGGCAAAGACCATCTTGATGATCCCTGTATTTAATACATGTTTTTGATGAATGGATACACTAATGAGTGAAAGAATTTATACTCTCTGTGAATGGATGAGAAAAGTGGATCCACAACTAATTTTTATTATCAGCTTTTGACACAGTCATAGCCATAGGTCGCTTGCTTTATTCTCAAAATCAACTAGGCAGGCAAAATCATAACAAGTATAAAAATGATGACACAGGGCTTAAAAGACTTGCCTCAAGTTTTCTGGCTTCAATGTGGCTAGTTCTGTCCACCTTTATCAGCTTTTTCACTACACTGATTTATTGATTAATTTTATAACCACCACTTTATTGCAGGCATTATGTGAGGCACTAGAGAAAGAGAGCTGGATAAGAAAATTCCTGGTGCTCAATAGCTCCATGGTAGAAAAGAAAACCAGTGACTGCACTATAGTGTTTTAAATGTTCTAAGAGAGAGAACCCATCTTCCAGTGTAGACTTTACAAATCATCCATGTAATTGCATGAACGGAGGGTGTTAAATCTCTAGAAACGTTCGGCTTCTATCTTTTGTGGTCAGGTGACCAAAACAACTATCCATTCCTCATTCTGTTACCTGGGTTCTGTGGCTTAAAGATTCCACTCAGACAAGTTTCTTGGCTCCATTTGTGGCTCTTCCTCCCACGCTGGAGCCAGTACCAGGCATGGCAAACATACTCATTTAGCTTGAAGCTCTCCGGCAACCCACACTTCAAGGGGAATACGATCAGTTACATACTTTACAGTTTCCTTAAGATAAAAAGCACAACACAAGTGGATAGTACTTTAAATGTCTGGGGAGCAATATGGTATAGTAGAAGAAACCGAGAATCAGGAATCTGAGGGGAAACCGTAACAATAAATGCGCAGACTTGCTTTTTTTTCTTTTTTGCACAAAGCCTTCAGTCCCCGGAGCCCTTTCCTGTGTTAACTCTGTGACATTGAGCAAGTCATAGAGTCTCTGGACCTTGGTTTCCTTATCTGTAAAATGAGAGGGTTGGACCCGGGTTATCTCTAATGTTCCTTCCAGCTTGAAAGGTCTGATAAGAGCTTTATCTACGCTATGACTTCATGTAAAGATCCAGCTAGGCTACTCCTCCCCTCCCCCAGCTCTGGGCTAACCTATGGGGTCATGCCATTCAAATATATGGACATGAAATGAAAAACTGAAAAGTATTTTATGTATGTTGGGGCACGAGGAACTTAGAATCTAAGACTTAAAAAGATACAGTCCTGTAGAAAAGTTATATAGAAAAAGTGGAAACTAATTGAGGGAAGCCTAGCTGGCTTACTTGGGGGAATATGCAACTCTTGATCTTGGGGTTGTAAGTTCGAGCCCCATGTTGGGTATAGAGATTGCTTAAAATAAATAAATAAAATTTAAAAAAAGGAAAAGAAAAAGTGGAAATTAATTGAGACAGCTAGCAGGGAGCAAAGCAGCACAGACTTTTGACATGGTCTGGATAGGCCTGGTGGTCAGAATAGACATCCTTTCATCGTTTCTATTATAGTATGTTTGGTCATTGACCAGAAATGTAAGGAATGCTCACTGTTGTAAGACACTAGGTTAGGTCCTAAAAATACTGAGGGAAAAAGTAAGCTGAAAATTCCATTATTCGGCTAGAATATAGTTAAAATTAAAACTGCTTCAGGATTTAAAAAGATCAAGAAATTTCTTAAAAAAAAATGATAAACCAACTTTTATTTTTTTTCTTTTCGCAGTTTTTGTTAAATTCCAGTTAGTGAACATACAGTGTAATAACAAACTTTTATAATAAATATTGAAGGACTATAGCTGCATATTAAAATTTCTATACATCTTTGCCATTAGGAATTTCCCAAAGAATGAAAACAGAAAATACTGTTTTGAAAGGGCTTGCCAAATTTTTAGTAAAAATAGTTTTCTGTATTTGGGGAAAGTGTAATAATGGTATTTTAGATAAAGTATTGTGTTTGTCTTTGGACTTAAATGGTGCTAGATAATTATGAAAATTGTTCTGTACCCATTTAATACAAAAGAGATGTAGTCACTTGGCCTTATTATTTCAAGGGTAACTAAGGTTAAAAAAAAGTATATCTATCTCTTTATCTGAAACAAAAAATGAGAACTATAAAACAACTGTATTCTTTTTCTTTTTCTATTTTGGGATTTGATCTCAGGCTGATCAACTCCAGGGACCATGGTCTTTACCTTAGATCATACTGTACAGAATGCAGTAAATTAAATTCCAGGCTCCTAAATACTTTGAGGTCCAGCTTGGAAAGGGAAGGAAGAAACGGTAAGAGGAAAACCAATTGCAAAAGAATGACAAATGCTATCAATGGACAGAAATGGAGTCTGTGTGGCTGAAACCAGTGGTAATGTAAGTGAAGGCTAAGAGAAAGCTAGAAGGATTGGGTTTGTAATTGGACAATGGGAAATTGGAATTTTATTTTCTAAGGCAGAGCTGTTTAGGATGATGATAAATTTCTGGTTGGGTCCTGGAATTAAGTGTAGTGTTATGAGAGACAAGTTTTCTTGAAGAAACTCCAAGAATTGTGAATCACTTATTTAGATAAATCTGTGGCATGAATACTGAAACCTCCTAGTGATGTGGTCTGAGAATGTGGTATCTATGATTGCTGCCTTTTGGAAAGTATCAAACTTTACCTTGTGGCCTTGTCAAATTTTGTTAATTTCCTATGGCAGATTTGGAAAGCATGTGTATTCTTAGTTTACTGTGCTTGTTTTGCTTTGCTTTCACCTACTCTAAGAGCCTCTGTCTTTTAATAAGGAAACTTAAATATTTATACTTAGTCTGATATGTTTGTCCTTATGCCTGCTACATCACTCTTTGGTTACAAGCAACAACAGAAACCAACTCTGGTTAACATGAACAAGAGGCAAAAATATTGATTACGGAAAACTAATAGTAAGGCTGGAAGCAAGCAGTAGGTCTTAGTTTCCAAAAATACTGCAACAACTTCCATCCCACATGTTCTTCTTTAATGTGACTTGGACACTCCTCACATCAAAAGATGGGAAATATGTCTTCCTCTTGAACTAGGTAGCTTTGTGACAATGGCAGAATTAAAGTCACATGACTTTTGAGGCTAGGTCATAAAAGGTGATACAACTTTTATCTGGTTTTCATGAAATGCTTGTTCTTGAAATTCCGCCACCATGTCAAGAAGACCCAACACCCCACAGAGAGACTGACCTGGAGAGGAACCAAAGTTTCCAGCCATCAGCTTTGGCTGAACACTCAGCAAGGTAGCCAGCACCAAATTTACTAGGTCAGTGAGTGAGTCGTTTTGGAAGTGGGTCCTCCAGCCCTAGCTGATGGTCTGTGAAGCACATGAGCCTTCCCTACCAAACTCTGGCCAGATTACAGATTTGTGAGCTGAAGAGATTAATTGTTGTTTTATTCATTAAGTTTTGAGGTGGTTTGTTGCACAGCAATAGATAACTAGCACAGAGAACCAAGCTTAAAAATGGGCAGGAAGCAAGGCAACTTCTGAGAAATAGGAAGGAGAAATGGACTCTGGTAAATACCTATGGGTAGGGTACCACAAATGGAATGAATGACCACTAACCATTTTCATTCTTCTTTTTTTTTTTTTTAAGATTTTATTTATTTATTTGAGAGAGAGAGAATGAGAGACAGAGACCATGAGAGGAGGAGGGTCAGAGGGAGAAGCAGACTCCCTGCTGAGCAGGGAGCCCAATGTGGGACTCGATCCCGGGACTCCAGGACCATGACCTGAGCCGAAGGCAGTCGCTTAACCAACTGAGCCACCCAGGCACCCCATTTTCATTCTTCTTAAGGTCTAGGTTTCTGTGCAGAGGGCTGCCTCAGTTCTGATTTCAGATACTCACTCAATCTTTGGCTACCAATGGGCAGAAAACCTGGGAAATAGCCTCAGTAATATGTAACCACAGGGAGACAATCATTCAAAAGGAAATATGGATACAGTAAGTCTTAGTAGTTTTTTATTGCTGTTGTGACAAATTACTGCAAACATAGTGGCTTTAAGCAACACAAATTTATTATCTTACAGTCTACTGGTCAGAAATCCAAAATGGGTCACACAGAGCTAAAATTAAGGTGTCAGCAAGGCTGCATCCCTTTCTGGAGGCTCTAGGGGAGAATCTGGTTGTTTTTTTTTTTTTTTTTTTTCGTTTACAGTGTCTACAGGTGTCTGCATTCCTTGGCTTATGGGCCCTTCCTTCATTTTCAAAGGCAGTAATGTTGCATTTCTCTGTGCCTTTCTTCCATGGCACATCTTCCTCTATGACTCCTTTTTTGCCTCCTTCTTTCACTTTTAGACACCCTTGTTACTACACTGGGCTCATCTTGATATTTAGGATAACCTTCTCATCTTAAATTCCTTAACTTAATCACATCTGCAAAGTTCCTCTTGCCATCTAAGATAACATATTTGGGGACTGGAACATAGACATCTTTGGGGGGCTATCAGTCTACCTATCATAGTATACAAAAGCAGAATGGATACTGAGTAGGCCTGCCACTCTAAAAACACATCCTTTACACTATTCTATCTCATGGTTTATATTTTCTTTCTTCTTCATTTTATTAAATTTGTCAGGCTGTTCTTGTTCTATTTTTATTCCCACTCAACTAGTTTGTAACTTAAATATCTGATTTACTGGCTTTTTTTTTTTTAAGATCTTATTTATTTATTTGAGAGAGAGAGAAAGAGTGAGCATGAGCTGGAGGGGGAGGAGCAGAGGAAGAAGGAGAGGCAGACTCCCCACTGAGCAGGGAGCCCGATGTGGGACTCAATCCCAGGACCCTGGGATCATGACCTGAGCCAAAGGCAGACGCTTAACCGACTGAGCCACCCAGGTGCCTCTTAAACATCCAGTTTATATTTGCCTGTGTGGTGACCCTTATATCAATCATGCAAAATTGACTTACATTTTTCTGTGTATGTTTAGAGATTGTATGTAAATACATCTCCAAATAAGACAAAAATCTTCTCATGGTTCTCTCTCTCTCCCTTCCTTTTACCCTCATGATAAGATGATTTTAGTTATAGGTTATCATTATTTCATTTTTACTTTATGAATCAGCAATGATAAAGACAATGAAAAGTTTTAATTTTTATTTTCTGTAACAAGAAGTGTTTGGTTACAAATAACAGAATACCCAACTAAAGGTGGCTTAAACAAATTGAGAAAGACTTATTATGTCCCATAAGAAGAAGGTCAGTCATCTTGTTCCTGGATTAGTTAACTTAGTGACTACTTTAATGATGTCATGAAGGATCTAATACCTTTTATCTTTTGCTTTCGTTCCCAAGCTCATCCTGACCTGGCAGGAAGATGGCTGCTATAGCTCTAGCAATTATTTCTGCACACACCCATATCTGAAGACAATGTATTTGTTACCTATTACTGTGTAACAAATCAAGTGGCTTAAAAGAACAGTAAAATATATGATCTCTCACGGTTTCTGTGGGTCAGGGATTTGGCAGCAGCTTGACTGAACTGTCGTAGCTCAGGGTCTCTCACGAAATTGCATTCAGAGCCAGCTGGAATCACAGTCATCTGAAGGTTCGACTGGGCTGGAACATCCATCTCAAGGCAGCTCACTCACAGGCTGGCAAGCTGCATGAAACATCCACAGAATGTGATGATTGGCTCCCCTGACAGCAATGGTTTTCACTGTGAATGATCTTGCCTGCCAGGGGACATCTAGCAATGTCTGGAGATATTTGGGGTTGTCATAACTGGGAAGGTGTTATTGGCAGCTAGTGGGTAGAGACCAGGAGTGCTGTTAAACATCCTACACTATACAAGGTAGCCCCCTACAACAAGAGTTATCAGACCCAAAGTGTCAATAATGTTGAGATTGAGAACCCTGGCATTCGAGCTGGGAACCAAGAGAACAAGGTAAAAGCTGAAATGCCTCTTATTACTCAGGTTTGGCAGTCCTCTATTCTATGTTAGTGGGCCCTACACAAGGGTGTAAATACCAGGAGGTGAGGCTTGTTGGAAGCCATCTTGGAGAATGATTACCACAAGCAGAAAGCTGTTCCTGGCACTCTTCTCTTCTCTTTGGTCCCTTTTCTTTTTTCAGTTTTCAAAGAGGAAAACCATTTTTATAACCCCCCACCAGATTTCTCTTCACTTCCCTTAAGTCAGTGTTGCAAGATATGTCTGTGCCTAAAGCAATTATTAGGAAAAAGAATAGAAAATTATATGACGATTTTAGACCAGTTAATGTTGTCTCCCTCTGGTACTAGGAAGAGCTCATATTCTTTAAATACATGGAGGATAAATTCTCAGAATCAGAGTTTTGCTAGTAAGGAAGAAAGAGAATGACTTTGTATGAGTCATACACAGGGTTCGCTATCTTTGCTTCCCATTGTCTTTTATATCACACATTTTCTTCTTGGATTCACTTTTCTCTTTGGCAGAATACATTTTCCAATAATAATTTAAGAAATAACCAACGATTTGAATCCCTAGGTCTCTGAAAATATGTGATTATTTTGTACTTTCTTAAATGCTAATTTAGTTGGGTAGAGAATTCTACATTAGAATACTTTGTCCCATTATCCCATATGTTAGATTGATTTGTCCCAGCATCCATTGTTGCTGATGAAAAATAGGTGAACTGGTTAGAATTTCCTTATCCTTGATGCTCAGAAATTCCATCATGATGTGTTCAAGTGTGGTATTTTTTACTTATGCACTAAATGGGAGCTTTTAGCCTCAAGATAAATTTTCTTTTCTTTTTCCCTTTTTTAAAAGATTTTATTTATTTGAGAGAGAGAGAGAGAGAGAACACAAAGGGAGAATGAGAGGGAGAAGCAGACTCCCCACTGAGCAGGGAACCTGATGTGGGACTCAGTCCCAGGACCCTGAGATCATGACCTGAGCAGAAGGCAGATGCTTAACCATCTGGGCCACCTAGACGCCCTGAAGATACATTTTTCTATTATTTCTTTGAGTATTCCTTTCTATCCATTCTCTAGATGGATATCAGATGAATGTTGGAACTTTGATTTATTCTCCATATTACTTAAATTTTTGCTCATTGCTTTATCTATCCTTTCTTCTGCAATTTGGGATAAAACTGGGCCCAGTCTTCTAGCTTACTAATTCACCTTTCAGTTCAGCTTAAGTCAGTATAGCATAGTGATTAAAAGCCTGAGTTCAAATCCTGGTTCAGTCATTTATTACTGTGTTGCCTTGAGTAAGTTAATTAAACTTTCAAGTCTTCAGTTTACTCATATGTAAAATGAGTATGCTAATATTATTGCCTACTTCAGAAGATTATAAAGATTAAATATGTTAATGCATGACTGCTTAGAGGAGTATCTGCCGCATAGTATTACTTATTATTGTTCAATCTATAAATTTATTTTATTTATAGATTATTTATTTATTTGAGAGAGAGAGAGAGAGAGAGAGCACGAATGGGGGGAGGGGCGGAGGGAGAGGGAGAAGCAGGTTTCCCCGCTGAGCAGGGAGCCCATCATGGGACTCAATCCCAGGACCCTGGGATTATGACCTGAACCGAAGGCAGATGCTCAACCGACTGAGCCACCCAGACGCCCCTATACATTCACTTAAAAAATTTCAATAAATATATTAACTATTCATCTAACTGGCTTGTTTTCATAATAACCTGGTTATTTTATGAATGTAAGATCCTGTATTATTTTTTCGAGGATAATATATATGTATATATGTTATAAAATTTCTTTTTGCTCTATGAACAATAACTTTGGGTATTCAGTCTGTTTGTTGATTGCAGTTGGTTCCTTTCTTTCATAGTAATAGCTTTTTAGGAACAACGGTGGATTGTTTGAAAATCTCATTTGCCTATCTGTGGTGTCGACTCTAAAAGATTTTATTTATTTATTTATTGGAGAGAGAGAGAGAGCATGAGCAGGGGGAGGGGCAGAAGGAGAGGGAGAGAGAATCCCCAAGCAGACTCCCCAATCAGTGGGGAGCACGACTCAAGGCTGGATCCCATGACCCTGAGATCATGACCCGAGTGAAAATCAAGAGTGGATGCTTAACCGCCTGAGCCACCCAGGAACCCTTGTGGTGCCAATTCTAATTCTGAGTACTTGCTTTGCTGACTGTGGTGTGAAGGGGGGCAGCACAGAATGTCCTGCATGGCAGGGGATACAGGTAGTTTACCTTCTGTGTGTGTCTGTGCACATGTGTGTGCATGTGTATGTGGTCTCCTTTCTCCTGGCAACTGGTCAGCAGCCCTTGGGATGATACCCTCTCTCCTTGACCCAAGCACCCATACTTACAGAGAGAGCATCTGTCAGGGTTGGGGGTGGACATGTCCACCCACTGATTCTCATTATCCTGCTTGATTTTGGTCCTATCATTTGTCACCATCTAACATAATCTTAGTTATGGATCATTTATTTACAATTTGATTATTTGCCTCTGTGAAAGCAAATCTCCAGGACCTACTATTGTGCCTCGCACAGAGTAAATGATTTATGTATTTATGGAATGAATGGATTAATGCCATTCTTTAGTTTCTTACCGTGATGGAAGTGTCTGCTCCTTGTAGCCGTTACCTCTGAGCTGGAAGCCTCCCCAGCTCTCACCCTCGTCCTACCCTGTACAGTTTTGGTTTCCAGATCTACTGGCAATCAAATCCTACCTGCTTTATCTAATCCAGGAAGTCCTCTGAATTGCTGGACCACTGATGCTCCCTTTTTTGTCTTCCAGGACACTAATGAATGTTTTAAAACACATTTCCTGTTATACCTAGGGATTTGTGGGGCTAGAAGGTGTACAGAGTGTGCTTTTAGAAGCTCTACAAGCTGTGTTACTGATTTCCACAGTGTTTATTTTAGTTGGAGCATGGATGTGACATGAAATAACATTGACTCTAATAGAGGGAACTGAACCCCCTTTGGGATTCTCTCCTTTTTATAAATATTTTTAAAATAGAAAAATATTTCAAATATACAGAAAGATACAGAGAACAATACAATAAATACTAATTAGGAACCATCCATCCAGATTTCAGAATTCCAAACATTTAGCAATATTTGCTTAAGATCTTTTTTTTTTTTAATTAGATACCATTGTTGGAGGCTCCTTTGTACCTTCTCATCAGATTCCTCGTCCACCCTTCTCACTATCCTGAAGCTGATCTGTGTCCTTCCTGCCTGTGTCCATGCTTTTTATACATGTTTTATAAACATATCTATGTTTCAGAAACACAGATATGTTTATAGACATAAACAGCACATTGTACTGTTTTACAGGATTTCAAATTGTACATAAATGATATAAATTCTTTGAATCCTTCAGATGGCACCAAGAGAAAAATCTCACTTTGGTCAAATTTTGAATGCCTTTTCTGGCATTTGCTAATTTCTCTTTTAACAAAGGAATAGCAGGCCTCAGGCTAGAAGCCTGGAGCAGGCAGCCGTAGCTAAAATTAAATAATATTGCTTTAGTTCCCAGTATATTTATTTTGGTGGTTTCCTTCTATTTTGTAGCAAGTGTTGCTACCTTTCCCTTTATAGTAGTGATTTATTGATTTATTGATTTGAGAGAGGGGGCACATCCGTGCCAGTGGGTGGGGAGGGGGTGAAGGGGCAGAGGGAGAGGGAGAGACTGGGAGAGAGAATCGTAAGCAGGCTCCACACCCAGCGCTGAGCCCCCTGTGGGGCTCATCTCATTACTCTGAGATCATGACCGGAGCCAAAATCAAGAGTCAGATACCCAACCGACTGAGATGCCCAGGCACCCTTGTTTCCTTTTAAATTAAATAAGAAAAAAAGAAAAGTGTTGATTTAAAGAAAAATATTAAGTAGATAATAGGATGGGGGGTACACAGACATAACAAAAAATGAGAGGAGCTTGTATTGAAATGGCTGAAATTTGATACACACTTGACCTCAAGGATAATGTTCAAGTTCCTTAATGAGACATGAGAAGCTGACCTTTACTTCTCTTAGCCCAGTCACCACTATTAGCTCACCTAGGGCACAAACAGCTTGGAGTTTGCTCCTTCCCTTCCTAGCTGAAGGTGCCTCGGTTATTGTAATCTCTCCTTATATGGTATTTCCTGCAACCATCACTGCCCCCCCACCCTGCCTCCACTTGACTCTGCTCATCCAGTCAGGCTCTACGAAGCCCTCCCCCACTTAGTACCCATCATTGTATTGAACATATAGTCTTCAAATTCTAAATCCAAGGGTAGAATTTAGTGCCAGTATCACAGCATCATCATGGCCTGAACAGCTTATTAAGGTGGGAAGAAAGGATGTTTCAGATAAAATCTGGGGTATAAAACGAAGATTGTCCATGAAAAAAATGTTTATCTCATTTTTCATGTTTGGAGTTTTAAAAATAGTTACGTTCGTAGATCTAAATACCTGATCTTAATGATTTCTTTCAATGCTGAGGCAATACATTACTTGGTCATCTAGATTAAGGGTAAAAAAGGGACAGAAGGAAAAAATAAGGACCATGATGGGAAGTACCGTGATGGGAAATGATAGTTTGTTTGTTTTTTTAATGTCATTTCTACATTACTTGGTGGTTTACTGCACCTTACTTATCTTAAGCTGGAGGACTTCATTAGAAAATGAGAGATCAAATCGAGCGTTCTGAATATAACACATTTAAACGTTTGACGTTTTAAGGGCAAAAGCTCCTAAACAACTGTGTGGCCATTGAGATGCTGGAACAACTTTCCAGTTTCATGTTCCCCAGTGCATATAAATAAGTACAATAATATTAACAACAACAACTAAAACACAGCGCATAGCGAATGCTGTTTAAAAAGTCTTCCAGTGTCTGCAGTCATGATGAACTAACTGCATTGACTTCCGTTCATTCATTCAAAAGTCTTATTTTGAAACTGACATTCACACCACAGGATTCAAAAGCCCCCACTGCACTTGGCCAGATGTAAATTCTCATATTAACAGAGGTGCAGATAATGCTTTCAAAACTATTGCTATATTTGGGGAAAGGCTCAATTTTAGCGTTTCTTCCTATGTATTTCGCGTGGCCAAAGCCAGAGGGGAAGGGCTGTACGGGGGGCTGGGGGAAGTGACTTCATACTTTTGATTACGGAATGTCATTTTTACCAGTGTAAACGTTCAGCCTTTAAATGAGAAAGCGGGTGGAGTGAGATCGCTCTCACGCCGTGCATTTTGTATGTGACATCTTACCCACCAGCCAAACTTTCTCCATCAGTCTGAGTAGGTCAGCGGCTGAAATGCTGCCTGAAAGGGAAACGCAGGGTCGGGAGGCGGCGTGTGCTCCTTACCCGGTGTTGCCTTTGGAGTTACCTGAAGCATTCAAGCTCTTGCACCCAGAGAAAAAGCTTTTCGTTTCACTTCGGTCCTTTCCGTGGGGAATTGCGGTACGGGCAGGTCCTGGGTGTGGCGGTGCCAACAGGGAACTCAGATCTCCGTCTTCCCGCTTCTGGCAAACCTTCCCAGCCCCTGACGGGCGAGTGACCGGCCCTCGAGACCCGCCTTCCGGGATCCCGGGGTCGCTGGCGGACAGACCCCGCCGCCGAAGCAAACCGCTGGAGCGCAGGGTGCGAGTGCGCTTCTCCCCCATTCGTTCCGCGCCTGGAGGCGGATCCCCTTCCCTGCACACAAGTCCTTATATGCACCGGTTGCACCAGCCCGTGTTACTCCAGCCCCACAAATAATTAATGGGGGAGGGAGGCCCGCTCTTTTTTTTCCCCCCTCTGGATTTGTCAGCGCTAGAGCAGTGAACCTTGCCGAAAACCCCCCTGATGCGATTGAGAGCCATTGTGTTGCAGTGCACAAACTGGACACACAAAAATAAAGCCCCTTTGCCCCTACGATAAGCGCGGCAGGGTTCAGGAACAGCTTTTCACATCCAGCCAGATTAGCCTGCAAAAGCCTGGGCGGAAAGGGTGCGCGCCCCTCCCCCATCCAGGCTGGTGCAGAGGGACCGGGTCAGGAAGCGCGGCCTCTCCCCAGTCGGAGACCACGCCTCCTCCGCCTTCCCCCCCCCCCTTTCTTTACTCCTCCCAGGAAGCGGTGATAGACAGTTCTGTGTGGTTCTCCACCCCCACCCCCCCACCCCCCCGGCAGAGTGGAGGAGTTGATGTGTCTCATTATAACAGCCAATGCAGCCGCCATCCACGCACAAGCAAAGAAGCATGTCCCATTTAAATACACCCACGCAGCCCCAGCGCCCTTAGCTGAGCAGGGCGCGCAGCCCACACGCACCGCGGCTCCGGGCTTGGAGATCCGCGCAGGTTGGGCTCCCGGACCCGGCGGACCGAAGAGCGGAGGATCGGGATCGGGTGTTGTGGGGCCGGAGTGGGCGGGGGAGGCTGGGCCCGGGGCCTCTGGCGCGACACCCGCATGAGGACGCGAGTGAAATAGACCAAGGTGGAATTTCCAAGGGAGAAGCTTCAGGGTGGTTTTGGACCATTTCTCCCGCGAAGAAGTAGACATGGCGAGCGACTCCCCGGCTCGCAGCCTGGATGAAATCGATCTCTCGGCTCTGAGGGTGAGCAGAACATGTTTTCTGATTTCTTTCCAGTGGCTTGGGTCGGGGTGAATGGGCTCGGTGCGTGAACTGGGGCCGGGACTGGTGGGCAGAGGCGAATGCGACGCGGAGCGAACCTGGCTTCTCGTTTTGATTTGGGGTCTGCTGAGGTGCTCTTGGCTAAGCCTCCACGCAAGGGCTGTGCGGTACGTGTCCTCCTTCGGTTGTGGCCAAGGCTCCCCCGAGAACCAGTGGAGCTTATGCCAGTTTCATCTTACACCAGTGTAAGAGCATTAAAATGAAATGTTCCTGGTGTGTGTGTGTGTGTGTGTGTGTGTGTGTGGTGTGCACACACGCCCCGGACGGTCATCTCGTGCCAAGGCGCAGACCCCACCGTCCCCTTTTGCAAAAAAGGATAACAGCAGCGTGAATTAAGGCACTGGCCACTCACTTTTTCCAGCTACCTGCAAGATGACATTGTGAGCCTGACTGTCCCCACGAGCCGAACCTGCCGCTCCAAGGGGGAGGCTATTGCAATGCTGGTCTTGTAGATGGCAACTGCCTCCTCTACCCTCTTTCCGCCTTCCGCGCCCGGACTCCCTCTCAGCGCTCTCTTCTATGCCAGTCTGCCGCTCACTTTTATTTATGGTTTAACTTAGCCCTGCCTGTGCTTTCTGACTTGGTGCCTCTGACATTTCAGTTTTATGGCTGAACTTAAGCAGGTGAAAGGATGTGTTCTCTGCTCTTCCCCAGGCAGACCGGAACTCCCGTTGAGTGTGTGTGTGTGTGTGTGTGTGTGTGCGCGCGCGCGCGCGCGCGTGTGTGTTCGTGTTCGCCCTGTGTCTGTGGCCAGTCCTTTGTAGAGAGCATCTACTTCCCTCTAGCCCCCCTGGTTTGCGTTTACCTTCACGTGAATTGCCTCACACGCCTTTTCATTGTATTGACTAAGACATCACTGCTATAGAATCCATTTTGCTGTTGTTTTGAGATTAGAATACCAGGAGTCCCAGTGTAGCCTCGACGACTCCCCACCCCCACCCCCGACTCCCAACACACTCTTTCGGGGAAGGGGGCAGAGCTTTCTTGCCATTTTAATTAGATGCTGCCTGGCGAAAAGGGGGTGAGGGGTGGGGGTGGCGGCAGCAGCGGGGGTCTGAGAAGGATTGGATACCAATTTAAGGATGGCTTCTTCCTCTCCTGAACCAAGAATAAAATTAAAAAAAAAAAAAAGCAACCACATATATACTTGAAGCATGGAGGGTCGGTGAGACCGAATTGATGATGGCTCTCAACACAGACACGCAGGATGGGTGAAGCTTGGAAGTTCACACGCCCTCCTGAGGCATACATTGTTAGACCGATGCTAAATCTTGGGATTATAGACCTGAATCTTCATTACTTCTCCTGACACTGCCTCATTCTCCACCGCTATTTTAAAGAGCTACCTTTACCATCAAAGTGGTACTTTTTCTTTAGTCTCATTAATCGTCTCTCCCTACATAGCCTCCTCTTTTTAACTTCCCCTCCTCTTCTCCTTAGTCCTTCCAAGAGGTGAGGTTTCTGCAAGGCAGCCTAGGGATGGAGAAGGAACATAGATGCCATTTGAAATGGCTTTTTTGATAGTTGGGCAGCAAAAGCCCATTCATGTGATATTACAGTAAGCTGTCTATTTCCCTGATGCAGAAATGCCATATTCAGAACCCGCTGCCCCCTGGGCAGCTGGGGGTGGGGGTTGGTAACAGGGTGGGTGCTTTGGCTAAGTCTGTGGTTTCCTGCTTTACAGACTGTGTGTGTTCATTTGCCCTACTTTCTGCGCTGGAAGTTGCTGCCAGTGGGTTAATCAGGTGGATGGATGGCCCAGACTACAGGGTAGAGGAAAGTGGCAAAGCCCAGGAGGGGGTGGGGTGGGTAGGGGGAAGGAGTCTGAACAATGGGCAAGGCTTGTGGTTTTCCTGAGCTAGAATCTCGACGTTGCTCCTCTAATGGAAAGTGCTCCGATGTGATTTTTAAGTTGGGCTTGGTTGGAGGTGTCCCTTGTGGGCTTTTTCCTGGGGAAGGTTTTCTCACATACGGAGCACAGAGCCTGCAGGCTTGTGAGCAACCACGAGGGCTCACCGGCCTGCCTGGAGTGTGATTCACACACAGGAGGCCTGTGCTCTGTCATGATCCCGGGGTCCTGGGATCGAGCCCCGCATTGGGCTCCCTGCTCCGCAGGAAGCCTGCTTCTCCCTCTCCCACTCCCCCTGCTTGTGTTCCCTCTCTCGCTGTGTCTCTCTCTGTGAAATTAAAAAAAAAAAAATCTTTAAAAAAAAAGAGACCTGTATTTTGAAAAGATATCTTTGCAGGCTTCACTGAAATCGCTCTTTGTGGCCTGGGCTTAGTGCTTTGCCTCTGTATTTCTGCCTGCAGGAGGTGTATAAAGAGGGAGGGCTAAGGCCAGCTCTAGAGATGGGAACTGCTGGCTGGAAGACTTAAATGCAGATGTGGAGACAAATGCATCCCGGATGCTGGGGGGTATGACCAGTCTTGTAGGGGGTGAGGTGTGCAGGCCGGCTGTTGAGTCCACAGACCACCTAGGTGATCTCCACAAACCAGAGGGCAGATAATGTCTCTCTGTCTTCCTAAATTAGGAGAGGTGCGTTTCTCTAGATGAGAGGTCTCATTTGTGCCTAACCCCTCAGGAAAGCCCGCCTGCCGAGAACCTCCTGGGGAATGCCTGACCCCTGAAATGCAGCCAAGGTCAGTGGCATCTAGGAGAATTTGCTGCAGCCTTAACCAGTCCCTTGCTGTTTCCGTGGCTCTTTAATGTACACAGTCAATGCTCTTTTTGTAAACCCTGAGCTCAATGCATTAAAAGCAGATTCTGTCTGGAGAGGCCTTTATTCTTCTCACTTTGGGGGCTTATTGTTCTCAGCCAGTGATCCCAGACTGGACCCAGTCTAAATTTTCCCCAAATAGCAACGATGCATAATTTAAACCAGAGCAACCAGGGACAGCACTGATCATTTAAATTATGCAAGATTTGGATGGTTTTAGAAAGTAAGATAAAATAGGATCTTCTTTGGTTAGAAAAGAGATGAAATGAATCCATTTTTATTAGTCCTGATTTTTAGAGCTCTGGAGATAAACTAAGTGTTGGGGGAGGGGGATAATTTCATAGATTTAGAGCTGGAAGAGAATTGGAGAACCCTTAGCCACTCCTTTCATTTAATACTAAGCTGAAGCCCAGAGAGTTGTAGTCATTGTCCAAGGTCACACAGCCCTGTCTCCCCTGGGGTGCGGGTGAGGGAGGCAAAAAGGGTGGTTTGGAGAGAGAATCTAGGTTTCCTGACTTCTCATCTGTGCTCTTTTCTCTAAGTCACACTGTCTGTGGCTGAATCAGAAATCAATAATACATTTTCTGCCTGAGCACAAAAAAATGGCAGCGAGGAATTATTTCACCAGAGTCATGGAATTGTATTTATCGAGAATAGAGAAACTGCTTCATGCAGGTAAACTCATAATATATAAAACCGTGGAGCATTAAGGTACCTTTGGAATTCATCTTGTTCAACCCCCCCTCAATTCTTTCTCTCCTGGCAAATGACTGTCTGAATCATCTAGGACAGATGGTTGTCCTGCATAGTACCCTCTCTCAGTAACCCATCTCCATCTGAATTGGTCCCACGGGGTCAGTCTAGATATGCACATTATTCAGATGTCTTTGCATGTGAGGTTTATAGAGTTCTATGTATGTTTTGCATAATCTATGTGGATACTCATATATAGTGTCATGATTATAAACTACCCATGTGGGTGTATGAAATGTGTGTATACATACATAGGCACAGAAAACAAGCTACTCATTCAAACTCAAGGCTTGAGTCATTCTCCCTTCAAGACATCACAGTGTTAAAAGAAATGAAATTTGCCACCAGTATGCTTTACTACATATGAAGTGAGATCAGCCCAGAAAGCTTTTTGGAGATTAGCATCTATCTGAGTCTGAGCACCTTGGCTGTCCTTAGTTTGGCCCACAGAGGAAGGCGTTCAAGGCCAAGTCTGGCTGCTGCTGACTTCATACTCTTAAGTTTCTGCCAGGACTCGCACTCACTTTTCTATCTGAACAGAATTAGATGACCTCTGCTTGTCTTTTCCCCCTGCCCCTCACTGCCTTCTAGGCCCAGCTATTTCTTTGTCTCCTAAGACCTAGATTTAAGAACTGACCTCATCTGGAAGACTTGCACACATCTTTCCTGCTACACTTTTCCTCCTTGTGTTATAAATGGTGTGGGGATTATTTTCTGCCTACTTAATAAACTATGGGCTCCATGAGGCTGGAGGTTAGGTCTTGCTCATCTTTGAGTCTGTAATTGCAGTTAGTTGCATAAACGGATAAATGCACAAATTAGTGAGTAGGTGAATGGAGTGTACCAAGCACTGGGTTCTGTGCCCATGTCTTAGTAGTTCTGTGACTCCGGGTAAGTCACGTAACCATAATTCATTTAACAATGGGAATGAATTCAACTGCTTGCCTTCCTCATATGCTGACTTCAACAATCAAAGTGTTTATGGCAATACTGTGAAAACACTAAACACTAAAGAAAACAGTAAAGCACTACACAAATATACTATTCTATGATTAAATAGAATTTTATGGGAATCTTGATTCTACCATTTGATCCCAATGATTTCACCTAATTGAAAATGATCCTGAGAAAAAGATAACAGAAGGTCCTGCAACTTTCTAATAGTACCTTTTCCTTTTTATGTGTCCACATGACCTTGTATATTTCTCTGCTGGCCTGAGTTGACCTTTGCCCCAGGGTCAGCATTCATTACTTTTTTTTTTTTTTAAAGATTTTATTTTTAAGTAATCTCTACACCCAACATGGAGCTCAAACTCACAACCCCGAGATCAAGAGTCGCACGCTGTAATGACTGAGCCAGCCAGGTGCCCCTAGCGTATTTCTAAGCTACTATCAGGTATCAGCATTATTCATTAAAACTTTCTTCTTTTTTTCTTCTCTCTCTCTTTTTAAAACTTTTCCCCCTCTTTATGGATTAACCATTATTTAAATAAAACCACATTTATTATGCCTATGCCTTTACAAAGTTTGTGTATTAGGGAGGAGTGTGGGCACCTGAAATGATACAATACTAGTCCCGAATTTAAAACCTTCTGGTCAGAGGTCTCAGGGGGGGTTAAAGAAATCTTGAAACATTATTTATTCTTTACCCCAGAGCGCTTAATTAAATTTGGCCTTAAATGAGAATTTAGTAAAGTTGCAGGAATTGATAAGATGACAATATCTTAAAATGATAATAGCAGAGCAGTTTTTTAATTAGATACATTTGTAGTTTTCTAGAGATATTAAACAGGTGTTTTCTTTGCCATGACATTGCCTCATAATAAAATAGTGTGCAGTGGTAGTTATCAGAATATCAGAGAAATATGCATAATCATTTCAGTATCCATTATTAACTGGAGTAATCTTAGTACAAAAGGGAATATAAGTCATGGTTTGCTGTTTGCATAATTGTCTACTTAGGAGGTCATAGAATATATATTTTTTTAAGATTTTATTTATTTATTTGACAGAGAGAGACACAGCAGGAGAGGGAACACAAGCAGGGGGAGTGGGAGAGGGAGAAGCAGGCTTCCCGTGGAGCAGAGAGCCCGATGTGGGGCTCGATCCCAGGACCCTGGGATCATGACCTGAGGTGAAGGCAGACGCTTAATGACTGAGCCACCCAGGCGCCCCAGGTCATAGAATATTTTGTTGATGAACGAATACCCAGCATTTTTCCTTCACGAAAATATCACACCGCCCGCTGCCTTACCTGTAAGGCTCTTTGAAAGCTTGTAATTTTGAGTCTTCTTTCTGTGTTTCTGTGTCTCTGCCCTGGTATTAGTCTTCCATGCCCTTCTCGCTCTATGCCTTTCCTTCCTTCAGGGGTATGGTTCTAACATCCACCCAGCTTTGCGCTACTGTGATTGGATCATGGCTGCCATGCCCAGCTGAGCACCCCCAGTCTCTGAGTCTGTGTTTCTGAGGGAATTTGGGATAACTTGTGTCTGAAAATGCTTTTATGTCAAATTGGTTCTTCCATATCTGTGGGGGAAGTAGCTGTCTGAGAACAGGGCCTGAACTAGCAGTGTGCTGAGAATTCCAAGAAAATCTGGGTGATATTTTTTGAATGAAATGTTATTCTGCTCATATAAATATAAGGTTCCTAGAGGAGAGAGAGGGAGGACTTAAATAGAAAATGTTGGATGAATTCCGCTTGTAATTTCTTTCATTCTGGTTGGAAGCTTATTTCCCTCTAGAGAAAGATGATTCGCTCTCTGCTTTTTACACGCCCAGGCTCTTCTCCAGTTGTCTCTAGGGGTGCCTGGAAATTCTCAAAACACGTTTTATTTCACCCCAGTCTTACACGGCCTTCTTTGCTGTCTCTGGCATGAGGCCTTTTGCTCCATTCCTCCCTACAAGCACCGCAGCGACGGTCCCCTGGGCAGCCGCTGTGACAAGACTTGACTCCTCTGACTCTGTGCTGGCCCCTGCAGCCACACTGCTCTTCAGCAGCACATTTTCAGTCTCGGGGTTTCTTATTCACGGCCTTCCCTGACTCCTCGCCATCTGCAGACCCAAGGCTGAACTCTTGGGCTATGACTCAGCCGCGCCTCCCGCCATGAGCTGCAGTTCTGACCACCGATCCTTTACTCCTGCCACAGAGAACAACTTCCTTCTCCCCATGGATGCTCTTTGGGGTGGGGGGCCCTTATCTGTGCCTCCTTGCCTAACACTAAGCATTCAGATGCCACCTTTCCCACAAAATTGTCCCTGATTTCCCTCGGGTAGTAGTTATCCATCCCATTTGTACGCCCTTTCAGAACTGACCTCACACTCAGAACTTTCTATCCCGGGGGGCGCCTGGGTGGCTCAGGCGGTTAAGCGACTGCCTTCCGCACGGGTCATGATCCTGGAGTTCCGGGATCGAGTCCCGCATCGGGCTCCCTGCTCGGCAGGGAGTCTGCTTCTCCCTCTGTGCCTCACCCCCCTCGAGCTCTCTCTCTCTCTCAAATAAATAAATAAATAAAAATCTTAAAAAAAAAAAAGAAGTTTCTGTCCTGGATTATATTCACTACTAGGCAGTAAACTTCATGAAGGCAGTGCATATATTTGATTCTCTTAGGAGTCACCACCGGGATGACCTTTGGGGCTGCAGGACTCCTTTTGGTATATGGCTTAGAAGGTTTTTTCTCTGCATAGCTAACTAGATAGCTTTTTTTTTCCCCTAAAGATTTATTTATTTATTTATTTGAGAGAGAGAGAGGGAGAGAGTGTATGCGTGCGGGGTGGGGGGTAGGGAGAGAGGGAGAGGAAGAGAGAGCCTCAAGCCAACTCTGCGCTGAGTGTGGAGCCGAGGCGGGGCTCAATCTCACAACCCTTAGATGACAACCTAAGCTGAGCCCAAGATTTGGACACCCAACAGACTGCACCACCCAGGTGCCCTGCTAACTAGATAGCTTTAAAAATTATTATCATATTGTATATATTATCTGCAACCTGTTTTTTCAAAAATGTGTTTTCAGTTGTTTGCTGCTTTTGTTTGTTTATTTATTTATTTATAAAGTAAATTCTACATCCAGCGTGGGGCTCGAACTCATGACCTCAAGATCAAAAGTCCCATACTCTAATGACTGAGTCAGCCAGGTGCCCCTGCAACCTGTTTTTTAAACGTAATAGTCACCCTTTTTGCATGCTGTTAATGTTTTTCTATAACATAATTTAAAAATGATTCTTTGTCGTGGGGAATTTTAAACTTAGGTGAAAGTGGAAGGAATATTGGAATGCTCATACATTCCTGGTGGGAATGTCAAGTGGTACAGCCACTTTGTAAAATACGTTGGCAGTTCCTCAAAATGTTAAATAATAGAGTTACCATGTGACCCAGCAATTCCACTCCTAGGTATATACCCAAGAGAACTGAAAACATATATCCAAACAAAAACTTGTCCACAAATGTTCGTAGCATTATTGTTCATCCTAGCCAAAAAGTGGAAACAACCCAAATGTCCACCAATTGATGAGTGAACAAATGGAATGTAGTATATCCATACCATGGAATATTATTCATCAATAAAAGGAAGTGCTGATACATGCTATAATATAGATGAACATTATCCTAGGTGAAAGAAGCTGCACACAGAAGGCCACATGTTATAGGATTCCATTTATATGAAATGCCCCAAATAGGCAAATCTATAGAGATGAAAAGGGGATTAGTGGTTTCTAGAGCTTGAAGGGAAGTGGAAAATGACTGCTAATTTCTTAAAATTAGGCAGTGGTGATGGTTGCTCAGCTCTGAACATACTAAAAATCACTTGTTCACTTCAAAAAGGTGAATTTTATAGAGTGTGAATTTAATCTGAATAAAACTGGTATGTAAAATAGACAGAAATAGTAGAATGAGCCCCCAACTTAACAATGATCCATTCATGCCCAGTCTTGTTTTATCCACACCTCCATCCGCTTCCTCCCCCATATTATTTTCAAGCATCATATCATTTCATTTGTAAATATTCCAGTATGCAGCTCTAAAAGATAAACACTCTTAAAAATACATAACCACAATACTATTATCAGGCTTCGAAATTAGTATGTAATTTAAAATTTCTTCAAGTATTCAGTCAGGGTTCAAATTTCTAGTCACATGTTTTTAATGACTGCTTAGCATTTTATCGTGGGGATGAATCAGATTATATTTAACCAATTCCTACTGGTGAAGCTTTTGCTTATTTCCAACTTCTCAAGTCTTACAAATAGTGGGTCAATAAACATAAATAGTCTTTGTATACATCTCTGTGTCCTTAGAATAACTTCTTAGAAGTGCAGTTTATGATAAAAGCATGTAAATGACTCTAAGGCTCTTGATACTGTCAGATTTCCTCTAAATTTCCTGTGAGGTAGGTGTCTATGACTTACAGGTGAACACATGAGGCTTAGAAAAATCAATTAATTTACCAAAAGTCATAGAGCCACGAAATGGCTGTACTTACAACTGACCTGCCCCAAAGTCACTGCCAATAGTGACTCACACGGCCATTATTTGCCCAGTAGACCTTGTCAGGACATCAGAATTATCTGATGTATTATCTCCCTAAAGTTCACAGATTTCCCAGAAGCCTTTCTTTGGGGAACAAGCTCTCTTTGATGAGCTTATGGTGTTTAAGTGTTATTTCCTTGTGATTTTGTTTTTTAAATAACCACGGTCAGTTTAGAATATGTTAATTGTTCTTTTTCTTGCCTTAAAAATGTAAAAGCATAAAATATGAACCGTTAGGGGATTAGCAGGGATTTCCTTGTACACTGGGTATCAGGCATGTTTACCTTCAGTCTGTCATTCTCTTTGGAAAATCACTCGACAGGTGTGTTTGGAAGACATGTGGAATCAGGCTCAAAGGTTTCCATTTTTTAAGAACTGGAGACCACCGAATGTGCGATTGTTGCAGAAGCTAGCAAGAGGAGCCAGAAGATATGTTATAGCAGGGGCCATGCTCAAGCCTTTATCTGTCAGATAATTATTAAAGTCAAAATCTCAAGTTGTACCTTCTTTGAGATGATTATGGATATTTTAAGACTACAGTGGAGAAAATGGAAGAGGCAGCTGGTAGCCAGAAGGGTAAAGGGCCTTGCATTTTGGAACACAATCTGTTTTCCACCAGGTTTATAGGTAAGAAACTATTAAAATTGACACACCTTTGGGGTTGTCAGTTTTGTGGAGACCAGAGACCAACTGCCTTGCTTTATTAGATTTTATACCTTAACCCTCCATTTAAAATGCCTATAAATTATTTATGCCTAGGGTAGAAATCCAGAACTTCACATGGACATTGTTTCATCATTTCTACTTCTAGGTTTTTTTTGTTTTGTTTTGTTTTTTAATTTTTTTTAGCTGTCTGTAATCAAATTATAGCAGTGTGGTGGGTGGAATGGGTTGTAAGCAGTAATTGCAAACTATATTTAAATAATAATAATAATATTTAGCATTTATAGAGCACTTAATATCTTCAAAGTACTTGTAAAGATTATCTAATTAAATACCCTCTCTGGTTATAATCTGGGTATAAATGCACTTAAATTCAGAACAGGGTCATGAGAAACGTATACATTTGAAAGTTAATGCTAGCTATTCTTTAAAAACCTATGCAATGATCAGAGTTAGAGCTTGGGATTCTGTTAGATTGGTTTTGTGGATCCTTTTGTTAAACCTGGTGACAGGTTTCGATTAAATCTGTACCTTATTAATGCCTCTGCTGACTTTCTGATCATTAAGGACTGAGTGTTGATCGTTGCCCGGGTCCTTACAGACACTAAAATATAAACAACATCAGTAAGCTTTAAAATGGGCCTCCTCGCTGCATTTCATGTCCTGGCCTCAGATGAAACTCCCATTAGTAAGTGAAATGAAGTGGGGTTGTGCAAGAAAGAACGGCTATGCATTGCAATTTAGTAATTTCCATCTGAGAAAAATAGATTAAACCGCACAGTAGGATACATCATAAAGAAATGCACTGGAGAAATGAAACATCTTTAGTTCGACTGTACTAATGACTTCTTGCTGTTTTGGACATGTGTCTGTGTACCGTCCCCTTGCACGTATGTCCTGTGTTGGCAATTTCGATAGAGTTTGGAGCAAGGACCTGCGTGGCTTACTCAGTAGGAAGTGGAGAAGTCTGCAGTTGGTAGATTTTTAGTAAATGTTATCCTGTGCATTGTGATTTTTCTAAGAACTGGTTGACAGGTTAACTGCCTAGACAGTAATTCTCAAAGTGAGATCCCTGGAGCAGTACCTTCACACTCACCTCTTAGGTCCTGCTTCTCTGACCTACTGAATCAGAAACTGGCGATGGGATCCAGTAACCTGTGCATTAGGAAGCCCTCCAGGTAATTTTGGTGTACTTCTGAGGTTTGGAATCACTGGCCTAAATTTTTAAAATATAGCTTTCTTTTTTTCTCGTTTCTTTCATGCTGGTTCATTCATTCATTCAACAAATATTAATGGAGCATCTACTGTGTGGCTAGCATTGTGCTAGATACTGAGGATTTGGTAAAGAAGACACCCGGGAACACTGTCCTCATGGATCTTGGTGCCTAACGAATGGGGAGAAGCATGTGTTAAAGAAATAATTGTAAGAATGACTTACTAAATACAGGTTGTTTCGGAAAACACAGCATATCCACAGAAATTTGAGTATGCCTGAAAATGTTGCAGAGTAGAAAATAGTGATTTATTTATATAAGGTAACTGGAACTTTTTCACAAGGCGTATGGCTTCAAATTGTGGAAGGCGCATACTTTAAGGAATATGGAATTTAAAATTTCACACTAATATATGCATTTGAGTTGTTTGTAAGAAAGGGGATACTTGAACTGCAAAAGTCGACACTTTCAACTGATAATCCTGGACTGTTTTTTGTGTTGCCTTTTTTTTTTTTTTATTAGCAAGTTTAATTCAGGGGGCAGAAACCCCACCCCCATGACCAGGAAGATGCATCTTTTTAGCGCTAATTTCCTGTTTTTCCCTATGGACCTGTAGGGATTCAGTTTGAAGCCCAGGAGATGCTTGTATTTGCCTAGAAGCTGAAAAAGGAATCCATATTCACAGCACTTTCAGCTCTACTTTTGTTTGAAGCCATGAAATCTTTGAGTTGTGTATTTTGTGAAACAAAAAATGAAATGGACTTTTGGAATCTAGGCAGCAGGCTAAAGGATCTGACTTTTCTTGTAACAACAATCTATAAACATCTTTTACCTAGCTACCAAGATGTCCCGTGTTGTTATTTTAATCTGTAGGTCTTAGATACACACACTGCTTATATTGGGCGGTTTTTTATTTGGAGTTGTTAAGGTAACTTTGTATACAACTCGATAATGAGTTTGTATCAAGATTTTATTCCATACTTACTGCTGGGAAGATGCTTTTAAAAAATTGAATTCAAAGACCCCCCTCTTAGAAGGCCTATTTTAAAGGGAAAAGAGATGTGAGGTAATCATCATTAGCCTGGATATAAGAAATACCTAGTTAAAGAGGATACAGTTTTTTGTAATATTGCAGCTGGGGGGACAGATCCAACTTTCTCAGAAGAGGTCTTAATAACTAAAGTATCATCGAACTGTGCAAGCACTTTACTCAGGAATGTTCGCGACTCTCTAGATGGGGTTACTCTCCAGTGACTATGTCATTCAAAGAATTCTTCCTGGGACCAAGTTTGGAAAGCTTTGTTTCCTTTGGTGGTGGTAGTTTAGGCCCAGGAAACTCTGAATTTGACATGGTTCCTCTGCAGCCCTCTGCACGGGTGAGAGGGCCCTCTGAGTTTTGGAGTGCTGCCGTTTTCCAGTTGAACTCATAAGACTGACTCTTTTAGAGGCCACAAACTGAGCTCGGATGGTTCTGGTGCTGGTGTCCTACTCAAGTATGGTTGATAAGGTGATAAGGTCAAAGCCAAGTGTTTGCTATTCCTAAAAGGGCACACCTCTGTTTTCTTTTTTTTAAACTGGTAGCTCTAGCACCAGAGAGAACAGCGTTTTCTTTTCATGGGAATAAACAAAATCCCTACCGAGCTCCCCTGGGGCTTAATACCCGGATGCTACTCAGGGAAAGAGCATTGCACACACTTTGGTCGGAATAATATGTATGTTCTCTCGGTGAGTATTTTAAAGATGTAACTCGCACTGGTATTGTAGTCATAATTTCTTGAATATAAACAGCTTTTGTTTTGGGAGAAGAACAGATGTAAAAGTGTGAAATACAGAAGTTTACACATTTTGATGGGGGAGGGGCGGGGGGCGGGGAGGGGAGCTGGAGAGAGAAGGGGAGGAGGAACACTGTTTCTTTAAAATCATAGTAACTCAATCTTACTCCTTTGTTTTCCTTGAGTGACTGAAAATTAGCAAGGGAAATCTCTTGGAACCCGACCAGCTGGGTACCTAAATCTCCCACTTAACTGATGGCCCCAGAAAGAGTGCTAGCAGGTAATTAGCATAGGTCCTCATAGGTCTTCATCCCTAGGAACAAAAAGGGTCCCTCCCAAGGAGGAAGCCCGTGTGTGAAGAGAGGGGATTATACACATTCAGTGAACTATCTATGATACTTAAAGTAAAATGTGAGAGGCGCAGAGATCCCAGCCCCAGATAGCGGGTTTGTTTTCTAGATTGGAAAAATGTAAATGGCAGGGGTTTGAGAGCTTGGTGTCCCTCTGGTCTCTGAACCAAAGCTCTTGCTGGTTCTCTGCGTGCCCACTCCCTCCTTTAATTTGTGAGTATGTTTGTAAAAGGTACTTGGGGTTTACAAAGCAGCAGGGACATTACTGTGAGTATCCTTTATCCCCTTGAGGCCAGGTCTGTTTCTTTTCTTTTCTGAAAGCAGAGTCTCTGCTTCATAGCTTATCACCTGATTCAAGGCAAGTTGCATCAGATTTAAAGCAATAGTTCCCTGACCTTCTTTCTGGGTTCCTGCCTTCTGTAAGTTGCTGCTTGCTTGCGGGATTCACAATTAGGATTTTGTCCCTGCGGAGACTCTGTTTAGTGTGCAAGGCCCATTCTCATTTGCCATGCTTGGTTCCTTGATAACTCCGCTTCTACAAATATTTTGGTCAAATTTTTTGTGATCATTTGTTTGATATTGCATGTCAATGCTAAATGATTTCAAGCATGGTTCAAATGAACATCTCTGATCATTTCTTTTCTAACTTTCAGTGAAATTTGGAATGTGAATAAATTACGAGGCCATGTGAACCTCATGGTTCCCAGAACGGCTAGTTAAAACTATATTCAGACTATGCTTCATGCCATCATAAATGTAAATCTGATTTTAAAATATCCCTGAGAATGTGGATACCCTGGAACTCTCATACTTTGCTGGTGGGATTATAAAATGGTTAAGCCACTTTGGAAAACACTTAGGCTGTTTCTCAAAAAGTTAAATATAAGTTTACTCTATGACTCAGCAATTTCACTTCTGAGTATCTCCCCAAGAGACATGCAAACATATGTCCAGGCAAAAACTTGTAACCTGAATGTTCATCATAGCCAAAACCAGAGACAACTCAAGTGTCTATCCACTGATGAAGAGGTAAATAAAATAAGGTGGAGTACAATGGGATACCATCCCACAGTAAGGAAGAATGAAGTGCTGGTGCATGCTACAATGCAGATGCTATGCTAAATGAAAGAAGCCAGCGCAAAAGATCACATGCTGTATGATTCTATTTATATGAAATGTCCAAAAAGGCAAATCTGTAGAGATAGAAAGTGGATTAGTGGTTGGCTAGGGCTGGTAATGAAAACAGAGAGTGATTGCACGTAGGCATGTGGGATCTTTTTGAGGTGATGGAATATGTTCCACAGTTGGATGGTGGTGACATGAGTGAATTTTATGGTATGTAAATTATACCTCAATACACCTGTTAAAATATCAAGTGTCTGAGACATTGCTTCACAGCTGTACACCATGAGTCAGGCTGCTCTGATATTTCTAGGAAGACCATCTCTTCAAGACCTTGAGAGATGGGAAGTCTGGTCCAGTCTTCTGCCTTGTACTTACCTTCATGTCATCTCGTATTCTGAAGGATGTCTCCTGTTTTATAAACGTAATCATAGTAATTTCCTTCCCAGAGAAAGGACTAGAATAGCTATTCCAGTCTGAAACCATTCCTTACTGAACTGCTTTCCATTCTCTCAGTGTTTCTGCTCACCCTTCTGCTGTTCCGTATGCTGTTCCCCCTGCCTAGAAGTCTTCTCCAATCCCTATTGTTCACAGACAATTTATTTGTCTTCTCCCCTACCACGACCCCCGCCCCCAGAGGAGACTATAATTTCCACAGGGCGGGACCTGTGTTTTGTTGATCTGCCTTTATTTATTAATGAAATGAATGACTTCTCATGACTTACAGCATAAGGCTGAACTCCGTAATTTAGCAATGCCTTTGATGGCCTAACCATTCCCTCCTTTTTTACAATACCAGCAATCACCACCCTCCTCCCTCTCCAGAGTCTTTCAAAGGGTAAGGAGTTGTGGGAGTGAGTTTAATGGGTTGCAGTTGGCTTTAAAAACAATTAATTAAGATAGAGTAGAAAACGATTACTGTGCATATATCGTATATACGTGTGTACTAAATTACAGTGTAGAACGTATTTCTTACAGGGTAAGGGCACTACAAGGTCGAAGTTCGCTGCTCTGGCTTAGTTCATAAGATTGCATACGATTCACCTAGAGGGAATCTATTTAGTTTGCAGATTCTAGTTCAGTAATCCAGCCTGGGGCCCACAAATCTGCAACTCTGTGACCCACACATAATTCGGATGTATGTGTTCTGCATTTTAAGAAACTCTGACACTGCTGCCATCCACCTCGCAGGCTGCAGCCTCCTGTTCCTTTCTGAAACACCTTCTGCGAGCTAGGCGTACCGCCGGGGCCCTGGATGCCTTGCCCTGGCGAACACAAGATACAGTCTGGCTACAAAACGCAAAAGTGCGTGCTGTTCCTATGGGTGCTTGGGGAACCCCAAGCTCCACCTTTGCTCCACCAACCCTGTAATTTCACTGGGTATCTGCAGAGAGATTTGAGGAAGACGAGATGCCAAATGGAGCTATGATCACTTGACAAAAGGAGTTCTCCAGCTTGGTGGGAGCAGAAGAGCTGAGCTCTGGGGGTGACAGCTGAGGACGGAAAGGGTCATTGCTTATGGAGGGACAAGTTGCTGGATATTGCAAGAGTCACTCCAGCCACAAGGGCATGCTTCGGGAAATGTGGGGAGGGGATAGGGCTTGGGAACTTAGCAGAAGTAACAGAATTGGGTGGGGGCTCAGAGCCAGTGGTCGCTGAGGTCATCCTCCAGGCTCACATGGTCTTGGATATTATAAAAAAAAGAGGCAGAGGAAAGCTATAGACCTGTCAAATTGTGCAATGGAAAACTGTAAGGAGGAGTTTTGTCCTGTGTGCCCCAGTGAGGTTGGGAGGCTGGGAGAGTATGACCTTCCCTCTGAGCAGCTGCAGGACAGGCTATAACGTTCCTGAAACCAGTGGAGACTGAATCCATGTTTCCTTTTTGGGGTCTGCTTGTGCCAGGTGCTGAGGGAGGGGCTGGAAGGCAGGCGGCACAGGCTGCTGGTTCATGCTGCCCTTGGTTAGGGCAGAGATCTGGTCCTCAGCCTTATAGTTCCCAAAACACGATGTGGTCAGATGCCGAGTCTCAGGTCATACCGACACATAGATGCACCTGACACTGTTCTGGAATATAATTTATTTAATAATAATAATAATGCCAATATTAATAGCTAATATCGTCTGTGACCACTTGCCATGTGTGAAGCAGTGGGCTACTTATTTTAAAAGTCTGGTCTTAATAACACAGTCAAATTTTGTGATATGTACTATTTTTTTTTTAAGATTTTGTTTATTTGAGAGAGAGAGAGAACTAGCAGGGGGAGGGGCAGAGGGAGAGGGAAAAGCAGCCTCCCTGCTGAGCAGAGAGCCCGATGCGGGGCTCCATCTCAGGACACCGGGATCATGACAGACGCCGAAGGCAGACGCTTAACTGACTGAGCCACTCAGGCTCCCCTGTGATCTGTACTATTATTCTAATTTTACAGATGTGCAAACTGAGGCTTAGGTTAAGTGACTTGTGGGAAATGATGGAGCCTGGCTTTGAACCCAGGCTGGCCTGATTTGAAAAGTATGAAATGTGAGCATTGTGCTCTTGCGACTTCCTGTTTTCTCAATATATAGCAGTAATACCTTTTACGTGGTGGAGCGACTGCTCTCCAGGGCAGTGTGTTCCTGATTTTGGAGGGACTTGGGAATCTGAAAATTTGATCAGAAATTGACCTTCTGTGGCTGGTATGAGGCTGGGGTTGACCCTGATCTTTAGGTCTGTACCCTGCTCAGGTCAGAATGCTGATCCCACCATGAGTGAGTGGTGGTTGGACAAGTCTTGTTAAATTCACCCACTCTTCCTTTTGTGACCCTGATCCATCATCCATAGTAAGACACCCCTCTACCTTATTAACATTAATCTCTACTTTGTTCTCCTGCCTTGTTTTGTTCATACTTAGTGTCACCTGCAGCTGTGTCTTCCTCTAGAATTATTTACCCATAGAATCAGTAGTGTCTTTAAATTATAAACTTCTTAAGGACAAGAATAGTGTCTGGTTTACATCTGAGTTTTATAGAATGCCTAACACATAATTCAGAGTGAGGTACATTCCTGGAGCTACCTTGTTTGGATCTTGCAGCCCCACTGTGCACTGAATGGATGGCAGATTGGCTATCAATTTAGTGTGTTTTCAGCCTTTAAGAGGAGGGACTGTGACATTGGGAAATCAAAGTGTAGTGACTCCTGAGAAATTGAAAAACCCATGTCCCGGGCAACTGTGGGACTTCATGTTGGCATGATTAGAAATCTTCCAGGGTCCTACGAACTTTAATGGCAAGAAGCAGAAAGGGGCTCTGAGATGGCAAAATGGCCTTTAATTATTGCTTTTCTAGCTCCCCTCAGATGTAAAGTGGTTTATTAACAGAGCAGACTGTAAACCTCCTTATAAACCCAGGCTCAGTAAATTGAGACACGGGTGAATTTTTATTGTTGACAAGTCACTGCAAACATACAGCAGTGTATTTGCACTTTTGTTCCGTGGACTCTAAAAGGCACTGCCTGTGGGGCAGCTTCCCCAGTGACTAGCAGGAAGGCAGGGTAAAGGATGTTACGTTACATCATGGTGCAGATGGCTAGCTAGCCAAAGGGCTCCTTATCAATCCCCTGGATTTCCTCAGCACCTGTCCTTTATGGCACATTGTAGGCACTCGTATCTGTCAAATGAAGTCAGCTGGAACCTTCTAAGCTTATTTTTGTGAGGTGTATGTAAAGAAAGATCCTCTCTCCCTTCTCCAGAGGCATCAGATGAAGTTCGAGGATTGCCTCTTGGTGTGGCAGCAGATGATACATGGATTTCAGTTACCTAATAGAAGTTGGGAATGATGAGGCCGACCTTGGCCGCAGACTCCCTCTCGCCTCCCTGACTGCTGTGGGAAAGAGTTCTGCATGTGCTGGGCTGTTCTCAGCTATTCCTCAGAGATTAAGGTGTGCTTGAGTATCTCGTGCAGCTGTAAATCCCAGAGCATCTCAGAAACAGCCACCGGAATTAGCCTAGAACTGAGTCTTGGGGGCACAAGGAAAAAGCCCCTTTCCTCTGCCTGTGCGGACACTTGTCTATTTCTTTGCTTTATTTTCGGCTTCTAAATATTGATTAGCTTTAGTGAGTGCTCACTGGTTCTTGTGGTTCCTTTCTTATAGCTATAGGGGGATAAGGCCCATGGCAGTTAACTGGCATTCTGGGAACAGAGCAAGGTGAAGGGGGAGCTTTTTCCATCAGCTCTGAAAACGCAATTCAATGACAAAGGCCATCATCATGTCTTTATGTTCTCTACTCTGTAGAGCCTGCTAAGCTTGGATACCTTTTTCTTTTACAAATGCAGACTGTTGCACTTTCCAGTAATTAGCTTATATGACTGTAATGGGCTCCGGCTTCGTTGGATAGAATCTTTGAAATCAAGGGTATTAAATTGACTCTTCCTTTCCCAGGTAATAACGAATAGAAATTCCTGCTATAAACATAGAATTAATAGATTCCAAGCTTTCTTAGGCTTTGGGGCGGTAATAAAAGGAGAGGGGAACGGGCAGGGATACAGTTGCACTTGATTTCGTTCTTTCTTGAGGTGTGTTGAGATTCTTGGCGAGCTGGCCAAGTAAGTGATCCTCAGGGGGAAATGTGCCAAGGGCTCTGGATGAGGACAGGGAGGAGGGTGGCGAGGTGGACACGCCGCCTATTCCGATGTAGATTTGTGCCGAAATGTTCAAATCTTCCACCTGTTCTCGGGTGTCCTAAAATCAGGGAGTGAAAATGAATGATGATGACCTCTGGCGTCTGGTTAGGATTCTCCAGATGACACCTTGGCAGTGAAGTCAGCCAGAACATTTTTGGCAGTTCCGCAGAGAGTAACCTATATGGGAGGTGATCATGACATAATTGAGACCCGTTGTGAGCTTGTGGCTTATCTCATTTGTTTTCAGAGTTACAGGAAGCAAAGTGGCTTACAGGTTACCTTAGGGGTCAGTTTCTGCATTTGGGCTCTGGCGCTACAGCTTAAAAGCTTTGCAACTTGGGGCAAGTTATGTAAATTCTTTATTTTTTGTTTATTTTATTTTTTTTTAAAAGATTTTATTTATTTATTTGACAGAGAAAGACACAGCGAGAGAGGGAACACAAGCAGGGGGAGTGGGAGAGGGAGAAGCAGGCTTCCCGCCAAGCAGGGAGCCCGACGTGGGACTCGATCCTGGGACCCTGGGATCAGGACCTGAGCCGAAGGCAGACGCTTAACGACTGAGCCACCCAGGCGCCCCAAGTTATGTAAATTCTTTAGGTTCTTTCCATGCCTGTAAAATGGAGATAATAGTAAGACGAGTGGGGTTATTGCAGGAATTAAACATCTTTTATGTAAAGTACTTAGGACAGCGCTTGCCATATTGCAAATGCATGATATAATTTTCAACACGTTCAGCACCAGCGTTGCCTTCAAGGAGCTCCAAAGGTAGTGGTAGAGACAGACATAAAAATAGATGTTTGGTAGGAGCTCGGGGGTGGATGGCCAGCTGTATAGGGTAGAGGGAGGTGGGGGGAGTGGACCAAGATGGCGAGCGGGATGTTTCAGGGGGCTGAAATACCTTAGAGCAATTTTCACTGGTTCCGTTTTGGGAGGTGCCGTTGATGCCAAATACTGATGTGGATGAAGTGTAAGTTTCTTCTTAGGAGTAGCCTTTGCATCTCTCCTGCCCTGCCGTCCTTACCCCAGACTAAGCTGAATTATTCCATGCCTGGATTGTTATCTCTTTCTCTCCTGCCTGCCACCCCCTAACTCTAGTCTTTCCCTCTTCAATCTTTTTGACATGGGATCTGGGGGGAGGGGAAATATATATATGAAGTGTTGTTTACTAATAAGTGTATGTGTCCTGCTTTGTATGAGGAAGCCTAAATATTGCAAATCAGTATGGAACTGAAAACACAGAAAATGCCCTTTAAGCACTTTCATTCCCGTCTTGGGAAATCTATTAATACAATACAACACATCAGTAGGCCAAAGGATGTTAACTCTGGAATCATTTCAGCAGTCAAAAGGCATTGGTAAAATTTAGCTATCATTCTTGATTTACCCTCCCCCCCAAAAAACCCCAACTATTCTTTTATTAAAATTTTATTTATTTATTTGTGGGGGGTGGACAGAAAGAGAGGGAGAGAGAGAAACTTAAGCAGTCCATGCCCAGCACTGAGCCCGACGTGGGGCTTGATCTCACAATGCTGAGATCACAACCTGAGCCAAAATCAAGAGTTGATACTTAACTGACTGAGCCACCCAGGCACCCCTATTCTATTTTTTTTTTAAAGTAAGCTCTACACCCAATGTGGGGCTTGAATTCATGACCCTGAGATCAAGAGTTGCATGCTCTACTGACTGAGCCAGCCGGTGCCCCATTCCAACTGCTCTTATTAAACTAAGAATGAAGGGATCCTTTCTTAACTTGATAGAGAATGTGTCTAAAACCAATAGCTCACTTCATCCCTACTCTTCAAACACCAGAGATTCTCTGTGTGGTACTGTTGGTTAACTACCTATCAGCCGTTCCCATCTCCTTTCTTGATGTCAGTGCTCTGAATTTGCATTGATGTTTACCCCTCCCACATTCTCAGAGGAAGTGGACCCCTGCCCCCTACATCCTTGGCCCCAGCATGGAGGAGGTGGACTAGATTAAGGATTGGATTCCATTCCTTTTGTTGATGAGTTTAGGTAAGTCATGAGACACAACTGGGCAGATGAAGGAGTCAGCGGGGTTTGTGGGAAGGATATCCTCACTTTTACAAGTGAGTTTTTAAAAATGAGACTTTTCTTCTTCTGGCCTTAGATATTGTATAGAAGACCATGATACTTAGAATTGCTGGAGCCATCTCACAATCATGAAGGGAAAGCCTGGAGAATCACAGAAAAACTGACTTAGATTCCTACATTGTTGTTGAGTAGCTGAATTAATCAACCTAGAACTGTCCTGACTCCAGATTTCATATTATATTAGCTAACAATTTCCTCATTGTTTAAGCCACTGATGTTGTGTAATCTTTTATTTGCACTTGTAAACATCTTAAGTGACACACAGATCTTTCTCGACTTACGATGCAGTTATGTCCCAATAAACTCATTGTGAGTTAGAAATAGGCTACATCAAAAATACACTGCCGAACATCATAGTTTAGCCTAGCCCACCTTAACCATGCTCCGAACACTTATGTTAGCTTATAGTTGGACAAAATCATCTAATGCAAAGCCCATTTTATAATAAAGTATTGAGTATCTCATGTAATTGATTGAATACTATACTGAAAATGAAAAACAGACTGGTTGTATAGGTACGGAAAGTTTGTAAGTATATTGGTTGTTTACCCTCATGATTGTGTGGGAGCTACCGCTTGCTGCCCCTGCCCAGCATCATGAGAGAGCTTTGTATTGATAGCCCAGGAAGAGATCAAACTGCAAATTTTAAATATGGTTTCTACTGAATACATACTGCTTTTACACCATCTTAAAGTAGAAAAATCGTAAGTCAAATCATGATAAGTCAGGGACTGTCTAGTATATTCCTTTTAAACAGGTATTATACAAAGGTGTGAGGGTTAAGGTAAGGACCAATAATAATATATACTATTCTGGAACTTTTAGCCATTGAAATAAGACAAGACTGAAGAAACAAGAATTATCAGTATTAGATGACAGTGATGTTTTCATTATTTACAGATGATAACTTAAACTTAGGAGAATCAGTTGAAAAAAATAGAGCAATAATAATTTAGCAGTATGGCTGGATATAAAATAAGTATACCCAAACCAATAGCATTCTTATTAGTGAACCAAAATAACCCATTAGAAAATGTATTTGAAAAATGATACCTTTACAGTGATAACAAAAATTATAAAATATCTAGGAATAAACTTAACAAGATCTCTGTAGGACTAATTTGAAGGAAAATTTAAATCTTAACAACGGATATACTGAAGACTTGAGTAAATGCAAAGATATTCTATGTTCCTAGATAGGAACACTTAGTAGTGTAAAGGTGTCTATTCTTCATACGTTAACATGGGATTCCAATAAAAATATCAAGCAAGAATTTGTTTTAGAATTTTACAAAATGATTCTAAATTTCATCTGGAAGAATGACCAGACAAAAATAGCTTCCTAGTCTCCTGGTATGATTTGCGTTTCTGTCATTCATGTGTGTTATATGTCTAATATTATTACTTGTAATACAAAAGTTTTAAGGGCTACAACTTCATAGTAGATTATAGTTTTTATGAATACAGAAACACTCTGTCCCAATAATGGCTTTTCTTGTAAATTATTATTATTATTATTTTAAATTACATTTTTCATTTGAATTCCAGTATAATAGTTAACATATGTTTCAGTTGTCCAAATAGTGATTGAACAATTCTATACATTACTCAGTGCTTATCATGAAGAAATTATTTTTGTTTTTTTAAGAGTGTTTCTTTGTGCTTGCTTGGTATTTTTGATTTTCTTTTAATTTCTAGACTTTGTCTAGGTGTATTTTTGCTGTAAGAAAGCATATACATGGTATGATTTTGTTTTTTGTTTGTTTTTAAATGAGACATATTTGACAGTGTATTAGTTTTAGGTTTTAGGACTTGATTAGTTTTAGGATTTGATAAAAGTATATATTGTGAATAAGATTTTATTTTTGAACCCAGTCTGAGGGTTTTCTTTCAGAGGGAGAGTTTAAATCATTTGGTTTTATTGATTACTTAAACTTACGATATGTTTGATTGTCTCTCTTTTTTATTTTTTATTTTTTTAAAGATTTTATTTATTTACTTGAGAGAGAGAATAAGAGAGAGAGAGCACATGAGAGGGGGGAGGGTCAGAGGGAGAAGCAGGTTCCCTGCTGAGCAGGGAGCCCAATGCGGGCCTCGATCCCGGGACTCCAGGATCATGACCTGAGCCGAAGGCAGTCGCTCAACCAACTGAGCCACCCAGGCGCCCCTGTTGTCTCTCTTTTTTAAAGTCCTATCTTCCTTAGTGTTTCTTTTGTTTTTCTATATAGAATTTTTTCAAAAATGCAATTTAAATATGTATTTAAGCCTGCAGTTCTCAAATGATGCAAATTAATAGGAAAATGGGAGCCTTTAATGTCCCTGTTCCATAACAAAGAGTGAAACCTTATATCCCTACCTTGATCCCATGCTTCTCCTGCTCTTTCCAGTGTTTAATTCAATCTGACATTATAGCTTGGATATATATATGTTATGTTATCTGATCTCAACTTAATAGTATATACTTATTTTATAAAAGATTAAATGTTAAATTCAAATTTGAAGGTATTAAAAACAATACATTGTTTTTCAGGGATACCTTTTGTGTTTAGCATTAAATTGGTTATACTAAATTCATTGTTTTTTGCACTTACTATATTTTTGAGTTCTCTATTTTTTTTTTTAAAGATTTATTTATTTATTTATTTGAGAGAGAGAGAATGAGAGACAGAGAGCATGAGAGGGAGGAGGGTCAGAGGGAGAAGCAGACTCCCTGCCGAGCAGGGAGCCTGATGCGGGACTCGATCCAGGGACTCCGGGATCATGACCTGAGCCGAAGGCAGTCGCTTAACCAACTGAGCCACCCAGGCGCCCGAGTTCTCTATTTTTGATTTATCTTTCAATTACCTGGAATATATACTTTACTTTTTTGTGAATATTATGTATTTGTCATAATTTATGAGTTCTTGTCTAGCTTAAAATTTTTCTTTTGCCTTTTTTTGTGAACAATAATTGGGGAATACAGTTACTTTATCACCACCCTTTCCTCACCAAATTTTGTGGATGGTTCATTGGCTTGTGGTGTTTACTATTGTGAAAGAGAGCTTTGGGTCTAGTTTGATATTACTTTGTAGTTAACCTGATTTTCTGCCTGGTTAGTTAAATGAATTTTGAAAAAAATTAGAAGTTACTTTTTTGGGCACAGGTGGGATCTGTTTTCAGTTATTTTGCTTAGAACTCAGTGTACTTTTGCTCCTGGAAGCTGGTTTTGATCCACATATGTTTATTTACCCTTATTATTTTTATTAATTGTATTCCTTCCTATTGAATTTCATCCTGTGAAATAGCTATGTGCTTGATTTGGATCTCTGTCCCCTATGGTCCTTATATGTCACCTTTCCTGTCTTTATTTTTATATCTGTCCTTTAAATTGCTTCTGGTAGAGTGTTTCCTGTTTGTCTTTCATGGTATGGATATTATTTTCCACAGTACCAGTTCTGTTCTTTACTGCCTCTGCTTTTGCAGTGAGATTTTAGGCTTCTGTGTGTGTGTGTGTGTGTGTGTGTTTCTCATTTCTGTCCTCCTCTCAGTCTTTTTTCCCTTTTTGCTGTTTGTTTCAGTCTTAAGGAGGCCATCTCCCCTTGCAGTTCCCCCTTTTGAGGACACCATGAAGGTGCATTCTCAAATTTTTATGTGTAATATGTTTTGTCTGTTTCCTTTTGAGTTATCAGGACATAGTGTAGAATAAGAGAAATGGGATAATGACCCAATGTCTGTTGTTTTTGCTGTTCCGTTCTGTTTCTACATTCTCAAGAGGAAGTAATGAACCAGTCTTGGGATTTGCCAAAAGGCAAGGTGGAAGTTTCAGGCTGGATGACAGCTTCCCAATGGGTGACTCTAGTAAGCTTTAACGTCATTCTGCACATGTTTGAGTCCTATGTACAATATATTTAATTTCTCTGTGACTCAGTTTTCTTATCCGCAAAATGTGAATAATGATTTTACCTTATAGAGTTTTTGTGTTAAATGAGATGTGAAAAATACACACACACACACAATTCTCCTAAATGAAGAAATGAACTATTGTACTATTTCTTACATAAAACAAAAATGTGTCCTTAAAACTTTTTTCTTCCAGATTTTGAAAGTTAATATATGCTCATTGAAAAAAAAATTGGTTATTACAAAAGAAGAAGGAGGCGCCTGGGTGGCTCAGTTGTTAAGCATCTGCCTTCGGCTCAGGTCATGATCCCAGGGTCCTGGAATCGAGCCCCGCATCGGGCTCCCTCCTCAGCAGGAAGCCTGCTTCCCCCTCTCCCACTCTCCCTGCTTGTATTCCCTCTCTTGCTGTCTCTGTCTGTCAAATAAATAAATAAAATCTTTAAAAAAAAACAAGAAGTAAAAAAATTATGTGGTACCAGAGGTAACTCCTTTTACTATTTTGGCATAGTCTTTTCCAGTCTTTCTGTTTTTAAAAATAATTATATTAAAAAGAATGTACTGGTATGGAATCTTGGACATTTTGGCAATAAAACTCCAAAGAGGCTCAGTATACAAAATTATGCTAAGACCTAGCATAGCTACCACTGTATCCTTTTCACATTAAACATGAAAAAAGTTCATCAATATAGGGAATAAATGGAACATATTATAGTATCCCATGGCATTTTTAGTGTTAATAATATTTCCTTTATATCCAGGACAAAAAATGTTTCATTTTGGGCCTTTTAATGAATTCTTTCTTAAATGTGGTTGTCTGAAGAGTGGAAATAAGTAGGCTGGACCTAAGTGTGACTCATTATTACTGAATTTCCTGAAAGCAGAATATTAAACCTGAATGTCTAACTTGACTTGGTTTGACTTTTCATCTTCTGTAACATACAGATTGTTTAAAATTAAGGTCTCATCTTGTTGCAGGGATTTTTATTTAGGTGCCTTCTCCTGTATTCATGATTAAGGTAAGACCTCAAAACTTCAGAACTATTTTTCCAAAGCTGAACTATAAAGGAAATAGAAGAGTCTCTTTATTTACTGCATATTAAATATTAGATAAAAGCATTTAATTTTGTGCTAATATTAAAAAGCTTAAACTTTTGATTAAAACAATATTAATTTTTTTCTTGGTTCATATTAAAAATTAGAGTACTTTCGTTGTTTCTCATGATTTTTTTCCCTCAAAATTAGGGGCTGGGGGCAAAATTCACTTGATATTTAATGCGATGCCATCGCGGAGAACGGTGTCACAAAACTCAAGTTTCTGGGTGGACAGCTATACATTAGATACTGCTCTTGGCATTTTGCATATTGTTTGGTTGGCAAGATAAATTTTATTATAAATTTTATTATAAAACTTCAGTGGTTCTCAAACCTCAGTGTGCATTAGCCTTTCCTGGAGAGTGTGTTAAATCACAGATTGCTGGACTCGGCCTCTAGAGATTCTAATTCAGTAGGGCTGGGGGGCCATGAGCGGTGGCACACGGAAGCATTTGCATTTTAATGAAGTGATACTGTTGCTGGTTCCAGGGCCCCACTTGAGAACCAGTGTTATCAGCAGCATAGGAGTGGCAAGTACAGTACATTCTAGGACAGGAATGCTGCAAGCCACTCTTGGCCGGGTTGTGTGTATACGGCTTCTGGGGCAGTGCAGGATTTGAGTGGGGCATTGATGAACACGTAGTACAAGATACAAAGAGAAGCTGGAGGAGAAAACAACCAGGCAAGGAACTGTGAGAACACTGGTGTATAAGGCTTGTTGGAGGGGTGGAGAGACCATCTGAAGGGAGAAAATGGGTTTTTGGCAGACATTTGTGGGGAGTAAGATTGGACAGGTTGATACAGACTAGACTTTAAAAGTCTCTAATATATAGCAAAGGGCTTGTATTATACTTTGGCTAGTCAAGGGGCTAGATGGAGTATGTCAGAATTTAGGAGGAGAAAATGTATCTAAAAAGCAGCCCTGAGGAACAGCTTGGAATAAAACTGGTGTGCAAGGTGGGGCCAAAAAGAAGAACGTTTATTTAAAAGAAAAGAAAAGAAAAAATAGCCAAAATCAAGCCTAGATAATATTCTCTTGTGCTCTCTCTTTCCTTCCTCTTTTTCTTTCCTTCTCTCTCTCTCTCTCTGTCTCTCTGTTTGTCTCCCTCTATGTCTCAACTTCTGAAGGCAATGTGGAGCCAATAAACCTTATTGATTAGATGAATGACATGATCAAACTAGTGTTCTAGAAAATTGAGCTGGTAGCATTGTAAAAAGAATTGAAGAGGGCCGAAGGGAGGCTCTTGGAGAAATCTTAGTCTTGAGGAAATAAAAGTTTTTATACAGGGATCATTACATCCTTAAAATAAATGCGGTAGTCCGAATGAAGCAGCCTGCTATGTGGAGGGAGAGTTAAGATGGCGTGTTTCATTTAGACTCCGAGAACTGAACAGGAATGTGCAGCTTGTGCTGTAATAACAGAGCAGGAGCTTGGGAGCCAGATGAAAACTAAATAGAGACGTGACGACTGATGGACGGATTGATTGATTCGTTCATTTGTGCAATCAGCGATGTTCTAGACGCTGAGCTGGTGGCTAGGGACCCCATGTAGGGAACAGTCAGAATGGCTGTGAGTAGAAGGTCCTGGTAGTGCACAGAGGGACAGAGAGGAATTTAGAGTGTGATACTTGAGAGCAGAAATGAAGGAGAGAGTAAAGGAGATAGGAGACTGTGGAAGGAATGGTCACAGTCATTACAGTAAGTCAGGACAGCGGATCTTCCCACCAAGGCCAGAATTTGAGGAAGGAGGTATTGAGGCTGTGCCAAGTGCTACAGTGTAGCAAGAAGGGTACGCTGTAGTACAGAATTCCAGAGGCTGGGCTGGATGATTGGAATGTCCTCACGGCCCTGCCGGAGTGTTCTCTGGGAGGGAAGGGGAGGGGTCTGTTGTAGAGGCAGGGGGAGGTGAAGGCAGTGGTTACAGTGCAATTTTGCAAGGAAATTTAGTGTCAAGCATTAGGAGAGATTAGGACAGCAGAAGGCTGACATGCTTTCTCTTCTATTCTTAAAGCAAGGAAGACCTTTGGGCTGTTAGTGGGTAGGAAGCAGTGGTCCGGGAGAGATAAAGGCATTACCCACTAAAGGACCCCTTGGTTCTTCAGTTGCTGGGGACAAAATCCTTGGGAGTCATCAGTGGCCCTTCCCTTTTTCTGCACTGCACATTGGATCCATCAGAAAATCCTTTGGGTATTATATTCCCTTCAAAAATAGATCCAGGATCCAACGACTTCTCACTTTTATTGACATCAACCAGCCACTATCGTCTTTGTCCTAAATTACTGAAATAGTCTCCTAACTGGTCTTCCTCTTCCTTCCTTGACCTTGAGCCTGTCCTCAACAGTGTTCAGAGTGATCCTAACAAAGGTTAAGTTGGATCATGCCACCGTACAGATTTCACCAGGGGCTCCTACTCTTCTACTCACTCGAAGTAAATGCTGAATTCCTTACAATGGCCTTCAAGGCCCTGTCAGGCCGGATCTGCTCCCCTCCTGCCCTCTTCCCCTCATTGTTCTGCCTTCATCTGCTGTTCTTCCCCTTGCTCACTGGCTTCAGCTACACCTGCCTTTTTGCTATTCCTCAGATGGTCCAGAATGCTCCTGCCTCGGCCCTCCGAGGACCCCTCTGCTCCAGATATCTGCTTGGCTACTCGCTTCTTTCAGATCTTTGCTTACACGCATGTCATCTTTAAGTGAGGCCTCCCAGAACACACTTTCATAAATTGCGACTCCATAGGGCTTGGCATCGTCTAACACCATATAATTTACTTCTCTGTTTTATTTATTGCCCGTCTCTCTCCCCCTGCTAGGCTGTAAACTCCACGAGGGCAAGGATTTTCCCTTGGTTTTGTTCATGGCTACCTTCCCAGTGGCTAGAACGCCTCTTGGAAGTGGGCTCTAAATGGAATCTTTAATTAATGTGAGAGAAAGTGTGCTTTGTTGTTGAGGGAGACAGGCCTTAGAGGGTAACAATAATCGCTACTGTATGTTAAGCACCCGACTCTGTGGCAGCTACCGTAATCTGTTATCGTATTTAAATCTTACAACTGCTTTGAAGAGTGGACATTCCGTTCCATTTTACAGCAAAGGAAGCTGAGTATGGGAAGGTTTATAAACTTTCACAAGCTTAATAAACTAGCCCATGCTCTTAGATTATGGAGGCACTCGACTATACTTGATTAAGAAAAGGGGATCAAAAGCAGATGGTTTAATGCTAGAAATCAGGGAGGATTTTTCTCAGTATCACATTTTCTTTATCCATGTACCCATTTAGGCTGTTTCTATATCTTAACTACTGTAAGTACTTCTTCCGTGAACATGGGGGTGCAAAATCTTTTTAAGTTAGTGTTTTCTTTCATTCTTTTTGGTTAAATACCCAGAAGTGGAATTGCTGGATCATATGATAGTTCTATTTTTAATTTTTTTGAGGAACCTCCGTACTGTTTTCCATAGTGGCTGCACCTGTCTTCATCATTCTTGACAATTATTTGTCCAGGTAGATGGCCATTCAACACCTGGCTCTTGCTGTTCATTGCCCTCCCCAAATCCGGTGACCTTAACCTTTGCCCCTCCTCAGTCATTGGTACCTGTGGCTGGAGTTGAGGAATCTGTGGCCTTATAAGGAAAGCAGGGCAGGGTTAACAGTGGCAGGGTGGGCTGAGAAGGGGTAAAGGTTTGAAGGGTCTAGAGAGGATGGAGCTCCAGTTAAAATGGGTAGAGATTTGAAGCAAGGTAGACCTGAATAAAACTCATTCCTGCTTAAAATAGTTTTGTGTGTATTCCAAGATGACTTTGATGTTGAAAAAAATGTGCATTTTTACATTCATGTTGCTGTTATTTCTTCCTTTTTTTTTGATTAAGTAGAACCCATATTGTTCACATTAAACCTTTTTTTAATATGAAAAAAATTACCAATGGGTTGTCTTCTGCATAGAATTTAGGATAAATACTATGTAGGTATGGGTAATAAATATAACATGAGTGATAAATATAATTTCTTAAAATTAGAATTTGTAGAGAGTCAAATTATTCATACTTCTCTATTTAGCCAAAGAGGTGCTAAAAAGTTGGCATTTAAGATTATTTATTTATTTATTTATTTGAGACAGAGAGAATGAGAGAGAGAGAGCACGTGAGAGAGGGGAGGGTCAGAGGCAGAAGCAGGCTCCCTGCCGAGCAGGGAGCCCGATGCGGGACTCGATCCAGGGACTCCAGGATCATGATCTGAGCCGAAGGCAGTCGCTTAACCAACTGAGCCACCCAGGCGCCCAAAAGTTGGCATTTATATTAGTGTGAATTAGTGTTACTATTTATAACATTACTAACAGATATCTGAGAAGAATTACTAGTTTACATACCCATGGTTTAATATTTGGCAGGTTGCTTAAATTGTGGTTTTTGAAATTAGTATATGAATATTAAAAGCAGGTATTGATTTCATTGCTTTTTTCTGAAGCACACAAATTAATCATGTGTAAATTGAATGGGAGTGCATATAAACACAATGCACCAACATATATGAATTCAGAGTATTTTTTAATGTAAAGAATTTGGTTTTAAATGGTCTGGGTGATTGTAGTCATTTCCTCTATTTAGTAGCTTGTGTAAGGTTTATATAGTGATGTAATACGTAACTATTCACATATTGACACAGTGCTACACATTGACTGATTTGCACATTGGCTAAAATATCTTCAGCTTTAGCCCTGGAACCTTATAAAAACTGAGGGAAAGTTCAGCCTGGCTTAAAATGGCAATCAAAAGCACATATCTTCATTGGAGAAGGAGTGTGATAGACTTCTTGGTCTGCCTTCTCATTTGTGCAGAGGAGGATTCTAAGCTTCCAAAGATTTCAACTGCTCAGTCAACCCACCTAGGAGGTATTAGAACACTAATGAGAACTCACTCTTTTATACCAATGAAGAGAATTAATTTGGTCGATTAAAAATTTTTTTTTTCAGAGGCCAAGGCAGGGGGAAATGAGATGTTGGTCAAAGGGTATAGACTTCCAGTTAGAAAATGAGTAAGTTCTGGGATCTAATGCACAGCCTTGTGCTTATAGTTAGCAATAATGTATTATATACTTGGAAATTGTTAAGAGGGTAGATCTTGAATGTTCTCACCTCAAAAAAGAAATGGTAATTATGTGACTGGATGGAGGTGTTAGCTAATGCTACAGTGATAATCATTTGCAATATATAAGTGTATCAAATTGACACTTCTTACACCTTAAACTTACACAATGTTATATGTCAATTATATTTCAATAAAGCTGAAAAATTTTTTTTTGACTATCATAAAAGTTTATTTAACCAAAAAGTTCAAGATGAAAATGCACACGACCTGATTTTTATATTGTAGTAAAACAGGTACTATGGAGGGGCCATGTGGAAGCAGTTGATTTCTTCTGATGAACACACCCATTGTTTATACTCGCTCCAAGACTCCTAACATGATGATACTATTTCCTCGTATTACCACCATTCCAGTATTGTTCTGTTGCCCACTAGTTGCCATCTCCACACATTCATCTATCACAAGATTCATAAATGGATCGAACCCCCGCAATATTCCTTGGACGTGTCTGCCACCATTTAATTTCAGTGACAGTTTCTTGTCCATAAGTTTTTTCAACTCGGGAGGGTGAGCTTTGCTCATGGTGTCTACTCGGCGAGCTCAAAGATGCCTCCAAATGGAATTCATGGCGTCCCTCACGCTCCCCCCGTAGGCCCTGCTGAAAAAAAATTTTTTTTAATTAAAAAAATAAAAAAAATTGTTTTACTACAGTTTCACTGGACAGTGATCTCTTTAAGAGTTAAGGCTAACTAGGGTCCCATATTCTTCATCTTTGTATCTGAGTGCATAGTACAACTTCTGTACATGTTAGATCTTTTTTTTTTTTTTGAGTATAGTTGACACACAATAATACATTAGTTTCAGGTGTACAGCGTAATGATTCCACAAGTTTGTACCTTATGCCTTGCTCACCACAAGTGTAGCTACTCTCTATCACCATACAATGCTTTTATAATGTCATTGACTATATTCACTATGCTGTGCCTTTCATTCCCATGACTTACTCACTCTATAACTGGAAGCCCGTATCTCCCACTCCCCTTACCCCATTTTGCCGAACCCCATGTTAGATGTTTGATGACTGTATAATTGCCAAAAGTAAGTTTATTTTCCCATTTTCTGATAGCAGTTCTTAAAAAAGTAGTAAAACAAAAGAAGGTATTTTGAGAAAGTAGAAAGTTTAAAAAACAAAGTATTGAGTTAAAGCAGACACCATTTAGCTAGTTTTTAAAAACCATATAAATATTATCTTCATATTTCCAGTCTGATATACTAATTCACAGAAGTAAATGGCCCAATTAGAAGCAGCATGTGAAATTTGAATGCATATGTATAAAGGTGTACGTGTATTGGTGGCGTGCAATCATGGATACCCAAAAGGCCGATAATAGGATGACCTCAGAGGAAGAATATGCATCTAAGTTGAGCCATAGTATTACTTTACGTGCAGTACCATACAAGGGCCATGGAAAGAAATGTGTGTTTTCTAGAGGCTAGGTTGGTAGGCTGTCTCCCTAGAGGACACCTCTCACACGGGTGAATTTACCGTAATGGGTCATTTCTGCCAGGGACCTCACTTTATGTTCTCTGGGTTTTGTGTGTGTGTGCACGCACACGCACGGGTGAGTACAGGGGAGTGTTTAGCGTCTTGTGTGGAACATTGTACCAATTTATTAATTTATACTGAGAACTGTCACTGTCATTAGCACTCTCCGTGCAGCTAGAGATGGATACGTTAAATAACTTTATTGTCATCATTTCTCAATTTTACATATATCAAGTTGTCATGTTGTACACCTTAAACTTACACAAGGTTCTATGTCAATTATATCAGTAAAGCTGGGAAAAATTTATGTGCAACTAGCGTAAGCATTTTTTGGTCCTAAGTGATGGAGAAATTTAATTAAATGTCTAGGCTTGGCCCTGCCTATTTTAATGATGGAAACAGAAACACCAAGGGGTGAAGTGGTTTAGACTCACGGTGCCCAGTGGTGGAGCTAGGAACAGAACTCTGACCTCTCAGCCCAGGGTGCAGAGTTCTATGCTCCAGGCTCTGAGGGGAACTGAGCCTCCGAAATGCCCAGAGACCTGAGCACCACCTTGAGTGTTGCTATTCCTTTTGACTACCTGCCTTCATGTACTGAGCAGATTTATTATTTTTCATATGGTGGCAAAATTAAGGTGAAAGTAAATTTTAACATGGGTTTAGGACTGAATGCTAGAATACAAACTCCCCCAAAGGCAGGGACCAGGTCTGTTCCTTCCGCCCCCCCTCCCCCCAAAGGCCAGCACCAGACCTGTCTCACCAACACTTACTACATCATGGTTGAAATAGAACTCTTCACAAGTCAGGCATGAATAAGGTAATCATTGAGGACCAGTCTTGGGCATAAGTCATTGAAGTATTTTGACTACCTGGAAGTTTGTTGTCATTCTCCTTTGGAACTATTTATGCTAAAAGCCATTTTGATCTTACTGACCTTCCTCTTGTTGAGTCAAAACACACTGATAGGGGCGCCTGGGTGGCTCAGTCATTAAGCATCTGCCTTCGGCTCAGGTCATGATCCTGTGGTCCTGGGTTCGAGCCCTCATCGGGCTCCCTGCTCAGCGGGGACCCAGCTTCTCCCTCTCCCTCTGCCTGCTACTCCCCCTGCATGTGCGCTCTCTCTCTCTGTCAAATAAATAAAATCTTAAAAAAAAAAAACAAAACACCACACTGATAGGATAGCCAGCTTATGGGTTCGTGGCACTGACTTCTGTTGTCAGAAAATGAAAAAACTTGAGGGTTTCCACTTAGGCACTGGCTGCTATAAACTTGCAGTTAAATTCAGTGCCTGAGCTTTGAAGTCAATTCATTGAAAAAAATAGTCAATTTTCCATTAATGAGATCATAATGACATCAACAACCGCCACCATTTATTAAATGCTTAGTATATCTTGGACATTGTATGTTACCTCATTTAATCCTCACCAGCGTGGGGAGGGGAGATTGCAGTGCTTTCCCCACTTCACAGGCTAGGGAAATGCGGCTTAAGAGACTGACTCAAGATCACACAGCTATTGAGTGGGAGCACTGAGATTTGAACCCAGGGCTTCCTTTGAAAGTTTTTTTTTTTTTTATTCTTTTATCCTTAGGCAGAATTCTGGGGCGTTAATTTTTTAACAACAGTTTTGTCGAGATGTAATTCACATACTGTATAATTCTTCCATTTGAAGTGTGTAATTCAGTGGATTTTAGTGTATTCACACAGTTGTGTAACCATCATCACAATCATGGTTAGAACAATCTCATCACTCCAAAAAGAAACCTTTTACTTATTAGCAGTTATTTCCCATTTCCCTCCAACTCTCTTCCCACTCCAGCCTTAGGCAACCGTTAATTTACTTTCTGTATTTATAGATTTACCTATAATGGACATTTCATATAAATAGGTTTACATAACATGTGTGAGTAGCTTTGTGACTAGCTTCTCTCACTTAGTATAATAGTTGCAAGAGTCATTCATGTTGTGGCAGGTAGTAGTATTCCAATCCTTTTTGAATAATATACCATTGTACGGATGTACCACCTTTTTTTTTTTTTTTTTTACCCATTCATTAGTTGATGGACATTTTTGTTATTTTCATTTTTTGGCTAGTGTGAATAATGCTGCTGTGAACATTTGTGTGCAAGTATTGTGTGGACACATGGTTTGATTTCTCTTGGGTATAGACCTAAGAGTGCAATTGCTGTGGCATTGGTTTGGGTCATGTTTTAATCTCTAAGGTTTAATAGAACGTTGTGGAAGTTGCCAGTGTGCCCCCAATACTTTGAGGTAGCAAAATACAGAAGAGCTATCCAAAGGTTTATGCTTTTTTAAAAAAAATTTGATAATCATGTTTGTCCTCTGTCCCACATAGGAACACTCAATGGAATTACAGAATCTTAGAGGTAGAAGGCAAGTGAGGGGTGACCTAGTATAACTGCTTTATTTTAAAGACGAGGAAACTAAATAAAACTCAGAGACACACGTCTCGGATTGTGTAGCCAGGTAGTGGCTGGATAGGGACCAAACACATGGTCTCTTTTTCTCCAAGGGGGTGACTTCCTCTGGTTAATCTCTCAAAGAGGGAGCGGTTCTTAGAAATGGGGCTAAAGTAAAGATGCTTTGTGTATTGTTTGCCGCTGGCTGAAATCTATCTGGAGTGACATTCTAGAACTAGGTCATGGTAATTCTTCGGGATATGCTATGTGGCCTGAGAGAAAGCTTGTCTTGAAAAGCATTTTGACTATCGGAAGGGGGTACCTGAGGCCCCAGTGGAGGTATTGGTCTTGGAGATCGTCATGAAAGAGTGTCAGCAAGTGTAAAAGAAATGTAATTGTTGAAGTGCAACGAGCAGTCTGGTTTCAGTAAAGTAGAACGTGAATGTCTCAGAGCCTGATGATACAGGACATTTGCAAATGTCAAGATTCACAAATGGAAATGGAAATTTAAAAAGCAAGGTGTGAGCTGAAAAGCAGAAAGTTAAATGATATTTAAATGTTATAATACCTTTCACATTACCGGAATCAATTCAATAAGTACTAAAGAAATAAGCAAGTATAAAATTTCTCATTGAAGAGAGTGAGGGAAGATGCAGTTGATGGGAATGCAGAAAGGTGGGTAAATCATAATGCAAGGGTTATTTGGTGAAACAGACCTTTTTCTAACAGATAGATATAAGAGTATTCAGAAGGTCTTACCAAATGCTCTTCATGCCATCTCATTTTGAAATAAGGTGTGATACTGACTTACTGAATCACTTACTGAATTTTTTTATGCATGGAAAGAATGTCTTGATTTTCCAATTTCTTCAGGAATATTTCTTGAGATGTGAAGAGTAGCTTTATTGTTAAACATTTCATGAGATGTTTAAAAGGCTTGGTAATTGAATGAAAGTTGCAAACTCTGAGAAATGTATTAGTTCCTCAGTACATTTTGTAGTGTACTACAGTGTAGAGTCAGGGTCATTTAAAAATTCAAGCCAATAAATAGTCATTACATGTTCTAAATTAAAGTATAGTGATTTTTAGAATTCAATAGCCACTTATGAGCTATGTACTCTATGTGAGACATTGTGTTTGCCACGAGGAATGCAAAGAATAACTAGGTATCATTTCTACTCTAAAGGAATTTACAATTTAGTGGCTGAAGTAGTATTTTATAAGAACTTTAATAAATGTTAATAGGCACCCTCCCCCTGCTGCAAAGGGAGAGGGAGGGGGTGGAGAAATATATGGAAAGAATAGTAGAAATGCAAAAGGCAGGCTTAGGAAATACAATTTTCCTAATCATCTTGTAAATAAGGATTTACAAACTCTGTCTCCTCCAATTAGCATTAAAGATGCTCCATGAGGCTAAGCCCTATTGAACTCAGGATATAGATTTTATTGTGACCAGATGTATGCAACCAGAGGACATGATGTATGTGGAAAATGCAGAATGATTACTTGTAGGGGTGACTAATGACAAATTGGATCTTGGCTTTCAATAACAGAGTCAATGGGTATAGCTGATGGAACCTTTGTAAGTTATGCAGTCCATATTCAATTTTTCTGGTTTCTTAATTTTATAGCTGTTTTCCCAACCCCGGGATCCAACCTCTTTCTTTCTTTCTTTCTTCCTTCCTTCCTTCCTTCCTTCCTTCCTTCCTTCCTTTCTTTCTTTCTTTCTTTCTCTCCTTTTTTCTTTCTTTCTCTCTCTCTTTTTTTTCTTTCTTTCTTTCTTTATCTAGGAGAGTCTTCCTGTCTTTTTTTTTTTTTCCCTTCCTGACATTAACTTTTTTGGAGTCCTGGCCAGTTGCCCTGTGTAATATCCCACATTCTGGACATGTGATGATTTTCTCTTTATTACATTCAGGTTAAATGTTTTTAGCAAGAATACTTCATGACTGATGTTGAGTAGTTGTTATCCCATGAGACTGAAGGGTGTAATGTTATGTTGGGCTACTCCCCCATGATGCATGCCAGTTTGCTGCCATATGTGCACAATCCAAGAAATAACTTGGACCCCTTTCCAAAAGGAATAGCCTGAGGCATTTGATGGAATTACCTTAGGCCATGAGATGCCAGTTGGTTGGGATGGGAGAGGAGTGTTGGTCATTAATCTGTTCTTACCGACTGCATGGTATCAGCTCTAGTGATGTCACCTAGTTGCAGTCATGGTTGCTGTGGTCCCAGGGTTTCTGCCCACATGTTGTGAGTCCCTACCATGGCACTAATTTTCTTTGCATTTTTCCTAGTTGCGAGATTTGTTTTTGTTCTTTTAGTTTCATCTGTAAGAATCTTTTCACATTGGAAGAAGTAGAGATTCTAAACAGGGCAATGTGTAGGCTGTATTGCCTTATTCAACAAGTATTTATTGGGAGCTTCTTATTGTCAGGGACTATTCAAAGTACTGGTGGTGTAGTTGTGAACTAGTCAAAGCCCTGCCCTCATGGGGCTTACATTCTAGCGGGGAGACCGGTCATAAACAGAGAGATAAAAAGTTTGTAAAATGTCAGGTAGTGATAAGTACCATGATGGAACAGTAGGGAAGTGTGACTGGGTGTGTGTGGGGGGAGGGGAGGGGAATGGGAATGAGGTAAGATGGGCTGAAGGCCTCTCTGAGGTAATTGTGCAAAGGTGTGAATGAGGTAAGGGAGCAGGCTGCAGATGGGAGTAGCCCCTGAATGGCCCGGGTGTTCAGATAGAACACACTCTATGTCTGAGGGGGAGCCAGGTAGCTGGTTGGGCAGCTGGAAGGCTGTGAGTGAGGGGGCCTGATAGAACACTAGACCTAGGAAGAGTATCCAGTTGTGGTCCACCCTGAGTATCGTCACGGGAAATCCCTGGAGGTTGGAGCTGTATACTCCTGTGTTACTGCTAGGAGAACAAGAATGAAAGACCCTGAAAATGGCTAGCATTAAAACAGACTCTCCACTGAGGTCTCCCACTGAGTCTCATGTTGTATAGAACTGCATTAAATACCATTTGACATTTTTGCTTTGCATTCATAATCTCCAAGGTGATAACACAAGTACTTTAACCAAAATACAAATTAGCAGTGGGTTTCATTCTTTCCAGCTGGCTATCTCTTTGCAAAGATGTCCAAATAGTTTTAAATCCTGTAGTGCTGTAAAAGGAGCACTGAATTAGGAGCTGGAAGATTTGAACCAACAAACTGGCACTTGGGAAAGCTCTTGAACATTCCTGAGCATTCCCATTTATCACACTGAGAGAAGCTCTCTGGTTGTCTGATGGGGCTGCTGGAAGGATGGAATGGGGTGATAGATATGAGTGTGCTTTATCAACTGTGATGCACTCTGCAAGTCTAAGGGATCGTTATCATTTAGACCTTTATTATAGTTTCGTTAAACAGAGGCAGTCTGTTATCTACCTCTCATTTCAAAGGAGAATGAAAAATAGTTTACTTCAAGGTAAAATGCTTCTCAAAGAGTAGAATCTGATCCATGCACTTTAAAGGACCTAATGAATTATTCAGCTGTTCTTCAAACCAGCATATCTGAACTAAGGAAATGATCACTTTTCACTCCCATTTCAGCCTCCTGGAAATCACCATGCTCTGTGTGAGATCCTATCTGGAGAATCTTCTTGAGTTTCAATGCCAGATTAATAAGTTAGGAACAGCTTTGTGCTTCTTGGAGAAATGGAAAGGTGAGAAGGATTGGTGCATCTAAATTAGGCAATGGGCAGAGATTCATTGAGTGTCTTACACAGATAAATGGAAAGATGAAAGGATGGATAGGTAGGTAGATAAATAGATTAGCTAGTTGGTGCTGTGGGGGATAGAAAAGTATATGAAAAATGGATATTGGTAATAATTATAGCTGACATTATTAAGCACTTATATGTGCCTGGCATGAGCCATCCCTCAAATCAGAGGTGGGAACTAGTATTATTATCCTATTTTATGGGAGAGGAAAATATTATTTAGAGAGGTTCAATAGCTTGCTCGAGGTCATACAGCTAGAAAATTGCAGAGCTGGGGTTTGACTTTAGATTTGCCTGCCTACAAACCTATACCCTAAATCATATATGTTCTCTCAAGTTGCATATGGTATCATTGGAGAGAGAAGAACTGTCTCCGAGGGAAGTTACATCACAATACTGAACTATACATATGTGCAATGGAGAGAAGAAAGGCTCATACATGGTAGGGATTTAGAGGAAGAAGAGAATGATTTACTGGGGGCTGAACTGCTTACGGGATGCGTGTCTTAGTCTGTTTAGGCTGCTATAACAAAGTATTACAGGCTGGGCAGTTTATAAACAACAGAAATTTATTACACTGAGGTCAGGATGCCAGCATGGTTGGGTAAGGGCCCTTTTCTGGGTCACAGACTTATAGCATCTTCACACGGTGAAAGGGACAAGGAGGCTCTCTGGATCCCTTTAAAAAATAAGGGCACTAATCCAATTAATGAGGCTCACTCCCATGACCTAATCACTTCCCAAAGGCCCACTTCCTAATACCGTCACCTTGGGGGTTAGAATGTCAACATACGGGTTTTAGAGGAGGCTCAAACATTCAGACCATATCAGGAGTTTTGTTGGAAAAGGAGGCACTTTAGTGGGGCGTGGAAAGGTTGAAGGGATTTGAACAGGAAAAGATGAGCAGGAGCTGATGCTCAGGGAACCGGCCAGGTATCTATGCCCAGGGACAAGTGGGCTGAGGGGCCTTGTCCTTCCTTGAAGGGGAGTTCCAGATGAGGCATGAGGGGAGATAGGATTAGAATGGAAGCCTGGGGGCGCCTGGGTGGCTCAGTTGGTTAAGCATCTGCCTTCAGCTCAGGTCATGATCCTGGAGTCCCTGGATCGAGTCCCGCATCGGGCTCCCTGCTCGGCGGGGAGTCTGCTTCTCCCTCTGACTCTCCCCCTCTCATGCTCTCTATCACTGTCTCTCTCAATAAAAAAAAAAAAAATCTTTAAAAAAAAAAAAATCTTAAAAAAAAAAAAAAATGGAAGCCTGAATCTCTGCTGTGGGGTAGAGGAGGCCAGACCTCAGAGACTGGATTTTATTCTATTAGCATTAAAGATCCTTCAATGGCTCTGAAGCCAGTGAGATTTAATCAGAGCTGTGTCTGAAGAGAATTTAATTTAGAATCAGATGTAAGGACCTGTTAGAGTTAGAAAAGATTGGATAGGAGTGAAAACGTATTTTTGTATGTTATATATTATATATTTATGTATCTCTAGGTAAAAGGAAGAGGAAAATCTGTATTAATTCCCTGAGTTGTGGACACAGGCTATACATACTGTCTCAAGATTGTGTCCAATCCACATGTGAGGAGAGGGTCAAGGCTGTAGAGAGGGAGCCCTTTTCAAGGTATGGTTTTCCTCAGGAGCTCAGCATGGGATGTTCATGTTCTTAATGCTTCCAGGTTTCCTTCTCATTTTTGTGGTTTATTTTTGTTTAACTGGACCATTTTCCCTCTGGCCTGCATAATAAAAATAGCTGTCATTTATTGAAAACCATCTATGTTCTGGGAATTCCCAGCAATTGAAAGAACTAAGTGGTTATCTCCTTTTGTTGGTGGGGAAACTGAGGCTCAGAGAGGTTAACAATTAAAGTCACATGACTAGCACAGTAATGGTGGAGTTGGGATTAGAAACTAGCCTTGTCTAGTCAGAAAACCCCTTTTCTTCTTCTATACTAGTGGTAGTTAAGAGTATAAACTTCATTGCTGGCCAGCTCTGCTCCCTGGCTTGCTAAGTGCTCTTGGGCAGGTTATTAAATGTATGGTTCGTGTTCCATTTTTCTCATGTGTAAAATGGGATTAGTCATAGTATCTACCTGGCATTATTATAAGGGCTCAATGAATGGCTCTTTCATGATTTATTTTCTTCTTCTTATTTTCTATCACCAAATCCTTCTGTCGGCTGTTAACTTTTCTGGTGCTCAGAAAAAGGCTTAAGTTCTCGCACACACAAAAAGGGCAACATCTTTGAAAATTCATTCCGGTTTGTGTGTGTTGATCAGATATCTCTAATTAGTTATCTCTTTTTCCCCGGGATTTTTGTAACCCGGTTTCCATGCTGATACTACGCACCCTCTCCTCCGTGCCCGTCCCAGTCATCGTAAGCTGTTGTTTCGTGCTGTACCCTGGCCACCTGATGCTGGTGAAGCAAGAAGAACTTGATGTTGCCTCACTGTCCCCCTCGCCTTGTCCTCACCAGGGAAGAGCTGCTTTTCCCCACACTGAAGAGTTATTGGAGCTGCCCTACCTTATTTTGACTGTGTGGGGCAAGGATGAACTCAAGTAATTGATGGTTTGAGATTTCTGAAGAAGTCACTCAGCAAATTTGAAATAGGCGGTTATGAAACCAGAGAAGCAGGGCAAAAAAGCCACCTACTTGGTTGCAGTTATCAGGAAGGGGGAAGACAAAGGATTCAAAGAGAACTAACTCCCACAGGGCTTAATAGTCATCTAAAACAGAAAACTCCTTGCCTTGTCCTTTGTGTGTTCTTCTAGGGCCTAGAATGCCAGAGATAGTCATTAACGAGTCACTGGTGGAGATAAGCTTTGGTGTAATTGCCCAGTTGGCCTTTCCAGGAGTTACTTCTTTCTTGCCTGGCTTTAATGAACAGTTTTATATACAGATATAGTCTCCAGTATTAGTAGGATTGATTTCTGGATCTAATTTAAAATCACCTGAAGTTTGGCGGCTTATCTAAATGAATATTCACAATAGGAATTCACGCTCAGGATTACATTGCTAATGTCCTGAAAATCTGTGTGTTCAGTAACTAATTATCCATTCATTTGCACTTGGAGGACCAGTACAAGAAGATGAGCAGTGAACTCCTATAATGATCAAAATCTGAAGCTAAACCTATTGCACCTCCATGAAATTACTAATGGTATTTGTTTTTTTTTAAACCCAGAAGACTTTAATTTATTTTATTATTTTTATTTATTATTTTATTTTTAAAAAAGATTTTATTTATTTATTTATTTATTTGAGAGAGAGAGAGAGAGAGAGTGAGAAACCAGCATGAGAGAGGAGAGGGTCAGCAGGAGAAGCAGGCTCCCCGCTAGCTGGGAACCCGGTGTGGGACTCGATCCCAGGACTCCAGGATCATGACCTGAGCCAATGGCAGTCAACCAACTGAGCTACCTAGGCGCCCCAAACCCAGAAGACTTTAAAACACATGCGGCAAATATGTAAATTGGATGATTATTAGTGATCAAAGAAAACTCTTTTACTCTTTCTTTCTAATCACTTCCCCAACCTTGGTGACCCGCAGTGCAATGAAAGCGCTGTAAATAGCTAACTAGCACAGTTGACCAGTGCCTCTATTGCCCAGCATTTAGATTATGATGTCCCGTGGGAGTGGGTATCTACATGTGCACAAATCTGATCCACTGGGGCTCAGTCTGCCATCAGCCCTACGTTTGTAACAGAGACCATGCAAGGCTATCTGAGCATAGGGTGGTAATGCCCATCTTCACACTCAGATCTTCTCTTGAGAGCTGGGGTCTGTTCCTCCTTCTCTTTCAATTTGAATGGGTCTGATGACTGCTTTGTTGTATAAAGTATGGCAGAAGTGACTCTGTGCCAGTTTTCTGGGCAGAGGTTTTAAGAGCCTGCAGCCTTCATTTCCTGTGTATCAGAACACTTGCCCTGGGAGGAGCCAATTGCCATGTAGGAAGTCTGGCTACTCTGAGATGGCCATGCTGGGAGGAAGCTCAAGACACTTGGTTGGAGAGGTTGTGTGCAGAGAGGGATGCCAACCAATGATCTTAGCAAGGTGCCAGACATGTGAGGAAAAGCCTTCAGGTGATTCCAGCTTCAGATGGGAGGCAAGCCCCTAGAACCATGAATGACAGTAAAAAGGTGTTATTTTGAGCCACTGAGTTTTGAAGTGGTTGGTTATCCAGCATCAGATAACCGGAGTAAGGAGATGTTTTATTCTTCACTGTCAGAGGAGATGCTTTGACAGTCCAGAATTGTATATTTCTATAGCCAGATGCTGGGAACCTCTTTAGATTGATGTTATTGGGGTTCTTTTAAGATTCTTCGTGGACCAAAGAACCCTGTATAAATTGCTGCTCTCATCAGGCTTCTGATTTCTCTCTATTTAACTTTGCCTTATTTGTTTGTTACAAAATTGTGAATATAAACTTCCATTCTTCTGGCATGATATCCATGCAAAGCTAGTGTTGCACTGGCCAGAAGAAACACTGGGGCAGGTGGGAAGAACCGAGAGATTGGCAGAAAGGAGAGAGGAAAAATGATTAGCCATTAGGGGAAAAAATGGGGCTTGTACTAAGAATGGAGAGAGAGAGAAAGCTCCAGAATTTTTGGTCTTGATTATGATTATTTAACATTTGGCATCCTGAATGAGAATACAATTCAGAGTGACTAGGTGCACTGGGGTTTCTCTGAAAGCCATGAGGCATGTGTGGTGTGTAGGAGATGGTAGGATGAGGTTCGATCCCAGGCTTTGCCTGTCCATCAAGGTTATCTTCTCAACGGTACAGGTAATGGGGGTTAAGGTCTGTGTATTTTAAATAGCTCAGAGTTGAAGGCCATGCACATCTATAGGCTACAGATGGCCCTCCTATTTACTCAGTGGAAATGCCTATCAGTAGAAGGGTGTTAGTGCCTTTCAGATTGAGTTTTTAACTTTTTCTTTTCATTAATGGGTGATGGTAGATTGAAGTTGTGTTGTTTCTCCAGATGGAGAAAGTACTGGGCCCTTTGCTAGGCACTGAGGACTCTAAGGCACGTTTCACCCCAGGCGAACTCACATTTCTTTTTCTTTTTCTTTTTTCGTTTTTTTAAAGATTTTATTTATTTGATAGAGAGAGACACAGCGAGAGAGGGAACACAAGCAGGGGGTGTGGGAGAGGGAGAGAAGCAGGCTTCCGTGGAGCAGGGAGCCCAATGCGGGTCTCAATCCCAGGAGCCTGGGACCATGACCTGAGCGGAAGGCAGACGCTTAATGACTGAGCCACCCAGGTGCCCCACATTTCTTTTTCTCTTGATGCTTGTTTTTTTTTTTTTTTTTTTTTTTAATCTTGTGTGTTTTCTAAATATCCCTTTTGGATTGTGGGTGCAAGGAGAAGTAAAAATCAAGGTGCTTACTGTTAATATTTGTCTTTAGCATTTCAAATGCTGGTTTTCTCAAATTTTACCCGAGAGTATGGGCACGGAAATAAAAGCATGAATTAAATGCACAAAATGAAAATGAAAATAACTATAAAGCACGGTTTAATCCCTCTCAGGGGATACTAATATAAAAGTATATCAACATTTCGTGGTAAGCAGGTGGGGGAGAAACCGCCTGAGAGATGCTTCTTCCTCTCTTCTTCCATGAAATACAGTTTTGAGGGAGGAGTGCTGGTTGCTACTAATGATATTTCCTAACATCGGTACATGGATTTAATGCTTTCCCATATATTAGCCTTCATCAGTTCGCAGCTGAGGAAAGTGAAATTTACAGATGGTTAGCAGGCTGTTCTGCTGGCGTGGGGTTCGGCCAGCAGGGAGGTAAGGGGAAGTGGAAGATGCATGGTGTGTGTTGTACGAGCCAAAACCATTAACATTTCACGTCACCACCACGACCCACTGAGGTCGGTACTGGTCTCATTCTCATCTGACCATCAAAGGACCTGAGGCTCAGGGAGATTAAGTCACACAACCGAGGCAGCTAATGAGTGCCAGTACCTGCGTTTGATCCATATCTGCCTGCTTTCTGGTGTCTTCCTAGCCCAAAGAGAAGAGAATGCCCATCTTCT
>NC_138369.1:108061898-108080244 GCF_054177405.1 Leptonychotes weddellii | reverse complement strand
GAGAATGCCCATCTTCTGATGCCAAGTAAGGTCCTTAGTGGCAGAATGAATTTGATGGCCACTACCCAATCCTCCTTATTGTAGCGGCCTTCCTTGATGAGTCTTGGTCCCCACCCTTGCCAAAGCTTCCCTTCCTGGCTAAATGAGTCACTGTGGTCTTTTCCCTTCATCAAAGCTAAAGCTTTCCTCATTAAATAAGATGAGAAAGTTAAGGCTTCCATAAATAAATGATCCACTTTTGCAAAAACTTTCCAAATTGAATGGGAAAAAAAAATTCCTCATGTAGTATTTTAGCTCTTTATGTAGACTTTTTCCTCCCTTCTATTTAATGAAGAAATAGAATTTATACCAGGTACAGAACATAAACATAATGTGAGGGATATTATGTTTACTTTGCTCCTTTTTTTAGAAGAAGCTGCCACCGAGATGATTTTTATGGAAATTATATCTTGTTATGATTCCCATCATACTGTTATGATTTTCTCTTTTATCTTTAGCCTTTTATGGGCTTTGTTATATCGGAATGTGTGCTTCAGAGTAGGTGTGTCACTCACTGCGGGTTATGAAAGCTGACTCAGAATCATAATTACTGAAGGCACTGGAGACAAGAAGCAGCCATGAGGCACCTGGACTCCTTCCTTTCTGGACTGTTGCTGATGCAGCGGATGCTCAGATGAGCCTGATGAGGTAGATGGGCACAGCTCACAGCTCTTTGATTCTCGTGTGTTCCACAGTGGGATGTCCTGGTGTTTCCCTGTGCACACTTGGGGAAACCTAGCCTTTAGCCAGAGCCTCAGAACACTTGTTAGATTCAAGTTAAAAACTTTAAACTCTTGAATGTTTCTGTTCCCCCGGAAAATGGAAGTGTAAGTTCTGTTGTCCCACTAAAGGGCATGCATGTACTGAGTGCCGATTTGCAGAGGGTAGGTGCTGCTTCATTGCCTGCCTTGCCCTCCCTGCCAATGTGGAACAGGGGAGGGGGAGTGTTTGCCCCCCAGACTATTCAAGGTGCTATGAAGCCAGTGAAAATTATTATTTCAGTAATGGTGGTCAGCTGTCCCCCAACCCCACTCCATTTAAAACGAGAGAAAATGGACCACAGCAACAAGGCAGTTTTCACTTCACAAGTAAAAGAGTTTCTAAATTTGGAACAGATAATTCTGGAAAGTTAATAGAATCTTAGCACTGTTGAAGGTCATCTAGATAGATGCTTGCATTCTTTTTATGACACTCCTGCCAAGATCTTCAGCATTCCCTGTGCCCACCTTCCTCCCTTTCCACACTGACTGCTGTGGGAGCCACTCTTTTTCTCTTCTACTTCTCTCTCCCACTTTCTTTAGCTTAACAGCTTTTTCTGCTTTTCTTCCACTAAACAGCAGTGGAGACCGCCCTCCCAGTCCCCATCCCCTTCTAACTCCTCCTGACCTTGCCTCTCCTGTCCATTACTGCAAGGGCTTCTTCCTGTGCTCTTCTACCTCTCCCCACTTCCACCCCTCAAACTAAGCATGGCTGGAAGGGCCTGCTACACTCCTCTTCTGCCTTCTTCCCCTTTTCCTTTGGCCTGAGTCTTATGGGATCTATTATGATCCTTGTCAGCAAATTACTAAGCTTGCTATCTCAGGTGTTCAGTATTGACCCAGCGAACTGAAGAATATCACGCTTCTGGGTGCCTCTGTTTGCCATCTGTAAAATGGGAACATGGTCTCTTACTCCAGATGGTTAATCTAGGGGACCTTTTCTAGAGAGCCTTTGGACCATGCTTGCTCTTGGTATGTGGAGTGTCTGCTGCACACTGCAGAACTCCGGGTTCTTCTCCGTCCTCGACTCTGTGTTGATCTGGCTCCAGAGTCCCGCCAGGCAGCTCCTGGAATGTACACTGGTGTCAGATTTCTGTCATCTAGGGAGACAGGGTAAGGTTCTGCGATTCATGAATGTCTGGTGGCAGCAGGGACCACCAGTGAATCAATAGCAAGTAGACGCTGTGTTTTTTCTTCTAGCTCTTCTTTAGTCATGGGTCATTGACTACCTAATTATTAACTCGATTGAGTGTTTGTAATCCTGGTACTGTAGACCCAAATATACTCGTCAACCTATACCGTGGCATCAAGCATAAATTATCACAGAATTTAGGCCACACAGAGTTTTACTAACTCTGCCTTTTCTCCAGCCCTTTCCTTCTTACCTCTGTAGAGCTCTAGTTCCTCTGAGAAGTCAGACAAGCGATTTCTTTAGCTAGAGCTCAAGCTTTTCCTTAATTTCTCACTTGCCCTCGACCTGGTTTGGATTACCAGGCATGAGCATGACCCTTTATGTTAAACTATCTGACAACTGTGAATTTCCATTTTAAGTAGAATTTCCTAGTAGGATATCATACTCTTATTTCTAGAGATTAAATTTGGTTAAAAAAATAGAATTTTGAGATGCTTTGTGGAAATTGTAGGGGAGAAAACATATCATCTTCTGCACTGGTTATGCATCATGACCACCATAACCTGCTACGTGGAGTAGAATGGACTCAACTTCTCCATTTCTATTTTGAAGTTGTTGGAACTAAGTGGATTTATTTTCTTGACTGCTGTTCGCCTCGCATTATTATTGTTGCAATCTTGTGCCAAATTGGTATTAGGGAGTTCTTTGTGCATTTACTTATTTAGTCTTTTCAAGCTATACATTGGTAGGTTTAGGGTAGAAAAATTTTAAGTCCTTTCATGTCATCCAAATAAGATGTCCAAGAGTCTTATTTAATTATTTCGGATTATTTTGTTTTCACAGAAGCATTATTGGAGTAGAAAATCAATAACTTACTGTCTGCTACTTGAGTAGTTAAAATACTGGTTAATTTGACCAAGGACTAGCTGCGTGATTGTTTCCTTTTTTTCTTTTCTTTTTTTTTTTTTAAGTAGGCTCCACACCCAACATGGAGTGCAGTGTGGGGCTTGAACTCATGACCCTAAGATCAAGACCTGAGCTGAGATTAAGAGTTGGATGCCTAACCCACTGAGCCACCCATTCGTCCCTGTTTCTGTTTTTTTTTTTTTTTTTTTGTGGGGGGGGCACCTGGGTGGCTCAGTTGGTTAAGCCTCTGCCTTTGGCTCAGGTCATGACCCCAGGGTCCTGGGATCGAGTCCCACATCGGGCTCCCTGCTCAGCAGGGACCCTGCTTCTCCCTCTGCCTGCCGCTCCCCCTGCTTGTACTCTCTCTCTCAAATAAATAAATACAATCTTTAAAAAAAATTATTTTTTATTTTTTTATTTTTAAGAATTCTCCACACCCAACGTGGAGCTTGAACTCAGGAACCCCAGGATCAAGAGTCGCATGCTCTAAGGACCCAGCCAGCCAGGCACCTCTGCATGATTGTTTCTGTACTGTGAAATCACTTTTACAAATCAACCACATTTAATGAGGGGTACTGATTTATTTACAAAGCTAAAGAGAATGTTTCATTGCATATCTAAAGCATTCCACCTACCAGTTTTTCTTGTGATTTATTTTTAAATTTAATTGATTTTAAGTTTTCCCTTTGGGGTTGGACTGCCTGCATTCATATCCCATTCTTATGAATGTGTGACCTTTAACACAGTGCTTACCCCTTGCTCTACCTCCGTTTCCTCACCTATAAAATGGAATAATAGCTGCACCCACCTCTACCACCTATGTGGGCTTATAAAGTCGGCTTTATTGATTTTTCAAGTCACACCGTCCTGAGGACCATTATCTCTGCTTAACTGTTTACAAAGAGGCTGCTATATCTTGAATTTATAATTATTGAGTTAAATGTTTGAATTGACTCAATGTGTTACCAGCTTGGCATAGAGGAAATACTATCTAGAGAGAGAGAAAAAAAAAACACCAACCTGGCAACCAAAAGTTCTGGTTTCTACCCCAAGTTCTGTCAATTATGGGCTTGGAAAAATCACTTAACTACTCTGAGCCTTAGACTCCCTGCCTGTGAAAATGGAGAAAATAATATTTTCCTTGCCAAGCTTACAGGACTCTTAAGAGATTTAATTAGCATAATCAATGAGCGAATATATATGAACTTAAAAAAAAATTAAACTGTGCACTCTGCGAAGTAGGTTTGACTGAAAGCTGGCAGGGATTCTAGATTCCTCAGATTTTCTTTACATCAGTTTTTTTTTAAACTCAAGGCACAACTATTTTTAGTAACAGTCAAACATTTGTCAGATCAGATTGCTCATGATTTCTTAACGAATGTGTTATGAAAATTCATTAAATTAATTAACTGATGAAAATTAGCTGCAATGATGGGAAAAAAGTTGGCAAGTTTTAATTTTAATTCTTTTTACTTACTGCATACCGTGGTTCTCAGTCAGGAGTAGAGGCTTATGGAGAGGTAGGGTGCCGGGGCAGGCAATTTTGGTGGTCACGATGAGTGGGAACTCATAATGGCATTTGGTGGGCAGGGGCCAGGGATGCTAAACCCCCTGCGATGAGCAGAGCAGCCTAGCTTGACAACGACTTACCCCTCGGAACTCTAATAGTCCCCCCAGGAAGAACAACTTAGTACCCTATTTCTATTCGTGGACATAGGTCCTACGACGAGTTCATAGCCGGTATTACTTGTGTAGAAAACTGAGTGGCTGTATTTCATGTTTTGATAAATTGGAAGTGCTTCTCCCCACTTCTCTTATCTACACTGATTTCATTTTCAAGGCTGTAGCCCTGTCCTGTGACCTTTTGCCTTTGCTTCTCTGTAGATGTGTGCGACACGGAAAGTCAGGTGTAGGTCAACATTTGTTGCCGTGAAAAACCAGCACGAGTAATGTGCTGGTTTTTTTAATAGGAATCAACATTCTTTTCTCTTTGCTCACTTTTAATATTTCTTTTCTTTCTATTTATTTTTGAGTAGGTAATACATGCACATGGTCCAAAAATTAAAACAACATAAAAGGTAGACTTGAAAAAGTCTCACTTCTGTGCTTGTCCTAACCTATTCATTTCCCTCTGCCTCCTGTAAGTAGCCATTTTTATGACTTTCTTATTGTTTCTTTATGTTGGAAATGGATGTATGGAGTAATTCTCTACCTTTTGTAATGCAGAGCTCTTGCTTATATGGTGGGTATCTTGCGTAGTCACCTATGGTCAGCAGATCCCTACACTCCTGCCCTGCGTGTGAACTGCCTGGTCACTGTATATTTAGCTACAGCAGGTATTCTGCTCTTCCATCCGCTTGGAGTCATTTCTTCTGGAGCCTCTGATCGCTCCAAGTGGAATGCCTGTGCCCTCAGCCTGAGCCTGGGCTTCCCTTTCACCGCCATCTTTTGCCCCTCTGTGTTGGATCTTTCCTGGATCCCATGTCCTCTCTTTCTTAGTTTACTCCCTTATTGTCAAGGAGCGCATCTTTCAGTAACTTTCAGAGAAAGGGTGGATAATTTTTAGAGACTGCCTGTCTGAACATGTCATTATCATGTTCTCATGATTTTTTGTTTGGATGGTTTTCTTTGGTAAGGAATTCTAGGTTGGAAATTACACTTTATTTTATTAGAGGAGTGATCATATCAGACATGTATAATGTGTGAATTGATTTCCTCCAAAAAGGAGAAACATTAATAGATTTGAACTGGATATGTTTCTAAGTGGTTCTGCCTACTATGGAACCAAAAGGACTAATAAACAATATAGAACAAAATTCTGAATTTTGGAAAGTTAAGCTTTGATTCCGGTACCTAGTCTCTTTTTCCAGGAATTAAGAGTGTTTTTGAAGATGAAAGAATGGTATCTTTTAATTAGCTAAGTGTTGCTATAAGGATGATATTGTAGACATTGTTCACTGTATTCTTGTCAATGTATAAAAGAAGAAATATTTATACTTCAGAAACAGCAGTCCAGCATTTTCCCTTACTCCTGGAAACTGTGAGTTGTTATACTGTGGGTCCTGCTTTTCTCTTTGCATTCACTGCTAGGTGATTCACAGCCAAATTTGACACCCACTACTGGCATCAAGAAAAAGGACCTCTTAGCATGTCCATTCATTTCCGTTGGGCGCCAAATATATATTTCCCTACTCTTTAGTTTTCTTTAGACTAATTGCCTCACTTTTTTTTCTCAATTTTGTTCTGCATGTGTCTTTGACCACCTCCACAGATCCTTTTAAAATGAGGTGGGGCAGCAATAATGGAATACACAGGCTCCGAATGTCTTACCTGAAAACAGCCTCACGTGGACTTTCTAAAGACAGCGTTATTTTCCATTCAATTTTTAAAAATCTTTTGTGCTGCCGTATTTGTGGTAACAATGGTACCAGTTATCTTTAGTCGTTATCACAAGAATGCTCAACCACCGACCATTCAAAAGTAAGCATAAGTGGAAACCTATAGAAATACATGGTCATTAGCGTCTCTTGTTGGAAGGGTTTAACACCCCACATAGTTTGTGAATTTTCCTGTTAATTGAGGAGTAACTGCTGACTTATATTTTATAGGTCCCTAAGAAACAGGGATCACTTTGCCTGGTTCCAGAAATAAATAACAATAGCAGTAGCAGCAATGACAATAACAGCTAACGTTTATTGAGCTCTCATTTTGTGTGAGACACTGGGCTATGTTTAAATGCATTATTTAATTCTTCCAACAGCCCTATGAGGTTGACATGAAATTGCTTCTTTGTTCTTTTATGCCAATTCCCTGTGAAACTCCCACATTTAGATTCATCTGACCATCTGCTTCTCACTGGGTCTCTGCACCGCTGAGCCCTACTGGGGAGAAACAATTCCATGGTGTTCATTGGCGCTCCTGGACCTTCCATACGATGGCTGCTCCCACCTCCTGCTCCCAGATGCCTTGCTCTGAGCCATACCCAGAGACTATTCTAAGACTTCACTGCTCTGCTCACCTCCTGCCTCCATTCTCGGTATGACCTACCTCCAAAGTTGACAGAACTTTGAATCCTCTCTTCCTTCAGTTTTCTGCCCTTAGACCCATGGACATGTTTCCCTCTGAACTCACCCTCTCCTCTTTCCCCATTTGTGTGCCTCAGAATCACATGGGAACTTTAAAACATTATTAGCCTGCTCCCTGTCCTTGACGATGATAGGTCAGCAGGTGGGGTCCAGGTGTGTGGTGGTTGTAAAATCTTTTCAAGAGATTCTGATGTGCTCCCTGGGTGAGAATCACCAGGTTGAGCTCCAGAAGACAAGCTGCCTCTTTTACTCAAGAGTGATCTCTCACTAGGCTCTGGTTCTTAGCCCCTCTTTCTTTTCTTCCAGGGTTAGACCTGCTCTGCCATTATTCCCCTTTGTCCTGGATTTTCACTGGTCTCCTTTTCCCCGTGTCCTTCACTGTAGCTTCAAACACAGATTCTAATTCTTTTGTTAATCTGTGTGACCGCTGGCCTATGTTTCTTCTGCCATTCTTAGACAAGCCCCTGAAAGAATCGTTCAGAGTTTTTACCGTATGTGAATCTGACTTTGGTTCTGCCTGAATCACTCTGGTAAAGATCATCATTGCTCACTAGAAGCCTAATCCAAAGGGTGCTTTTGGGCTCTGTCTCATTTCAGCTTCTTTGGAGCATATGATGCTCAGGAGACTCTCTTCTGTCACCTTTTGTGACACCATCCAGTCCTCATTGTCCTGATCAATCTCTTCCTCATTTTGAGTGTTTCTAAAAAGTATTTTTTCAACAACATTAAGAATAAAATAGAATTTTATTTTATTTACTAAATGGAGTAGTAGGAGAATATAGATGGGGAAGAAATGTCTTTCTGGCAGAGATCTGGATCTAGCATTTTCTATGAGGAAAATGAGGACTTCAGGAGAAGAATCTGGTGTGGTATCTTCAAGCCTCTCTATATTCCTAAATACGAAATTCAGAAAACTCATAATTTTAGGTCTTTGGTTTAGTCCTAGGATGGAAGGAGAATTATGGGTCCAGAGTATGGTTTCTACCAATTCAAGAAAGTCTGTCAATCCCTAGATCCATTTTTGAGTTTGGTAAATTTACTGGAAGCTAGGTCAGATCTTGGGCATCCTTGTGTACATATTCCTGGAAGAGCCTTACTATTTATGTGTCCTGGGACACTGACAGTGGACCTGTTTCCCAGAACCTGGCTGGACAATTATGTGCAGCCCAGAGGAGGACAACCCATCAATCAGCATTCTTCATTTACTTCTGCTCTGATTTTTTTTCCATCCCATCTTACTTCAACCTCTTACTTTCTGCAAAAGTAGAGCATACTTAGTATTGGAAACCTGGAAAACACTGAAAAAGCATGGAGAGCAAAATAAAGTTTATTACCACTCATTATTCCATCATTCAGATATAGACACCACCAAACATGTTAGTATATTTCCTTCCAGTCTTTTTATTTATGCAAACACTCATATACATGTTTCTATTAATTAAATTGGATAAAACTGTATATAGTGTTGTTTATTCTGTATTTTTTGGCAGTGATCTTTATTATGTCATGAAAAATCCTTATCGACATGATTTTTTTAATGGTTGCCTAGTATTCCAGCATTGAGATGTTCATAATTTATTTAACTAATCCCCTGTTGTTGAACATTTAGGCCGTTTCCAATTTGTGCTCTTATAAATAATGCTACATTTAATAACCTTGACCATAATTGCTCATGCATTGCTGATTATTTCTTTAGGACATAGATTTCTAGATGCTGAATGTTGCTGGATTTCAGGGTGAGACCAGGACTCTTGTGATTGATTGGCCTCCAGCTAAACCGGCCTCCAAGAGGGAGGGAGGCTCAGGGGTGGAGGCAATTTGCCTGCTGCTGTTCACATCTGCTTGAGATCTTCTAGACTGCATGCTGGGTTTCAGAAGGAGGCTTTAAAGAATTTCTTCAGGATTCCATAAATGGCAAGCACCACCGCAAGTGAAATTGAGCACATAAGCTTCAGAATAAATCCCTGTTTGCTAGAGATTGGTTCTGAAACCACTCTGTTCTCCTCGTGCTTTGGATGAGTTCTAAATTATTTCAGAGAACAGCAGTAGAGCACCTACGATTTGCCAGGCACGGTGCTTACCTCCGGGGCTGCAGAAGTAAATAAGCCCTCCACAGGCTTACTTGCAGCGCAGGAGACAGATAGGGAAAAGGCTTATTGTGGGTGAGAATTGCCCTGAGGGACCAGGAAGGAGTCTCCCATTCTTCAGGCTAAGGGCTGCACTGGTGATATCTGAATGGAATCTTGAAGAACAACAACTAATTATTTTTGCAGAGGGGGGTTGGTGTTCCAGGGCAGGGAATGGCATACGCCATAGCACAGAGTTGTGATGGTGACTTGACAAGTCCAGGAACCCGGGGATACATTCCCATAGGTGGCATCTAGGTGGAACTTCCCAACCTCAGTGCCACACAAGGTAACAGGTCTGTGTAGGCAGTGACTCTGTCTGTCCTAGGGCCAGAGCCCCTTGGCCCTGGGCCGGTTCATCCTTTACCTCAGTGTGCCATATGAGAAAGTTGGGTAGTATTGGTTTGGGCACATGGCCGAAGGATCATGGCCCATGAGCTGGAAGGTTGGGCTGGGTGCAGACTGTGAAGGGCTGATCTGTGGGCCTTGCAAGGAGGAGTCTGGATTCCTTTGTCAGCTGTTCAGGGACAGTCCTTCCATGACAGACCACTGTGGAAGGAGAAGACATGGGTCCTCAAGTTGCTTCCAGACTCATGCGGCTGGCTTCCTATTCTGCGATCCTAACAATTCCACACTGTGCGTTCTTTCCCCCTAAATAACAATTTGATGCTATTAGCTCTGCACACTGACCTGTTTCACACCTCTTTGGGGAAAATATTGCAATGTTGGAATTACACAGTGGAAACTTGCAATCGTGAAGTCTGTTTTGAGCTGGCACAAGGTGACAGTCTAAGGAGGAATGGTTTGAAAAGTGCTAATAGTAAAACATCAGTTATTTTGCTGTCTCCAGAAGTTCTGTGCTATTACTGTGACTGGTGTGAAAAGAATCAGTAAATGGGAAAATTGTGTTTTGGCCAACATAAATTAAGCCTCCACATAGCGTCACCGTATTTTCTTTTTCCAGCATCTCCTATTCTACCTGTATCACTTCGTCTCTAAGATCTAAGAATTCTGCAGCAGCAAGGTTAAGAAAAAAGATAAAAATGTTAGGATCCCTAACGGGGTGTTAGGTCACACTTTGCTTTACTATTTTTGTGTTTTGTAAATGCTGTAAATCTCGACCACAGAACCAAGCAGAAAAGAAAAAGTGTTTATGTTGTGTTATAGGAATAGTTTCGTTGATAAACTACGTACTAATGTCTGTGTGTATGGATTGTCTGAATGCATTTGGATTTTAGGAAAGCGTGCAAGCTTTTGTAGATGTATTTCCTTTGAGATAGAAGTATATTACAGTGTTATCTCTGTTTCAAATGTAAATACAATTTTTAAAACATTTTATTTATTTATTTGAGAGAGAGAGAGAGAGCACAAGCGGGGAGAGCTGCAGGCAGAGGCAGAGGGAGAAGCAGGCTCCCCACCAAGCAGGGTCCTGGGATCGATGTGGGGCTCAATCCCAGGACCCTGGAACCACGACCCAAGCCGAAGGCAGCTGTCCAACCAACTGAGCCACTCAGGCGCCCTAAATACAATTTTCTAATATATTGTCATTTTGCAAGTCCATTTGTCATTGCAAGGAGGAATTAAAAAAATTTTTTTTACTTTTTTTAAAACTGAAATATAGTCAATACAAGGAGGAATTTTGTCTTATTTTCTCTTTGTTCTTAACTATTGCACTTTAAGAGTAGGGGGACATGGAGTTCACATGAGTGCATGAGCAGTCAGCATATTTTCATGCCAGTTACCATGGGGTATTTAGAGTCCTTGCTTCCTGAAGCCTACCCCACATTTTTCTGAGCTATGGTATAACATGAGTCAAAGACACTCAGAAATATCATATTAAAATTCAGAGACATTTCTGTATTGGCCAACTTCTTAACCCCCTCAACATACTAACAGAAAGGTAAGTAATGTACTCTTTGGTCTGTCACCTCTCTGTCCATCAATCCAGCCATGACTAATAAAAGAGGAGTGCAGCAGACCATGGAAAACAAGGCAGGCATTCAGTAGGAAAATCACAGACAGATGCCCTTAGCACTCTTGTATCGAAGGCTTTAGAGACCGACACGTCAGACCTGCAGTGATTTGTGAGGGTGTGAATAGATTTTCCAGATGTCACATTTCAGAGGTTCTCAAATGAAGTTTCTCTTCCTTAATCTCTTTCTTGCCACCCCTCGCCCACTTTCGGGTCATCATATGATATCATATCATATGATATCCACATATTCCTGGCAGTTCAGACTCTTGGTGGGAAGTAAATTTACCTTAATTTTTATAAACATACTTGCTAGAAAATAAGTCTGAAAAAACAGCCTATGCTTAATGGGTTGCTATTTCTTTAAGTCTTCAATATTGGTCTTTTTTATATTCTACCTTTGATGATTTCATTATTAGAATTGCCATCCACAAAAATAATGGACTGAGTCTAAAAGAAAAATGTTTTAAAAATGGCCTTCTGTAAGTGAAAGGAGTCCACCAGTAATGGCCAGGGAGTGGGGACACCTTGATTCTATTAAATCCACTTCTCTTCTTGCTACTGGCTGTCTTTAACAGCTAGAAAATTTCCATTCTTACAGGATGGTACCTGCCCATATACGAATAATTGGCATGTAATTCTTTATAAGGTAGATGAGGAGTTGCCACTGGCACTGAGGGTCTACCTTTGGCTCAATAGGTTGGTTTAGCATCGTAAGTCATTTGTAAGCTTTTATCTTTTTGTCTTCTGGGAATCAGTATAAGAGCTGGTGAACCCAGTTCCTCACAAGGTTAAACAGAGTTACCATATGACTGAGCGAGTCCATTCCTAGGTATTACATGCCCAAGAGAAATGAAAACATATGTCCATTAGGAAAATTGTACAGGAATGATCCTAGCAGCACCATCCGTAGCAGTCAAAAGGTGGCAACAACCCACATGTCCATGAGCTGGTGAGTGGATAAAGAGAATTTGGTATCTCCGTACAATGGAATTTTATTCCACCATAAAAAGGAATGAAATACTGATACGTGCTACTTCATGGATGAACCTTGAAAACATTATGTTAAGTAAAAGAAGTCTGTCACAAAAGGTCACATATTAGATGATTTCATTCATATGAAATGTCCAGAACAGGAAAATCTGCAGGGGCAGAAAGTAGATTAGTGGTTGCTTAGAGCTGAGGGTGGGGAGGAGGAGGGGATGGACGTGGTAGCCAAAGGGTATAGGGTTTCTTTTTAAGGTGATAAAAATATTCTAAAATTGACTGTGGTGATGGTCGCACATGTCTGTGAGTATGCTACAAAGCACTGAATTGTATACTTTAAATGGCGATTTATGGTTTGTGAATTACATCTCAGTCAAGCTGTTTTTTTTTTTTTTAAAGCAAGAAATGATAAACATGAGAAACCTAATATTCAAGGTAGCAGTTACCCTGGGAAGTGGGAGGGAAGGTTTACCAGGGAAGGGCGTGGGGCATCCGGATGATTTCAGAGAGAGTGGTAATGTTCTGTTTTCTAAGCTGGGTGGTGAGTACATGGATGTTCACTGTGTTTAATGTATTATAATTTTTATGTAAACTGCACACATATATCACAAACACTCTTGGTATCTGTGACGTATTTCATGAATTTAAAAAAAAAAAATCTCTGATCCAAAAAGAAAAGGCTGGTGACATCATAGAATGTCAGTATATAATTTTTGAAAATCAAACGTCATTGCATGGATACTTACTACTTTGTCTCATCCTCATTACCGTCACCATTTGCCAATATTCCTTGGGTGCCTGTGTACATCTCCAGCGCCCTGTGCAGTGTAATGGAGCGTGTAACACGGTCTCTGTGTTTGGAGAAGGATGTTAATAATAGTTGTAATAATTGCGATCATTCATTAGGGGCCTGCTAAATGCCAAGCACTGTTGGCGGAGCTTTATGTGCAGTCTTTTTAAATTTAATTCCTATAATGGCCCTGTGATATGTGTATGATAAGTCCTGTTTTACTGATGACAAAACTAAGGCTTGGGGAGATTAAGTGTTCAGGATCACAGAGCTAGTTAGTAAGGGATAGATTTGGAATTTCAACCCAGAGGAATACTAGAGTCTATGCTCTTCCTGACTATGCCATGTTAGCATTTATTTTACCAGTGTTTTGTGAACTTCTAAAACCCATGCCCCTTTGGTAAACTTCATAAAAATATATCATCTGTCTTCAATTGAGAATCACTAAATTTTTCTTTTTCTATCTGCTAAGATCACTTTGTTAAGCCTTCTATTCTTTAGTTCATAATGAATGGAGTGTTTGATTTCCAGAGCTAGAATTATACTGAATGTGCATTTTCAAATGACATGAACTCTGGAGTTTAGACATGTTCTCCCCTCAACACACAACCTTGAGAATCTTGAGAGCCAGGCTATTTTGCCAGTCTGATAATCCATCTTCAAGAACAGTGTTTGATCAATGCTACATGAGCAGAATAGCAGGTAGCTTTCACTGGAGTATAAATAATGGAATTGTAGAATAGAAGGGGACTAGAGACCATCCAGTTTAGAAGTGTCATTTTTCAGAGAAGGGGGACCTGAAATTAAGAGTAACAAAGAAGACATGAAACTCTGATTGCTGATGACCTCTAAAAGTCATGAACTTTGTGAACTTATGAGTCATCTCATGAACCAAGGAAGAGAATGTTATGAGGTTTGTTCACCCATCTGTTAATTAATTATGCTCTGATCTCCAACTCCATGCTGGGCAGTGTCCCAGTGTCTCAAAGGCTTTGATTAGAAACATGCAAGATGCAGTCTGCCTTTGCAGAAGTCATGGTCTGTTGGAGGATATAGGTAAAGAGGTTCAAATTAGAGTGTGATAATGCTGTAATAGTACACAGGTGGGACCTCAGAAGATGGACATCTGTTTCAACCTTGCGGGGGGGTAGGTGTCAGAGAAAGAGATTTCAAGTAGTCGATACTTGAGCTGAATCCCGAAAGTTACACTGAGTTGAGAGAAATGTGGTACATTGTGGAAAATCCTCATCATTTGGCAGGAGACGCGAGGAGATGATGCTGAGAAAATAGTCCTGGGACATGTCACCTAGGGCCTCTCACTTCCTGTATACCCGTAGGTAAAGGGAATTCATTGGCTCATTCAAACGAGGGGAAGGGTAACATGATCAGATTTGCTGTAGAGATTGCTCGGGTAGCAGTATCCAAGGATGCATTGGAGAGGGAAGGACAAAGTCAGAGGGAAGGATGGTTTTTCTCAGTTGGGAAGTATCAAGCAGTCCCTATGTGGCACATGTAATCGACTGTAACATGCTATTTTTTTTTTAAAGATTTTATTTATTTATTTGACAGAGACAGAGACAGCGAGAGCAGGAACACAAGCAGGGGGAGTGGGAGAGGGAGGAGCAGGCTTCCTGCCGAGCCGGGAGCCCGATGTGGGACTCGATCCCAGGACCCTGGGATCATGACCTGAGCCGAAGGCAGTCGCTTAACCAACTGAGCCACCCAGGCGCCCTGTAACATGCTATTTTATTTCACATACTAAAAGAAGGACACCAATATCTTAATTTTCAGAAGGATCTCAATTCCAGAGATGTTAACATGGGAAACAAATGTGTATCTTAGAATCGATGAAATGCATTTGTAGCACTTAATATATATTTGTCAAAGAATGAACGCATGGATCTTTCCTGCCCGTTTCCTGTGTCGACTTGGAAGAGAATAAATACCTGAGAAATGAACATTACACTCGATGTCTAAGTTGTGCAGCTTCCTTTACTTGACACATTGAGATTACGAAAGAAACAACTGATGGTCTTCCTTGAACACTTGTCCTTTTGTGGGTGTAACGACCACTCTCGATAGAAGTTTTGGGAAAAAAGATTTCAGAAGTGGCTGGATGAGGAAGCTGCTCTACAGGGGTGACATTATTCTATTGCGATTTAGGCGGAATAGTGAAAGCTGCGTTTGTGGACCTCCTCCTGACCCCCTGTAACTCAAGAGGCGGCGTTTGAAAAGCAGAGGTCAGGTTAGGGCATGATTGCAAAGAAGTAGCCTGGGATAATTTACAAGTCCGCCTTCAGGGGCACCCCTGGAGGGAAATTGCTGTTTGCCTGCTTAGCTTAGGGGTTTGGTGATTGCTCTCTCCTGCTGCAGCTGGGTATTTCCCGATCCTCCGGTCTGTCTTGTCTGCTCTTCCCCCACATTTGCTCAGTGGGATTCCAGCCAGGAATGTCTAAGAGACAAGGGCAGCTGGGTCTGCACTGACCTCGAGATTGCATTTTGCTTCTGTGGCTGTTTTGCTTCAGTTTGCACCATTCGGGGGCACTTCTACAGGCAGAATGTGGTAAGCTCTGCCAAACTTAGACACATTCTTCACATTCTCCATGTGTTTGTACTTGTGCAACGGAGAGAATGCACTGAGTGAGGAGAGAGGGTTGAAAGGGCTGTCTGCCCTCAGATAGACTGATAAAGTGGCCCTCTTACCACGGTTCGTAGAAATGTGACTTATATGGGCATGCCACATTGTGTCGAAGGGAGAGGGCCATTGTTTTTATTGGACAGTCAGGCAGAAACAGACTAGGATGGTTGTTTTTGTGCCCAGTAAAATGGTTGAAAATTCCCTTTCTTAGGAGACAAGAGAATGCATTTGAAAGATCCTTGTGTATGATAATTATATATATTTTTAACAACAAGTTAGAATCAAGACTGATGGTCTTTGGACAGATCAAGGATGTGCTGTTTTCATATGTTGAATACTGCACTTTGGTTATGTCACTGTGCCTTTCTCTGAGGTGGACTCTTGTTAGCTTTGGGGGGGGGATTTCTGTCATTGACTTTGGTCATGCTCATCGAACCCCTCCTTCCCTTTCTCATAGCCACCCGTCTGGCTCTTGTGAAGATTTTGGAAACCGTGAACACTAGAACTTGCTTGAAACCCAGCTCTCCATCAGTCCCTTCATGTAGCCTCTGCTCTACCCTGCCCTAAACTTTCCTGCCCAATTTTTAGTCCTTCTGCTGGGTGATCCCTACCAATATGTATTTGTCTAAATTCCGCCTTTCAACATCTGGGCTCAAACTTAGGCCCCTAAACAAAATATTCCTTCCCTCTTACCTATTAGAAATAATGTCTCCCTTCTCTGAACTGCTGAAGCTTCACTTGTCCTTGTTTGGGTGCTTCTAATTATTTTTTAACTGTGTCACAGATACAGGCCTTAGTTTTACCTAAAACCAAATGTTCTGCCTGAAAGCTACCTGGGGTAGATCTTTTTTTTTTTTTTTAAATGAGAAAAATGAGAATATGTTACATGTCAACTCCGAAGCCCCAGCCAATTTCTTAGCGAGTAGCTAAAACACAGCAAAAATACCAATGAGTAAGCTCTTTTGTTAGGCTGTGAAATGCTAACACCTTAGCTTCCTGATCACGAAGGATGCTGCAGCTAGCAGCATCCCGACCACACCCTCTTTGTTGGCTGAATTTGGCACTTGGCAAAATCATGTACACATCATTCTGCTGTTACGCCACCTGAGTTTTAAGTGTAACTTGAAACTTTTCTCTCACGTTGTGTTTTGTTTAAAATGTTGTTCTGAGCTTTGGGGTCAAATATACATTTTTTTCTACGTACACATTGACCAGATATTTTTTTTTTTAAGATTTTATTTATTTATTTGACAGAGAGAGAGAGACAGCTAGAGAGGGAACACAAGCAGGGGGAGCAGGAGAGGGAGAAGCAGACAGAGGGAGAAGCAGGCTCCCTGCTGAGCAGGGAGCCCAATTCGGGGCTCGATCCCAGGATCCCGGGATCATGACTGGAGCCGAAGGCAGACGCTTAACAACTGAGCCACCCAGGCGCCCCTGACCAGATATTGTTTTATTGAGAGATGGGTACAGTCTTTGCAGCTTTAGGACTGAAAACCAAGAGGCATTCTGGGAAGCTGTGAAGGGGCAGGTGTTCTTGCTTAGCGATTTTCTCCCCTAAGCATACTCCCTAAACTCATCAAGGGCAGGACCCACACCTGATTGATTTTTGTGCTCTCTGTAAGACTCTGATACAGTTGCTTAATATTTTTTCGAATGAGTTAATTGATTTTGTGAGGACTTGAAAGGAGGTTTTGAGCTGTTACTTTGTTAGAATTTTAGTCAGTCTTCAGAAATTCTAGAGTATTGGGAACTTCTAGATCTTGAAGTTTCTCTCTGTCATGTAGCAGGCTTATCCTGGTATCTGTTATAGGTTTGTCAAAGTCTTGTCCCCCCACATCTTATGGCCTTATATACATTATATACAGTCATTAAGAAATTTTGTCCTACAAGTATCTTGGGACAGAAAATAGAAGTCGTTTTTTTTCTAAAAACCAAAGGTGCTTGCCATCAAATTGACTGATTATGGTTATTGTTAATACACAAATGTCACTTCCCCTGATACACGCAGAGATGAGAGGAAATAGATAAAAATAGTTTGTCCTCAGGACTTAGAATCTAGGTGAGAAGTAAGTTATCCCAGCCAAGGTGGTCTGTGCAGGGTGGGTCCTAAAGATGATGGATGCATTCCATGTAAAGATGTAGATTAGGAGAAGCATCTGATTGGTTAGGCATCTGACTCAGTTGGTTAGGCACCTGGGTGGCTCAGTTGGTTAGGCATCTGACTCATTTTGGCTCAGGTCATGATCTCAGGGTCATGGGATTCAGCCTCTCATCAGGCTCGGCACTCAGCTCAAGTCTGCTTAAGTTTCTCTCTCTCTCTCTCTCTCCCTCTGCTCCTCTCCCTGCTTGCATGCTTGCACTCTCTCTCTCTTAAATAAAATGAATAAATAAGTAAATAAAATCTTTAAAATAAAAGATGTGGATTAGGAGTAGGAGGGCTCCCTGACCTTTCTCAGGTGACTCAGGTGAGTTATATAACTCAGAGTTGGTTCTTCCCTTATGAAATGGAGGTGAGTGTGCCACCATTTTAGCTCATGTTGAAGGATTATTGAAGGGTCAACTGAGGGTCTGGATATAGGGTCCTTTCAGATGATCAAATGTTTGGATTCCTTCCCTAAAAAAAATGCACATGCACAAAACATGGAATCTAGTTTCAGGAGATTCACAGACCTTGTATCCCTCACGGGCACAGGTTAAGAATTATTTGATAGAATATAGTGTAGGGGAGGAAAAAAACACTTTTTTCTTTGGTTCATTGGTTGGGGCCTTGCAGATTAGACTGATAAAAGAAAGATTAACAATAGAAACAGAGTTTTTTTTTAACACATACATTGTGCATACAAACAAGAGAACTCAGTGATGAGTAACTCAAAGAGGTGGTTAGAACTTGGACTTACATAGAATCTCTTACCA
>NC_138369.1:108013639-108061798 GCF_054177405.1 Leptonychotes weddellii | reverse complement strand
AAAAAAAAAAAAAGAATCTCTTACCAGAAAAGCAATAAATTTGTAGAAAATTGAGAAGACAAAGGAAAAGTGTTTAAAGCTTCTGGGAACGCAAACTGGGAAGGTGGACATACAGAGGAAGATAATGGAAGATAAGGGCTTATTAGTAAGATTTGCTGTGTAGATTCCTTTGGTGTGTCTCTAGGCTATAAGAGTTTAGAGTTGTCTCTGGGGGTTGATAAGAATTGTTCTGCCCTTCCTGGTAGAGAGGGAGAGGGCGAGTTTGTGTGTGTCTGTGTGTCTGCTTCCTTTCATTTGTCTTCAGCTCAAAATAATCCATATGTCAAAGTGGCATATTTTGGGGTGGAATATTCTAAACCCCTTCAATAGCCACAAGCCAGCACACTCATTTCACGAAGGTTAGGTGTTAGATTAACATGCATCCCTTCGGCTAATCACATTGATGGTCTCGGACTTTCACCTAAGAGAGGTGGGATGACCAACATCACCCAACATCACGTTCTTCCTTGGAAGCAAATGCCAAGTGCAGTTTGTTGGCAGCTTCTATACCTACCCAAGGCATTTAGTTCTATTAGTTGGGTGGCTATGTGGGAGACCCTACGAAACAGGGGCTCTTCAGAGGAGTTTGTAAACAATAATTGCTCAGTCCATGAGCAATGGTGGGGAGAACTGAAGGTACAGAACACAGATCAGGTGTGGTTATGTGACAAAAGACATAAAATGAGGCTGCACTCTTACATCATTATTATTTATTATCCACTTTCAACCATTTCTGTGTTGCTTTCAAAGATGATATGGCAGTTATTAACACTGAGGGGAGATCTGGCAAGACTATATTCAGTTGGGTGGCATTTTAATAGCTAAAGTGCTGAGGTAACTTGTCAGGGTCTCATATGTGGCTGATTGCATGCTCATGCTTTTGGGCAGAAAGTGCACCTTGATCATTAGGCTTTGCTTTGCTGAGGCTTTCAGTGCTGGAAGGGCATAGTAGACTTCCCACATGTTGCCTAAAAATTGGATTTGCCGGTCATGGCGTGGCCACTGAAGGTGTTTGGGAATCTTAGTTTCCTTGGTAGCCAGGACCACTCTGTTACACATCATTCAAGGTATATTACCATCACACTGTGTTGTGCTCCAGGGTGCGATTTACATAGGATGCTATGTGAACGATGCCTCTTGGTGTTGTGAGCAGAGGCACACCGGGTTGCAGTCTCAAGATGGACGTAATGGGTTGGTGGAAACAAGGGACTCTTCCAGGGAGGGGTTGGCAGGGCATGTGTGGTAAAATCTCAATGATGAATGCCTTTGATGTCTTGCTGCTCACTGCTTTGCTAGGTGGCAGCCATATTGCCTTTTCTTTGGAAACTCTGATCAGTTCCCTAAGGGCTCACTTCATTACCCCAGGTGGCAGGAGTCCACATGTGGGCTGCTCTTCAATTGTAACATGAACATTATCTTCCTAAAAGAATCTTCTGTGGCCACATACGTTACACAGAGCAGGCTGCCCTCTGTTCCATTAGATGATTCATAGATCCCCCTAATGGCAGACTTAATGGGCGTGCAACATCTGCTCGTTAAGAATATGTGCTCTGAGGCCCTCACAAGTTCCCATAGCAGGTGCTCTACAAAGGCCGGTACCTCCTGGTGTCGGCTCCTGGAAGCCTGAGATCGTGACTTCTTATCTGCAGGTCCCCTGTGCTGGCCTGGAGCAGGCAGGCACTTGGAAAATGTTTTGGGAATGATTAATGTGCGAGTGAAAAAACGGGTCAAAATTCCGCTATGCAGAATTTGGTGAAATGAGCTTTGTTCTTTCAAATTTCCCAGGTTAGTGTTAACCAACCCCAATGAGCCTAGTTCCTAATACATTATGAAAGTCACACCCTTATTGTTGATTGCACAGAAGGAAGATGCCATGTTTTTGAGGCCCTAATAAGTGCTGGGTGTTGTACTAGATTCTTTGTAGGCAGATTGTAAGTTGGTCCAGCCCTGGCTTTCATCACTTGTTTGCTGTGTTTGGGCCTCTAGTTTCTCATCTATAAAATTACAATTTTCCTGTCCACCTTATAGAACTCTCGCCAGGGTTACAGATAATGCATGTAAATGCTCAGTCACAAAGTAAGTGCTCAAGAAACGAACACTGTTAACGTACATTCATTTATTCATTTAACACTTATTGAGGACCTTCTGTGAGTGTGCGACTGTTAGAAGCTAGAGATATCAGTATGACTCAGAAATACCTCAAGTTGCTTACTTACAGTCTAGAGGGGGAGTCAGACACTTAAACACGTAATTACCATATATGGCACTTTTCTAGAACAAATACTGTGAGAAACACAGAGGAGGAACAATTAAGCTCTGCTGGGGAGAAGGAGGTGGGTTTGAGGACGGGCTTGGATATGAGGTCTCGTACGATTTGAAGGTGAAAACCAGCTTGTAAGAAGTCGCTTGTGCACGGACTAATTGAAAGTAGTTGAGGGGCATCTGGGCGGCTCAGTTAAGAGGCTCAGGTCATGATCTCAGGGTCCTGGGATGAATCCCACGTTGGATTCTCTGCTCAACGGGGAGCCTGCTTCTCCCTCTGCCTGCCGCTCCTCCCGCCCACCATGTGCATATGAGCTCTCTCTCTCTCTCTCTCAAATAAATAAATAAAATCTTAAAAAAAAAAGTAGTTGAAGTAGAGCAGGGGCTGGTGTGTGTGTGTGTGAGGGTGTGTGTGTGTGTGTGCAGATGTGGTAGGGGAAGAACTACCCTATGTGGGCGATACTTTTCAGTCCCAAGAACTTTGGGAAAAGCAACAAAGTAAGCAGCTTGCTCAAAGTCACACAGCTAGTAAGTAGCAGGGTCTAAAATTTGGATTGAAATGATTTCTATAGTGCCGGTGCTCTTTCTAGCTTTTGTACCTAATTTTAAAACTATGTGAATTATATTCTTAGATATTCTTTATAGTACTTCTTAGAGCCCCAACTCTAACAGGAGGAGAGTATCTCTGGCTCATAATGTGTGTCGGCAGCAAGTTTTGTGTTATAAAAATGAGGTTCTAAGCCAGGGCTTTCAGCCGTGGTTGCTTAGGTACAGTGAGATCTGGTGGCCTTCTCCAGCAAGGCAAGAGGCAACTCTTGTGAGGAGGAGATGAAGACCCGACCTCTGGTGGGATGAGGTGATGCAGGCTCACCAGCTCCGCGCCTGGACAGTGTCTCCGTTGAGTACTTTGTAGTATGTGGAAATCGCCAAAACGCATGCAGGCTGTTCAGTCATTTTTTATTATTCCGGGAGAGGATTAAAGTAAAATAAGCCTATCAAATAGCCAGGTAGTTCGTTGGCAGGGCTCTTTTCTCTACTTTGGAAAGGTCCCCCCTGCCTCGCCTCCTCTGCCAGTATTACTGATGGTGCCTCCATTGCTTTGGTTTTGCGTGGAGCCCCAGTTCTGCACCACTAAGCCATTTTATTTTATCTTATTTTACTTTTATTTTTTAAAATTTAAAGACAGCTTTGGGCAACTGGGTGGCTCAGTTGGTTAAGCGACTGCCTTCGGCTCAGGTCATGATCCCAGGGTCCTGGGATCGAGTCCCACATTGGGCTCCCGGCTCAGCGGGGAGTCTGCTTCTCCCTCTGACCCTCCACCCTCTCATGCTGTTTCTCTCTCTCTAATAAATAAATAAATAAATAAATAAATAAATAAAACCTTTAAAAAAATTTAAACACAGCTTCATATTTTGTATTTATTTATTTATTTATTTATTTATATTATTAGCATATAATGTATTATTTGTTTCAGGGGCACAGGTCTGTGATTCATCAGTCTTACACAATTCACAGCACTCACCACAACACATACCCTCCCCAATGTCCATCACCCAGCCACCCCACCCCTCCCAACCCCCTCCACTCCAGCAACCCTCAGTTTGTTTCCTGAGGTCAAGAGTCTCTTATGGTTTGTCTCCCTCTTAACTGTGTGTTTCTCCCACGGAGAACTTAAAATTACTCCACCTTCACCCATGAGGCACTGCGGAGAAGAGAACTAGTGTCTCCGTACCAGTGCTTGCTAGAGATTCCCATGCCTCACACTTAATGGTTAGAATCTTAGTCTGCAGGTGGCTTTGGTACAAGCCAAACGGTTCTACTCAAGAGAAAAAGTTTATTCTGATGACCTGCAGATTTTTCAGTCATTGTCATTATTCTTAATTCATTGTTTGCCTTGACAGTCAGTGGCACAAAATCCCACCTTCCTAACAGTATATCCAGCCACATACCCCGCAGGTTTCTTGTCTTGAAAACGCATCTGAATGTAGTGGCTGAGAAGGGGAGGCACAGGAGAGGGCTGTTTGAAGGATCTATTCCTGGAAGATTTTGCTACAAGTATGGAAGATGTGAGAGCTGATGTCAGATTTTGGGGATGTGGCCATAGATTTCTTTTACTTACATATTCACTGGCAAACAGTAGTCGATGAAGTAGTACACTACAAGAATTATATGCTTACCATTGTACTGTGTGGTATGGTAACTACTGAGTGGAACTCAATAATCAGGACAAGAATGTCTGTGCTGTAACAAAAGGTTTTTACCTAAGAGGGTTTTAACTAGGCCTCACTTACTGAGCTCCAAGGGGCTCCTAGGACAGGGAACTGATATTTTAATTGCTTATATCTATTTCTATTGAAGTTACCTTCTTTGTGATTAAATTATTTTTTGACCCCACTAGACCATCTCTCTATTTGAGAACTAGAATGATCCTTTTTGCCTCACAGGACAACCTCACTAATCCAAGGAGTTGGGAGGGGAGTAACAGGGGGTATTTTTATATTGGTGAAAAGTAAGACAATAATAATTTGTAAAGAGTCTTCCCTTTTTAGTGTAGACAGTCACTACGAGACGGGTAGTAGAGCACCAGTTTTAGTAGAGATGTCTCTGATTGCAATTAGCCAGCCAGATGTGAATGACACTTGATTGTTTGAAATTTTTTTTTTTTAATAAGTATTCCTTTTGTTATCTTCTTCACATTATTCCTTTTCTTAAAATCTTCTCTGTGTGGACAATGGAAAATTAAACTGTTGTCCAGGTCTCATCTAAGTAATGGCAAATTCTGAATGAAAGAGGGGAAATAAAGAGCATTTACTGGGGCGCCTGGGTGGTGCAGTCGGTGAAGCGTCCAACTCCTGGTTTCGGCTCAGGTCGTGATCTCTGGGTCGTGGAATCGAGCCGTGTGTCAGGCTCCGCCGGACAGAGTCGGCTTGAGACTCTCTCCCCTTCTCCCTTTGTCCCTCCCCGCCGCACGCTCTCGCTCTAAAATAAATAAACACAGCTTAAAAAAAAAAAGAGCATTTATTGTATTTGAGAATCAGGAATATAAGTGGTATAGGTGGACAGTATGCTTCTGTATGTTTTTACCAAGACATCCCTATTGGTAAAGGAGACGAAATTCGAACCCACAGAGATCCTGGTAGGCTGACTGTGGTACTTCTACTGAAAAAATACTGATACAAACTTACCCACGTGTAACCAAATACATGAAAATAACAAACACTTAAGTCGCTGTAGAAAATGAGCTTTCCAGGAAGCCTTTCCATGTTTGAATGTGGCCCCCACTTTCTCTGGTACCTAGCTGTGTACTCCTGAGGAATGTGTGCCCACATCTTCATGAAATATAGTCTTCCTTACTCATGTCTTTATTTCACCGATGAAAAAGTAAATAACATATATGTTCTCTTGTCAGTCTTGATAAAATTATTTATTGACTTAACCAACATTTATTAAGTGCCTTCGATAGCCTGGGTACTGGGCACGTTGCTAAGGATATTAATTTGAAGAGAGCCTAGCCCCTGCTCTGTGGCATGAGGGGCATAGTTGAGTAGAGAAGGTGGCTATAAGCAAATTATTACAGCAGTGCCATTTATATACTGGTCCCTTTGTTGCCCGGAACAAACGTAGCATTTTGCCTAAAAAAAAAAATCAGTGGCTTTATATATTCTTTAGCCCATGTGTGTCTGCCCCTTTGTTATAGGCATGTGTGTTCAGTACTTGAAATCTGTCTGTCTTATGAAATTCTTATGGAACCATGGTTTCTAGAGATGAGGTAAAACTTGCTGAATGAAAGTGCTCTTCTGAAGGTGACATGTTTCTAAGCTTTTGTCCTTTCTGACAGAAGTGCTACAGGTGATTAAATGTATTCTTTTTAAATGACACCATGAAGAAAACTATTTTTGTCCCTCTCCTTGGCTCTCTCTCCTTCTGCAAATCCTATTTGTATTCCTAAGTCCCACATGATGCCCACCTTGGCTGGGTCAGTCTGAATTGATTTCCCACCCATCGGAACTCCCTGAGCATTTACATTGTGTTTGGCCCGTTTGGCTGGTTGGAGCAGGGTTCCGACACTCCACCCCTGCTCCTTTCTGAGCAGGATACTTGAGAAATGGATTATAGCAGCTCCTCCAGCAAATGTGCCCTCCTGACAGGTACCCAGTGGGGTGGGATGGTGGAGCAGAGTAGGCCAGGGGAGCCACTGGGATTTAGAGGAGGGGTTTACAATAGCATCTGGTCGGTGCCGAGGAGATGAGCAGTGGTCAATTTATTGCAATGTAGTTGTTAGGGATTCATTGCCTGGACGATGCCTTTGACATCTCCATAGAATTCCATGGCCTGATTCTAAGTCACTTACTCCATGGTGACCTTTACTGTTGTTTGTAATAGAGCCTGTCTTAATAAAACCTCTTTGCATGTGGCAGTAAAGGATATATTACCATGTTCCCCCTTTCCAAATATTTCCAGATTACGAAGATGCTGTTCTGCCACAGACCAGTAATAAACATTCTTCATAAAAGAAGCATTGTTCCTTCAGTAGCAACTTGTAATGAGAAAAGTGGAATAGAGACAAAATGCAGCCCTGGTCTGAACGGAGACTGGTTTTTCTTTGTGTGAATATCCAGAATTCCAGTCAGGTTGCCACGGAGATGCTGAGATTATAACTGCCCATGGCAGCAGTCAGAAAATGTTGCCCAATTAGTTATTTTCAGCTGCGTGGTTACCTTGACAGTGGCTCAAAAGCAGGTTTTGAGTTCAAAGGACTCAAATGAGCAGCTGGGGGACTTGCAGTTCTGCTGTCCTCAGTGGGGTGTAGGGACTACAAGCCCGGCGTGCCCCGGTGTAGGCCTATAGGACGTGGTCAGCTATGTGAATGCACAGTCCATGTTTTAATGTTTCCTCCCCATTCCTGGTAACAAAGGGCTCCTGGAATTCCTGTGTCACCAGCCAGCTTTGTACAGCATTTTTATTTTCCCAGGGCTGGCTTCAGATGTTACAGGTTGGAGACAGTGGGGAGAATGTGCATTTTGGCATTGGACTTCGATCTTGTGTAGGTTACTCTCCTAGCTTTGGTCTTCTCTTTTGTAAACAATGTACCTCAAGGGATCGAGGCAGAGATTAAATAAAATGATTGTTGCAAAATGGCCTGCACAGTGTCTGGGGATTAAGATGTACCCAGTCAAAAGTGGCTCTTTTCAGAAATACCGTCTCAGAAATCATAAAGCATTATGCAGTAAGATTATCAGTTATCACCACCATTTGGTTGTTTGTATTCTATCACTCAGAATAGGCTAGGATATGCTGTGATGACAGCCTTAGAGATTTAATGTAACTAAAGTTTATTTCTTGACCATGCCACATGTCCAGAGCCCATTAAGAGAGGATTCTCTTCCTCAGCTACCCAAAGACACAGACCAGTGGAGATTTCATGTCCATGCACGCTTCCGTTGTCATCACAGTATTTTATACAACACTCACATATTCCATCTGAAAGTGACACATCGCTTTCACTCACATTGCATTGGCAAAAGCAAATCATGTGGTCACACCCAACTTAAAGAGTGTGTATTGGGGGGGAGTTGATATCATATAACATACCAGCAGGAGAACTGGAATATTTGTTGAACTGTAATGACTGTCATCTCTATCAAAGATCAAAAGGCTAATGAAGAGGAGTACTTTAAAGAAGGACTGTTAAACATAAATAAATAAAAATATCTGAATGGTAAAATTCAAGCAAATCAGTTGGAATTCAGTTGCATCAAACAGAAAACCTAAAATATTAGTAGGCTGAGGAAGCTAGAAATTTTCTCTCTCTCGTGACAGGGAGGTCCAGACATAGCAGAGCAGTGGTATATGGTAGTTCCATGGTCATCAGAGGCTTAGGATTATTTTATTGTTCTGCTGTAACAACCTAGCAAAAGGCTTCAAGCCTTAAAATCACCTTAGGGTCAGAAATGGCTGCAGGGCTCTGGCCATCACATCTACATTCCAGGCAGCTGAAGGCGGAAGGTGGAAGACAAAAGAGGCTTTCTCTCAGCTAAGTCAACTCCATTTAAGCAACCTGTCTGAAATTCCTACACAATAATTCTGCTTACATAACATTGGCCAGAACTTAGTCACATATTCACTTCTAGCTTCAGTGGTAGGGGAGAGGGAAGCTTAGGATCAGGGCTTAGTTCGAGTGCCCCTGAACAATATCTCTGCCTTCTGCTTTCTAGGGTCTCAGAAAGCCCCCTCCTTGCAAATACCATTACTCTAATTGGGCCATTTTGTCTTATTACTGTTAGCATTCTGTAGAAGATAGAAGCTTATAGACTTCTTTTCCAATTCCGAACCGGTACTCATTTCTAGCCATGATGCTTCTAGTGGTGCTGTGATGTGTAACCCAGATCTCCTCTCTGCACCTGAGGCACTCATTGTCCACCTGCTGGGAGTGTAGGCAACCAGTGATTGTTCTCACCTGGGGATTGTCCTTAGCAGAAGAGTGTCACTTCACGTAAAATCATAACCGCTGGGCTGGGGACATTTAGTTTTTGACTTGGATGCATTGGTTTCCCAAATAAAATTGGAATTTTCGTTACTAAGGAACAATGGGAGAATGAACATTGGGTGATTGAGCAGGCCCTGCTATAGTAAGGTAAGATGCAAGCTTTGGTTAAGTGGGTATGAGAAGGGAAAGATTGCTCTATACCTTATCATCTTCTATCCTGTGCTCCACAGAACACCAGTGCTTAGAGAGACACAATTTCCTTAAACAGTGTTCCATAGCCAAACAGGTTTAGGAAATGTGGAAAGCTTTGCCCTCTCTTGGAGATTCAAGGGAACATTAACACGTTAAAGGCTTTGAGAGGCTATGCAGTAAAGAGTGAGTTAAATTCTAATCTTTTAAGATTTTTATTTATTTATTTATTCATTTATTTGAGAGTGAGAGAGTGAGAATGAACGCAAGCAGGGTGAGGGACAGAGCAGGAGGGATAGGGAGGGGAAAGAATTTCAAGCGGACTTCGCACTGAGCGTGGAGCCAGACGTGGGGCCCATCTCACAATCCTGAGGTCATGACCTGAGCTGAAACCAAGAATCGGATGCTTAACTGACTGAGCCACCCAGGCACCCCTAAATTGCTAATCTTTTAGACTCGGTGTTCCCAGACTTACTTGACAATGGAAATCTAACACCTTTGGAAGCCTGGAGGGACAGAGAAATTTATCTTTAGCTTCTTGAAACTGGAAAAAATTTTTTAGATCCTTGAACAAACCCCATTCAAAAAATTATCTGCCTTGTAAAACAAACAGACAGACAGACAAACAGACAAACTTGTATATTCTTTATGCGAGCCTAGCCATAGGGACAAAAGCCTTGAAGGAAAAAAAATAGATCAGACGCCAGTGAAGCCCTGTTACACTAATCTGTGTAAGAGTTGGTATTAACTAGCCAGCCATCTGTACCATTAGTGATGACACCAAGTGATGGACTGGGATGGGCTCATTACAATCATCTGCCAGGTGACAGGCCCCTGCCCCAGGTACGTGTTGATGGGCTCTTGTCTGTTCCTATGTGGCTCTTGGCCATCCCACTCCTCTTCAGAAGTAGAAGAGTAATAGGGGATCCATCTAGCCAATATTAGCCTCCTCACCCCTTAGAGAGGGTCTGTTGTCAACTATATGGTTGCCCCTAGGTGTTGGGAGAAGTGCTGAAAATGCTTTCAGGCAAATATGTGTCATTGGTCTGTTGGAAACAGGTGATAAGTGAATACCTTTGGGGGAAGGGTTAAGGCTCTTCTTCCCAAAATGGAACCTTGGATGGTTTCCTAATATTTCTTACTTAATTATTTAGGTAATCAGTTCTTGTCTTTAAAGTCCATCTGCTGCAAATGCTATCCTTTTTTTTTTTTATCTAAGCATCTTCGAAAAGGCAAAATGCCCAAATCTTTGCTAGTCTGGGTCCCATAATTTTGACCTCATGTTGCTGCAAATACTGGGAAGTTACTCTGCCCTAACAGGCCTAGAGAGATCTCACGTTTGCATGTCTCTGTATGCTGTATGGTACATTTCCCCAAACAGCTGTATGATCTCTGGGACAACCTATGATGGGAGGGAAGGGACCAGGGTAGGGGCCCTTACATACATACTGACCTTTAGAGCAACTTACCATGTTTGAGCTTAAACAGACCTTGGGAGAGTTAAGGAAAGTTCTGGAAGGTGGAGACCCCATCTTTGTCTAAAAATCTGCGTTTTGGCTTAGTATCCTGGAGAAATTTCTCAATCTGCTTTATGGAGTTAGTATGTCTTTCCCTGACGGCAGATAAGTTGGAAATAGTCTCTGAACAGAGAAGTGGGCTTTGTGCATTGCATGTGTGCACAGGCTGGTCTGTGGGCACGGCTCAGGATCTCTGCGTCAGGAAGTGTGAGAAGAGCTGGCTGGTGAATCCCAGCAGTTGACAAAGGATTCAAGCAACCAGTCTACCGAAATCAGAATAAATATCCAAGTTAATGTTCTAAGTCCTTCCAGGCTCTGATGGGAAGGCAGGAGCACTGAGCAAAACCTGGCACATTTTACTTCTGGTTCCCAGCTGCTTGGCTGGTCGCACTACCCGGTTGGAGGTCACTGGCCCTTCTCTGGCTCCATTGTTAAACCGCAAGGTCTTGACCATCCCTGTAACCCCAAGTTAATTTCAGCATTGGCCATTTGTAGAAAAGTGAGTAATGACAGACTTGCATTCAAAATATCTGGATTTGACTCCGACCTCTACTACTAACCAACGCTGTCACCTTGGGCAACTTTTAATAATACTAGCAGCGATGGCAATAATAATATCAGGGGCTTGTATTTATGAAGCATTACTGTGCATTGTGCTAACTGCTTTTCATATGTTGTTTCTGGGGGCTCAGGACAATCCTCATAGGAGGCATTTTTCTCCTCGTGTGACTGCCTGGTCTCAGCTGCTGTCTCCACCACATACTATTTAACTTGGGGTAAGTTACTTAACTCCTGGAAGCCTTAGTTTCATCATCTGAAAATGGGGGTTTGTAACGTGTACTCCCCATGGTTGCTGTAAGGATTAAATATGAAAAAAAATATAAAGCATTTAGGCCATCGTCTATCCCCGAGACTGTGATAATAACCATTATAGCTTACGATCTGGCAGCTATTACTCTGAGGAGCCAGGTTTCAGATCTAATTTTATTTGATTTTTATTCATTTATTTTTAAAAGATTTTATTTATTTATTTGAGAGAGAGAGTGAGAGAGAGCATGGGAGGGAGGGGCAGAGGGAGAAGCAGACTCCTCTGCTGAGCAGGGAGCCCGATGTGGGCCTTGATCCCAGGACCCCAGGATCATGACCCGAGCCGAAGGCAGACGCTTAACTGACTGAGCCATGCGGAACTAATTTTAAAAAAGGCTGCCTTTGTGAGAGCAGGCTGGAGCTGCAGAGTCCGGAGTGAGCAGGTGATCAGGGGCAAGGTGCGTGGGACGCTGTTTCACTACCAATGGCTGCTCCGTAGCAGGTGGAACGAAGCAGGTAGCAAACCAAGCAGGAGGTGAGGAGGCTCTGGCCTCCCTATTCCGTGGGCCAGAAGCCACCATCATCAAGGAAGGGGTTGCTTGATGCTTGGCTGGCACCATGTCCTGACCCTGCCAGGAGCCAGTTTTGGATACTGATACCCTGTAGCCAGGCCTAACTCTAGGGGGGCACATGGTGTCCTGGAGTCAGCTTGCCATCAGTACCACCCTTCCCAAAGCTCAACACTGGACACGTGGAGCCAGGGAGGTGTCTAGCACGTTCGCACGCAGGATGGAGCCTTGCCAGGAAAGCAGGCCAAGGGGGATGATCCCATTTCACAGATGGGAAAACCAGAATATGAGAGGTCAGGTAACCCTGACAAAGAGCAGAATCCCAAATTGAACCCTAACCTTTTTTGCGTAAATCATCTGATAGGTCTGCATCATGTAATTTGTTCTGCACAAATGATCAAATGAGAAAATTCAGCAGTCGTTTTATTTTTATATTTTTAAATATATTCTTTTACATGAATTACCTGTTCTATTTGAGATGCTGGCTTGGGCAGTATGTTAATGAAGATAAGTCTGGATTATATTCTAGATCTCCCAGTGTATACTCTGAGAGCACCTTGCCTTTTTCCTGCATGTTGCTTGTCACTATAATTTAATTGTAATTTAATGACTGTGTACGTGTAGTTATGGGCTCATGTCTATTCCTTCATCAGATTGGAAGCACCAGGAGGCAGGGGCCAGTGTACCCGTCCTTCTACCTTGGAAAGTAGTTGGGTGTGAAGGGTGTGGGTAGCACTCAGGGACTGAATAAACCCCATTGTAGAAGGTAAAACCTTTGGCTCCTCAGATCCCTACATCGGAAGGAGGGAAGGTCAGTAAAAAATGAGGGAGCTTGCCTGTCTGTGAGCACAGCATGGGCTAGCATCGGGCCATGTTGCATCAGTACGATGTTTCCCAGCACTGTGCTTACTTTGGAAGAACGATGGTGTTGAAAAGCCTGAAGGCTCAAGATGAATATGGAGAGTTCTCCTACTGTTCTTTGTTTTCTTTGTGCTGTTTTGCTTTTGTAAGCATATGCTTGTCAGTTAGGGCTGAAACCGAACAAAACAGCTGCTAAATATGGTTCTAAGAGAAATAACATTTTGGTCTTTTCAAGGCCTGTAAGTTTAGAGTAAGCACAGTCATTTGGCAGATGTCAGTAGGGAATCTGGGGGTGGGCAGTCATTCTGGGAGCCAGATCAGCTATTCGTACTCTTTTGGGGTCTATTTCACCCCGCCAAGGACCGGTGACCCCAAGTGAAAGATCTGAACGGCTGTCTGTGAGAGGAGTTTGGGAGAGAGGGTGTCTGGAATCTAAGCCATTGGCCATAATCTCTCCCGAACCCTCTCTTAATTTCATTTCAGAGAAGGGAGAAGGGCTGGGAAGAATAGACATCATCTTTTATGATACTAAGGAGGTAGTCATCCTAGCTATATGTTTAGGTTTGTCTTTTTCAATCTTTGGGATTTGGTCTAGAGATGTTACTTAGTGTTCTGATAAATCCAGTGTCATTCAGAGGGCTTGGAAGAATTAAAGTATAACTCAGTGATGGGGGACTATTAACCCCTACGTCTTAAATCTCTGCACTCTGCTGCGAAGTCAGGCTTGAGCTGCCAATGCTGCCTGAACGGCATCAGCTGATGGAAGAGAGAATTTATTCCAACATCCCAGGAGCCCAAAAAAGTTATTGTGTCTTCCCAATTTCTCAGTAATTTCTAAAGAGACATCTGTTTGTCCATAAATACCTGACCCTGTTTGCTAATAAGCACGTGGTGGTATTGGTTAAAAGACAATAGGTTTTCTTTTATTGGCTTTGCTAGTTGAAAATATACGAAATACAGATGGAATTTTTCTGTGGCATATTCCTTGTGTGTTAAATGATCTTTTTTTTCCAAAGAGGAAACGAAAAAGGAGGGAAGGAGGTTACTGTTCGTTGAAATACTAATATGTGTCAGGCCCTGAGCTAGTCTAGATATTTTTGGAGCTGTCACAGTGACCCTGGGAGGGAGGTATTATTATCCCCATTTTAAAGATGAAGAAACCGAGACTCAAAGCAGAGCTAACAAGTGGTAAGTCAAGGACTGGGAATGCTGATTCCATGAAGCTGATAGAGTACCGAGCGGTTAAAAGCCCAGCGTTTGGGGTCTGACCAGCCAGGCACCCATCCTAGCTCAGCCACCCATCGGTGGTGTGACCTTAACCACCTGCTTCCCCTCTCTGTTCCTCGATGCCCTCATCTGTAAAATAAAGACAACAATAGCATCCACTTGACATAATTGAAGTAATGAAATGACCTCTTCGTGGAAAATGCTTAGACCAGTGCCTGGCACATAAACGCTCATAAAGTGTGCGCTGTTATTGTGATCTTTATGATGGTGGTTAACCAAATTTGCCTTGCTCAATACTTGCTGAAAAGTTACATTTTCTTTTATGGAACAGCTTGCCTTTTGATATGTAGTTATATTTCATTATGAAATAGTGTAAACTACTCTACCTTAGAATTAAATTCTCTTCCCCATCTCCTGGCAAAGGTTAAGATCTGAATAAAGGCATGTATAGCCAACAGGGATTCCTGACTTTGGTAAATGTCAATGATTTGCTCTCTCTTCCTTGGTGTATGCAGCTTTCTTCCATGCTGCCCATTCTGGCTTTATGAGTAGCTAAACAAACACGAGAGAGAGAGTTAAGCTGATTCTTGTCTCTTAGCTTTCCTGTCTTTGTAACATGATTATTAGGTACATCATCTTGTTGCATTGCACGTGGCCGCATCCTGACAGCCTGTCTTCTCAATGCACCTGAAGCACAGCTCACACCAATGGGCTTCATGCATTTTCTTTAGAGCTGGGAATCCCATAGGAGCTAATGTATGTGATGGTTTTGTGCAACTGGAAGCGGGGTAAGGGGGATAGAGGGGGTGTAGGGGCTGGGACAGTTTGTCTAGATTGAAAAAGAAATGATGTACTTTTGCTAGACCTTTGGCTCAACATTCTGATCCCATTGTTTTGCAGCTTCCTCTACACATGTTGTGGAGAGTTGCGAGTGGGACATCAACCTTATTCGGTAAATCGTTATGTCTAGTTATGTGTTGGACACCATGCTAAGTGCTGGGAAATAGTAAAATAAGTATGTTACAGTCGCTGTCTTTCAGGGCATTTGTAATATATCGAGGGCAAGAAATGGAAGAGGGGATGGCACTAGGTGAAAATGCTTATCGTAGAGCTATGTACAACATGCTGTGGAGGCAGAGAGTTGGTGGCGCTAATTTGAGAAAAGCTTCACACGGGAGGTGGCATACTGGGCTTTTAAGGATGGGCTTGCTTGGTGGAGAATGGTAGAAGGAATAATCTTGGCAGACAGACGTCCTGAATCCAGGCAAAGAGACCCAGCCTGTGTGGTGTGTTAGGGAAATGGCAGGCGGTTTGAGGTGGTTGGTTATAGTAAGAAATGATGGAACATGAGACTGGGAATGAAGACTGGGCCTAAGCAAGACAGGACCTTGACTTTCAGTTTGAACCACATTGTGTAGGATTCTAAAGCAGGGTGTGTTGTGTCTATTTTAGAAAGTTAGTGTGAAGGAGGGAAGAATTGGTTGAAAGTAAGTAGTCCCAGCAAGAGAAGGTGAGGCCTGTTGCATGAATGGAGTGGAGTACATGAATAAAATGGTCATTTGGAGATGAATTCATTAGCACTTAGTGAACAGCACGAGGTTGGAACTTTGGGGTCAGCCTACCTTTAAGGTCTGGGTGGAAGAAACAGAGTCTCTGAGAGAGACTGGGTGGTACGCCAGAAGACAAGGGAGGGGAGATATTTCAACAAGAGTGGTGGTGCTCGACAATGTAAATGCCTCAAAGGGAACAACCAGGACGGGACTGAGAAGAGACCATTATAGATAAGAGATTGAGTCATTGGTGACCCTTGGGAGAAATTACGTTAGAGTCCTACAAGCGTGGAGAAAACAGATGAATGAGTGCTTACCATGTTCAAGCTACCGCACTATTCCCCAGGAGCCTACCTAGCAATTAGTTGCATTTGTGGAAGGGAGTATTCACAAACATCAGCTCTCCGGGTACTTGGAGTGGGGATAGGGGAGAGGGAAGCTTAGGATCAGTGCTTAGTTCGAGTGCCCCTGAACAATATCTCTGCCTTCTGCTTTCTAGGGTCTCAGAAAGCCCCCTCCTTGCAAATACCATTACTCTAATTGGGCCATTTTGTCTTATTACTGTTAGCATTCTGTAGAAGATAGAAGCTTATAGACTTCTTTTCCAATTCCGAACCGGTACTCATTTCTAGCCATGATGCTTCTAGTGGTGCTATGATGTGTAACCCAGATCTCCTCTCTGCACCTGAGGCACTCATTGTCCACCCGCTGGGAGTGTAGACAACCAGTGATTGTTCTCACCTGGGGATTGTCCTTAGCAGAAGAGTGTCACTTCACGCAAGATCATAACCGCTGGGCTGGGGACAGTCTGCATGCAATCACTAGTCAACGGAGGTGGGGTGCAAAGGCCCCCATGCCTCAGGGTACGATAATTTTGGAGGTTCACCCCAGCTCCGGAGCTCCTGTGGGATCAGATGAAGTTTTGGTTCCACTGCATCACAGCTGAACTCATTCCTTCTGCTCAGTCCTATACTTCTTCCTTCACTCCCAAATGGTCTTGATTCTGAGGCACACCCCAATAAACTCCCTCTGTAAATTTCCGCAATTCTGAGTCCCATTTCCTGGGGAACCACCCTCATTTGATGATTGTTTCCAGTTTGGTTGCCTACCCAAGGTGGGTCACCAATCCAACTCTGGTTACTCTGACCTTTGCTTTTGAGCCCCTTGGATGTATGTGTCCAGCGGAAAGACCCCATCTCCCAGCAGTTGGAACAAAAATCTCGGCATTGTACTTCCTTGGTTCTGAGCCATCAGTCCGCTAATGAGCTGAGCCATAGGCCCATTAGTGGACTGTTCAAGGAAAGGAAAGAGCTAGAAGTCAGTTGCCCAGCTCTACCTGAGACCAGCCCGTTAAACCTCAGCCCTGAGGATGGGTCCGTACAGTAGGGTGGCCCCTGGGCATAGAAGCTGGTCTCAGTTCCGCATCCTGTTTCTGCTCCTGTGCTCCCCTTCTACCCCCCCCCCACCCCACCATGCTTCCTAGGCTCCTTAAAGCAGGTGGTAGTCACCGTCCTGCTTCTGTCTTTCGTTCAAATTTTGTTTCTTAGTCAAGAAAAAAAAAAAAAACCTAATGTTGAAAACACAATTGAGATATTTCGAGCACATGTAGAACCTCTCTCAAAATTTGTTGCAGAAACACCACTGAGCAAACAAACTACTGGGAACAGCTTAGAAACAAACAGCAGCTGCCACCATTTGTGGGCTTTTTTTTCCCCTGTTCCCTCATTTCTTTCTAATTCTGTTTGTAATAGAACCTGCTGCTCTGATGGCCTAGCAGTTTCATACACACCATTTTCCTTCCCATCCTGAGGCCTCCCAGGTGGTCTTTCAGCTACGGGGTCTCCGTTGCCAGAGCTCCGGGCCCTCACTGTTGTTCCTGTCACACGGTTCCATCGGGAACATCGTCCACACCCCCTGACCCGGGGGGTGTAGCTGGAACTTCCGGACTTCTTGGGCTGTGAGGTCCGAGTCGAGTCTGGAGTGGGGTTTTTTTGCCCTCCTGGCTTTATAACAATGGATTATATGGATGACAATTCTTTCTCAGGGATAAACGGCTTCAACTGTTGAGGTTTTGTTATTTTCTTTGCGGAATCTTCGAAGGCACACAGCAAAGGGCTTGTCTTGGGCCTGGTTTGCTAAAGACCATAACTTTCTTTATTTATTTATTTATTTATTTATAAGATTTATTTATTCATTTGAGAGACCGAGTGAGCAAGCAGGGGGAGGGGCAGAGAGAGAGGGAAACAAGCTGACTCCCGGCTGAGCCCGATCCCAGGACCCCGGGATCATGACCCGAGCCAAAATCAAGAGTTGGACACTTACCCTACTGAGCCACCCAGGCGCCCCTAAAGACTGTAGCTTTAAAGAACTCTTACTTGTCACATCGAACTCATTTGTCTCTTACCCCACGAATAGCAGCCCTGAAGTAGCCCTTCGCCCTTTAAATGCTACTAGCGGTGTGCAGTTCCTCAGCTGAAAAATGATTGCTATGAGACCCGAGCAGATGGCCAACTATGTGCAGGGTGTGGTGCTAGGCCCTTCCTGACTCTTCATCAGAGCTCTGCAAGGGCAAGTGTCATCCCCATTTTATCTGCCCGGAGACTTAGTTGTTCTCTCAGGGTGTCCTCTGATCGTGCAGCCACTCGAGGGAAAGCTGGTCTGTCTGTATCCAAAGCCCAGGCTTTCCCTCCCCTGCCTCTCAGTCACCCTAACAATTTATTATCTCATAAAAGTGTTGACTCTTTTGCAGTCTTTTATTTGTCCCTCCCTCAGAGTATTTTTTTTAAGTGAGTTAGTGCCTAACGTTTAAAAATTAGGACATCTTGGAAACATACAAAACAAAATGAGAACTTTAGACCAGGCAATATAGTGCTCAGAGGTGGACGTAATCACAACTGTGGGTCCAGCTACGTGACCCCCAGCCCCACCCCCGCAGGGAGACATGGCTTCTCCAGGTGGCCACAGACCCCAGCTGGCCCCCTTCATTCTGTTACGGTACTTGATTAGCCTCTGTGGACACTTAGGTTTGTGATTCCTCATTTACACCCTTAAAGAAACAATTTCTGTCCAGTGAAGTAGCAGTAGAGTTCAGAGTCGGTGTATGCTTCTGAGTTGAATTTTACAGGCTTTGATATTTTTTTCCATTTGAGGGGATAAGAATTCAGTAATAAATAGCAGCAATTACTGGACATTTACTGAGCACCCTAAGAGTTAGCTGACTCTGAGTGTTAGCAGATACCTGTTTGGTGGTCAAGATGTGCATAAATCTCCAATTCAGTTGGTATTCAAAATCCTGCAGGGACTCTTTCTGCAGGTAGTGCAGGATCTGAAGATCAGGCACAGAAACATATTTTGCAGGGACAGTGTTGTAGAGAGGGGGAGGTAAAGCCAAGGAAAAACATTCAGGGGAGGCAGCTATGTTGATTGCACTGGCGCTTGGGAACCGTTGACTATCTTATGTACGCTTTCTCCGCAATACAGAAACAACCCTTTCTTAATTGTGTTCAACAGAATGGGCAGCTCAGAAGCTTCAAAGAGAAAGATCTGAAAAATTAGAATCCCCTCCCAGGATGATGGGTCTTTCATTTTATCCTGATGTACCTGCAAGTGTATTTCCATGTGGCAGCGATAAATGTGTTCATTCTTTTTTATGGTTTTGGTGGAAGTCATATCTCCTTTTGTCTGATCTAAACACATCTCATAGAAGAGTAAAATGGAAACAAAGTGGATTTTGACTAGTTGCATAGCTTCAGCTGACTTAAATTTTATTAGTAATTAATACTAACACATGAGAGCCCCCAAAGCTAAAGTTGTTATTTACTTGCTTATTTTAAGTGTTTGCTTTTGATTAAGACAATGCCTGGAATGTTATTTTGAATTTTTGTTTGTTTATTGTTTTTTTAGGACCCTGCAGGGATCTTTGAATTAGTGGAACTTGTTGGAAATGGAACATATGGACAAGTTTATAAGGTAAGTTCACTGAGTTTGAACATGGCTTCTATGTGGTTTTTGATTCATGAATGCTAAATAGCTGTGCTGTCTATTCTTGCTCATATATGCCTTACAACAGATTTAAAACAAAATAATGTGCTTCTTAATTGACTCTCCATTTTTTAACATATATCTGTAATCCCATTGCCTAAACAGGATTCTGAAGTTTGGGCCTTGTCCTTCATTATGTATTATAATGTTTACATCTGACGCATGAATTTCAATGCTGCATATTTGAAGCTGTTTATGTATTTAGTTTCCTTTACGTTAACACTGCCAGAACTGGTTTTCAAAGGAGTAAAGGATGACTTTTACTTTAGCAATTTAAGCTATTAAAGTATTGCAGCTGGGTAGGTAGATTTGTTATTGGCCCAGGGCATGAATTAAACTGAGCTTAGTGAACAGTGTTAGGAGAAACCTGGCTACCTCACAAAGCAAAAACCTAATGGCAGAATGACTTTTAGAAGATAGGCAATAAATAAAAGTTAAACTTGAGTTGAGGAATAAGAAGTATTTTTTGTCCTTTTACTAATTTTTGCTTGTAAGTTCACTCAAAAATTCTTTTAAAAGATATTGCCCCCCGGTAAAGGGTCTTAAAAAATATGACTGTTTAAAAATGTGGGTTGATTTCCCTTTTGATTATTAAAAGGAAATAGAAATGTACTGTTTTTGGATTAAAATTCAGGGGGTTTTAGTAAATGAGCTATTGAAATAAATGCCTTCAAAACAAACCAATTCTTTTCTCGTGATTGTTTCTAGGGAAATATCCATCATTATTCTGAGTGGTAGTGAGATGGGATGGTATTTTCATTACAAATGATCTCTTTTTGTTGTTCTGTTTTTAAAAGTTCCTTCTCTGATCCCTAAACTTCTCTTAGTGATTAAAATTACTGTAGAAGTCCTCCATATTGTAATATTTCCAATTCTACAGAATGTCAAAAGTACACACACACACACACACACAGACACACACACACACACGATGTTCTTGAGAATCTGAACACAATTGTAAACAGATACATTTCAACCTTTACTTATTGGAAGGTAGCCTTTGGTGTCCATCCAGGGGAAAATTTCTCCCTTGCAAGAAATGATTGTTTCCTAAAATGTCAACCCCTTGGAATTAGACAAAATGTAGTCCACCCAAGCTGTTCACTTGAAGTTGATCCTGTCTGACACAAGGAAGAAATGTGTCTCAGCAAATGCTTTAAAATACTGTCAATGAAGATAATTAGGTTGGAAGATTGTGTTATTGCATTTTGAGAAATTGGATTGAACTTGTGAATTAATGTGGGCTAATGAATTAAGCTCTGATTTAGGTAGAAAATTACTTCTGATTTGCTGACAGTATGGAGTTGCAACTCTATCACATGCTCTTGGTTTTATGGTGCCTTTTCTTTTTTTTTTTTTGATTTTATTTTTATTTATTTGAGAGAGAGAATGAGATAGATAGAGCATGAGAGGGGGGAGGGTCAGAGGGAGAAGCAGACCCCCTGCTGAGCAGGGAGCCCGATGCGGGACTCGATCCCGGGACTTCAGGATCATGACCTGAGCCGAAGGCAGTCGCTTAACCAACTGAGCCACCCAGGCGCCCGGTGCCTTTTCTTTAGAACCATTCCATTGTACCATGCTTCCCTCCTGTAGAATATGCATTTAGGGGACAATTCACAGCTTTGTCTACTAATCTAAGAGGTGGATTGTATAGGATTGTATATTCTTGCAAAAGAAGACAACAAAGAGATTAAGTTAAGGATGAGAATGTTTGGAAAATTCAGAATTATCCCTACTTTCTTGTCACCTGAAAAGAAAAGGAAACAAGTGTCAAGAGGTGTAAGGTCTTTTTAGAAAGGAAAGATATTTACCAACTATGTTGTTAACATTATTCTGAAGATGCTATTCTTGGGGCACCTGGGTGGCTCAATTGGTTGAGTGTCCAACTCTTGATCTCAGCTTGGGTATTGATCTTGGCTCAGGTCTTGATCTCACAGTGGTGAGTTCGAGCCCCGTGTTGGGCTCCATGCTGGGCATGCAGTCTACTTAAAATAAATGAAGGAAGGAAGGAAGAAGGAAGGAAGAAAGGAAGGAAGGAAGGAAGGGGAAGGAAGAAGGAAGGAAGGAAGGAAGGGGAAGGAAGAAGGAAGGAAGGAAGGAAGGAAGGAAGGAAGGAAGGAGGGAAAAGATTCCATTCTTTTAGTGGTTGATACAGAACTTTGGCACCGCTCAAGCTGAAGGGAGACTGCAAAGAAAGGTCTTGGCGAATGCATTGGTGTATGGGACAGAAAACTTGGTCTCTCTTACCAGCCCTAAGTATTGTTTTGTGGCATTGCAGCTTTTCTGTGCATTAGTCAAGTGAGAATATAGTTAGAAATGCTTTGGAGACTTGTAATGATATATCTGAAGAATTAAAACTCCCTGCTCATTTAAGGGGTTGGTTTCTAGGCAACTCAGATGATATTAAGTGGCACCTGCTTATGAACAGAGATACCTGGGTTTCCTGAGCTGCTAATTCAGTCCTTTTGTCATCTGAGTTCTGAAGGATTAAAGCTTAAAAAAATAGCAAAATCAGAGGCACCTGGGTGGCTCAATCCATTAAGCGTCCACTCTTGATTTCAGCTCAGGTCATGATCTCAGGGTCCTGGGAGTGAGCTCTGTGTCTGTCTGGCTCTGGGCTCAGTGGGGACTCTGCTTGAGATTCCCTCTCTCTCTCTCTCTCTCTCTCTCCCTCTGCCCCTCCCCCGCTCTCTCTCTCTCTCTCTCAAATAAATAAATAAATCTCTAAAAATGAAATAGCAAAATCAGATACATGTGAACCTAAAGAAAAATAAGTTATGAAGTGATTGTTTACATTATAGGTTATATTTACCTTTTAGGGAATAGGTGTATTTCTAAAATACTGTAGGCATAAATAGTAATTTTATAGCCCTAAGAAGAGATTCCTACACAAAAAAATTCTATGATAAATTCTTTCTTTATATTAAGTATTAAACCTTTGATTTTAATTTTTTGTAAATCCAGTTTTTGGTGTTCCTGAATTTCATAAAATTAAGTATAATTTTTTTTTGGACAATTATATAGACCTTGTCTTTATTTTATGGAAAGATTCATTATAAGTTTCTTTTATAAGTTGTCCTAAGAGGGTCATGATATAATTTTATTTACAAGTAGTTTTTAAGATACAATAAACAAAAATGTGCACAAAAATTGTAGGTATTAAGAGAATGTTTTCTGCAGTCTATTTGAATATGAGCCACATACATCTGGATGTGGAAATATAAATATTTTATATAAAGGTCGTAGTAATGTTTAGCTTTTCAAAGTTATTTCTAGTCTTACTCCCAAGTCTGGCTTGGGCTCTCTGTCCTTGGAAGGCTAGATTGTTTATCTTTAGCATTTTGGTCCCAGGTGGTCAAGTGGCAACTCAGTATTTTTTTACTTTATTTATTGGTCTGAGTACATAAATAATAGAGTAGTGATTCTCTGCCAGGACTTTTATTGAGGAAATCATCTTCCTGGGCCCATGGCTCCATTAAAAACCAAACCAACCAAAGGCCACATACCTATTTACTATCAGTTTTGGCTGTTCATTGGCATGCCACATATTGGGAGCCAATGGAATTCAGATATATATTTTTGTTAAAATAATTATTTTAATAAGTTCAGAGAATTGTTTAATGTTTACTGTAAAACGCCACGAAATCTTAGCCACAGATTTCAAAAATGAATGTTAGTCTATCCTGTTTCTTAATTTGCCCTTTTGAAATATACATTGGTTATTACAGAGATGGAGACATGCTTGATTCCAGGGGGACAGTGTGAATTAGAAATGTGGTAGAATCCTCAGTATTCCTCAGGTTTTTCTCAAAACCTCCTTAAGATTGTAAAGCATGGACTAAGGAGGCCTTGGGTGTTGAAGTGCATGTGTGAGGAACACTGAGAGAGAGCGAGTGCGTGTACGTTCAGAGGATTGCAAAAGTCTTTATGAGGCATCTAATCAAATCATTCCTCGCCAAATGTCTGTGCAGCCCAACCTTGATCGGTTCTGGTCATGTAGAACTCACTACCTACCAGTCAGTGCATTTTCCTGCAACTTTCTTTGAATGTTCATCATCATTTTGAGCCAACATTCTGCCTTTCTAAACTGTTTACCATTCCAAGCTCATTCCATACTCTCAGAGCTATTTTAAAAAATAACATTAGGGGCGCCTGGGTGGCTCAGTCGTTAAGCGGCTGCCTTCGGCTCAGGTCATGGTCCCAGGGTCCTGGGATCGAGCCCCGCATCGGGCTCCCTGCTCGGCCGGGAGCCTGCTTCTCCCTCTCCCGCTCCCCCTGCTTGTGCTCCCTCCATCGCTGTCTTTCTCTCTGTCAAATAAATAAATAAAAATTAAAAAAAATAATAACATTAAATCTCCTTCCACAAGAACATAGTCCTCAGATATTTGAAGAAGACTTCTCATTTCTTCCCCCAAACACATACTTGTATCTCCCTTTCTTTAGGCAATATAGCCTCAAGTTTGCTTGATTAATTCTTCATATGACACAGACCTGAGGCCCTTCGTTATTGCAGACTGTATCTGGGAACTATTTTAACATATTACTAAAAATAATACTTTATACTTTTTAAAAAAAGATTTATTCATTTATTTGAGAGAGAGAGTCCGAGCATGTGGTGGGGAGGGACAGAGAGAGAGAATCCTCAAGCAGACTCCCCGCTGAGTGCGGAGACCAATGCGGGGCTAGATCCCATGACCCATTTGATATGATCTCAGCTGAAATCAAGAGTCGGACGCTTAACAGACTGAGCCACCCAGATGCCCCTAAAAAATAATACTTTATACTTTTAAGTAGTTTTCAGTTTTGCAAAACATTTTGTATATGTGATCTGATTTCTGATTTAATTCCTGTGATAATTTCATGGGAACCTTGTTCTCAACTTGAGGTCTTTATAGCAATAGTTTCCTCTGTCTAGAACACTTTTCTCCAACCCTCTCATGACTGGCTCCTTCTCCCTTGGGTCTCAGTTCAAATGCTACCTCCTCAAGGAAACTACTTTTCATCCTTGTATCTAATACAGACAGCCACCACATCTGCCTCCTTCCCCCACAGACTTTCTCTATTACATCATCTTGTTTTATTGTCTTCATGGCATTGCCACTCTCCGAAATCATCTTGCTTCTTTGTTTGAGTGCATAGGAAACAATTTAAATGCATAAATAAAGGAAAAATCAGGATAGGAACCTAGTGTGTCTAGCTACCATTGTATCCCTAGTCTGGTACATAATAGATATTGACGATTGTGGGGCCCAGCATTGAGCTTTGTTTTCCTTGATAATTCTTTTTATATTCATTTCCAGTTTTTCAGCATTTCCCATAATATATTAATATTCCCATAAAATATTAATATTCAGAAATGCATATTTGCACAAAATAATCAACAAAATGCCCTACTTATATTTTATAGTGGGAAGTGGATGTGGATTTTATGTTAAATGAATTGTTGATAGTCTATAGAAGCCAGACCCATGCTGGACATTTACAAAACGAGGCAAACCCATTGTCTGGGGTTTCAGTCTCCTGGCAGAGGTTCTTAAACTCTAGTGTGCAAAACAAATATTTGGGAAATTATTAAAAATATAGGTGGCTAGGATCAATCTCTGAAATTTTGATTCATGGGTCTGGGGTGGGGTCCAGGAATCTGCACTTTTATTAAGCATATGGGCTCATTCTGATGGTTAGGGCCGTGGGGCCATGCCTCCAGAAACTGCAAAAATGAGTGTAGATTATCCTGTTGTAGGGCCACTTGAATGAATGCTAGTCCTAATGCTTTTTGTAACCATGTACTTTAGGATTTCCATGCTGACTCCAACTTACATCAACTGAGAAGTCAAAAACATAAAGATCCTGACCTGAGATATGATGCCAACCAGTTCTGATGTACTCATTGAGAGATTAAGCTTTTGGTGTTTTGGGCATGCTGTGATTACAGTTTAAGGTTGTCCTGAATCATTCAACTTGAGACCTGAGAATCAATATGGTCAAACCTACTTGGTATAGATAGAAGAATCTGAGCCTGTTGCATGAGATTTCCTCAAGTCTGTATATTGTGATCTCTTAATTAACCTGTTAAAGTAAGACAAAGCATTTTAATAGTGAGGTTTTCCATAGTCTTGATATGGAGGTGACTATATGATATACTCAGATGCAGTGTAGCTTTTCATAGTCCATCCTAATGAATCACGAATTATACTATTCACTTCTCTTTTGGTAAGGAGTATGGGGAGAATGTTGTGTTTCTTAGATAATAGTGGCATTTGTTTTTTTTAACCAAGAATTTCCAATACAAAGAATGCATTATTTCACCAGTTGTTGAGTGCCAGTGAAAAAAGCTCTGTGCTTTGTGTGGGAAGAATGTAGAGCCAACTGAGGTGGTTCCTACTGTATAGAAGTGTGCAATCAGATTATCTCATTAGGACTCTGAGTGCTTCTTATGTGCTAAAAGTTTTCATATATATTGTCTTAGTTACTCTTCATGATTTTGTAGGGGAAGAAACTAAAGCACTATTTATTAAACTACATTATCACTCCAATGCAGGGTTTCTCAATCGTGGAACTATTGACATTTTGGGATGGCTAACTCTTTGTGGGGGGGGGGCTCTCCTGCGCATTGTAGGATGTTTAGCAGCATCCCTGGCCTCTACCCATGAGGTATCAGTAGCACTTCAAAGTCATGACAATCAAAAATTTCTCCAGACATTGCCAAATATTTCCTGGGGAGCAAAATTACCCCCAGTTGAGAACCTCTTCTCTAAGGATAAGACAAGATAGCAAAACTCTTAAAATTGGTGGGCAGAGACAGTGGGAGTGTAGAGTATGGAGCAGTAATGCTGCCCAGGCAGAGTGGAGACCCGAGTGGACTATGGAAGCGGGATATGGAAGAAGCCTGGAGGGCTTGGGGTTTGCCCATGTTGGAGTGTAATTTAGCATTTTAGTAAGTGGAGAGAGGTGTAGTAAAAAGGATTTTGGAGCAGGACTGAGCTGGATTCCCAGTCTGGTTCTGCCTTGTTCTGGTTGTGTGAAGACAGCCAACTCACTCTCTGCATCTGGACTTGTTCATCAGTTAGCAGTTAGTAATAGTGCAGTGGAGGGCTGTTAAGAAGCCTGAGGTGTACTGTGTCTGGAAGACCTCAGCACAGTGCCTGATGCACAGTAAGCACTCAGCAACCTTTCCTTCTTCTCAAACACACGTGCCAGCTGAGCCTAGCTTACCAGTTCTTTCCATGGTCTTATTTTTATAAATTTTATGACCTGGAAGAGACATTCATAGAAGATGAGGTCAGAAACACACATAGCGGGCGCCTGGGTGGCTCAGTTGGTTAAGCGACTGCCTTTGGCTCAGGTCATGATCCTGGAGTCCCGGGATCGAGTCCCGCATCGGGCTACCTGCTCAGCAGGGAGTCTGCTTCTCCCTCTCCCGCTCCCCGCTCTTGTGCTCTCTCTCTCTCTCTCACCCTCTCTCTCAAATAAATAGATAAAATCTTTAAAAAAAAAAAAAAAAGAAACACACATAGCGTTGTGCTTCCCCTTCTACCTTGGATTTCTTGCTATTTATGTATGCTCAGAATTGCATGATTTATATTAAATCCAGTTCACAATACTTCTTATATGGTATTTGATGATGTAATTGCCAATGAGATACTATAGCTGATTTTTAGGATTTCAAAAAAACCCAACTTCCCAGTAATTTGTAAAAAAAAAGATTATTAGGGGAAAAAGAATTGGTTGTAGCACTCTGGAACCTTGTGGCGGGGTGGTGAGAGGAATCATTTACCCTTGAAATGTGTTGTCTTGATGAGCTCTTCATCCTCATAGGTCGCCATGTTGTTTGCATCTAACTTGGCTCAAGACCATGGCACCTTGTGCTCTGATCTGTTAGGTGTAATGAATGAGATGGTTGCCACACGAGCACAGAGGGAAGACCTTCATGAGCGCCTGTATCCCACATGCCATATGGAAAGGTCGCTTTCCCTGCTGGGTGGCAGGACCTCCAGAGTGGCTACCAAAACTTGCCGCAGCGGATGATGTGGGATATCTTGTTGCTACTAGTGGTTCTCAGCCCTTGCTGTTTGTAGAAATCATCTGGATACCTTTGAAAGACTATACAGACCTGGGCCCTTGGTTTTGGTTTTCATTGGCTTGGTGTATGATTGGGTAGAGTTGGTTTCTGGAACATCCCAGTTGCTTCTAACGTGCAACCAGAACTGAGAGCCACTGGACTAAGGTATTGCTTCTCAGGTAATAGAGAGGCTCTTCTTGGTGTCTTTGCCTTTGGGAAGGAGTCCCTTCCACTCTTATCTCTATCTTGGAGTTTTGTTTACCTCGCTTATTCATTTATTCAGCATCAGCCTTTATAATAAGCATCTATCATTGGCTTGGCACGTGTGTGCCCACCTTCCATTGGAAGTGTTTAGATTGCTTTAGTTCAAAATACTTCCATTCCATCTCATATCAGTGAATTGCCCAATAACTTGATGCACAACACCCTGGTGACTTGTAGCTTTTAGATCTCATAACACCCTTAATGACTCAGTGATTATAAGGCAGTCTCAAGTAATTAAACAGTCAATACTTACTATGTATAATTACCATTCTTTTGGGTTATTTGTAACCTGTAAAATAAAACTCTGCCAGGATTACAGGCACAGAATTTAGAGCTGTGCACAGTTTTAACTATTTTTGTACATGGGAAGCATTTGAGACCCTTTTGAAAAAGAATAACCAATTCTTATTAACCAGTTAATTAATTGGAGCCCTGAGATTGAATTTCTTATCTCTGTGGTTTAACCTCAGATGTAATTTTATTAAATTGACTTGGACATTTTGCACGTGCAAAAACAAGTATCTGCTGTTTGACAAGCAAATACATACTCTTTCCTAAGTCGGAGCCCTGCTTGGTGGTGAGGTTTTAGAATGAGGGAACAAAGCATTGCCAGGGCCTCCAAATCAGGCTGGGTGCTACCCCTCCTGCCAAGTGCTGTGGTCTTGGGCATTGCTTCTGATTTGGGTCCTGTTGCTTACTTTCCAAGGCAACGCACAGAACTTGTCTATTTTGTTGTTGTTGTTCCTATCTACAGCAAAGGAGAAATGAAGAGCAGCTGACTCACTGAGAACTCTTAACAAATACCAAATAGCTACCATCATAATATGGGGATAATAACAATATTATCTTCCTAGGCTGCACGGAAGAGTTATGAACCAGATGCTGTGAAGAGCTCGTGTCCTTTAGGGGGAAGATGCTCGATTGTTTTAGAAAACTTGCCCTAGTTATACAATCTAGCCCCCTTTGGCAGTCCACTAGCATGTTCCAGGTGACACCTTTCTTTAAAGTATTTCTTGAGCCATTTAGTTTTGGTCTGTGCGTCACATTCAGAAAGACAGTATGAGGCTCCTAGCTGAATTGACTAGAAATCTTGCTACTTTTTAGTTTTGCTTCTCTCTCTCTTATTTATTGTGGTAAAATATACATAGCACCAAGTACCATGCAGTAGCAACAAGTACATCCACATGGCTGTGCATCCATCAACACCATCCAAATCCAGAGCTTTTCACCGTCCCACACTGAAACTCGGCACGCATTCGACAATAACTCCTCATTCCTTACTTCCCTTCCTCCCCTAGGCCTCTGGTCTTTCTTTTAAAAAATACTCCCTGTTAACTTAATTGTGGAGGTGATGGTTTCCTGGGTAGTTTCTTGAAACTCAGGCTCTCCAGTAAGCCTCAAAAGGTCCTGCATGTCTGTCTCTCCATGTGTTGGCATTCCTCAAGATGACTCACTAACAGCCCACTTTATTCTCCAGGTGACTGACCACCCAGCACCTGTAGGGCTGCATCTTGTTCTAGGAAGCCGAAACCAGCGGAGTCCTTGATTTTTCTACTCTATTTTTATCGACCATAAAGTGATCCTTCTCAGGTTGAGGTGGAAATAGAGGTCGAGGTCAATAAAAAATGTACAAGCATTTTGTATGAATCCTCAAAGAGTGTGGTTAATGTTTTCTCTACTAACATGTTCTAGGCTGTGGTTATATTTATTACAGTTTTATAAATGAGGTTCCCTTTTACCTTTAAATGTATCAACTATTTTCTTTTTTAGCAGGAAATTTCTTTTTTCTTTTCTTTTTTTTTTTTTAAGATTTTATTTATTTATTTGATAGAGAGAGAGAGACAGCACAAGCAGGGGCAGGAGGAGAGGGAGAAGCAGGCTCCCCGCTGTGCAGAGAGCCTGACACGGGGCTCGATCCCAGGACCCTGGGATCATGACCTGAGCCAAAGGCAGACACTTCACCGACTGAGCCACCCAGGCACCCCAGGAAGTTTCTTTTTTCATAGGAGATGCAGTATTTCACAAAACAGCAGAATGTTCTGGATGGAGGACTGTTGGGGTCTCCTTCATGTAGCTATTCCTTCATCAATGCGACACTCACCTGATACTCCCCTCGTTGCATCAATCCACACAGCGGCCCCACACTTAGGTTCTATACCCCCCATTCCCAGGTCCCTCACAATGGGATCTCTGTCTCTCCCTCCAGCCTCGTCTTTGGCCCATCCTGACTCACCAGGTGCTTCAGTGCTATCTCATTGCTCGGCATTCATGCATAGCCCACATGCTTTCTATTTATTCGTGCTAGTTACCCTACTTCCTGAACACTTGGTTCAGGCAGCAGCCCCCTTCTCCGTACCCTGTGACACCTGCTGACTTCTCACTGCACTGACCTCACGGTTTTGTAATGTTCTGCTTGTTTCCACTCTAAACTCTGAGCTCTTTGAGGTCCAGAACATTATCTTACTTTTTCTCTAGTGCCAATGCAGAGTAGATGGTTTAAAAAAAAAAAAAAGAGCATACCACTCTTATATTTTGCTGAGTTTGAAATGCTCTATCTCAGTGGAATATGTGTCATTGTTGCTTAATCTCAAGTGTTGAATCCAGGATTATTTATATAATCATATAATATATAAATATATAATATTTAATAGCCAACAGCAGCTTAAATACCGATAAGTTAAATAAAAAGTGTCCACCTACCGTGAAGTGTAATGAAAATAGGATAAGGAAAGAATGTCTTCCCTTCTTTCTACAACTAGCGTCATGGACATGATTCTAAAACTGTCCATGTGGGAAAGCAAAAGAGGCCACAGCTCATCTGAACTTGTAAAGACCCTGCTATACAGTAGTACATATACTCATATATATGAGTTTTCTTGGGTTTTCCTTCTGCCATGTCTTCGGGACTGTGGAGTTAAACATCGATACTGATGGTTGTAACCATTTTCCTCAAACTTTCATACTCATTATTTCACCTGACCTTTACAGTTGCCCCACAAATGAGATAAAAGAGGTATGGGTATCCCTGTTTTACAGATGGAGCACTTGAGGTCTCAGAGCTTATTTATTTATTTATTTATTTGGATTTTATTTATTTATCAGAGAGACAGAGGCAGGCAGAGGGAGAAGCAGGCCCCTTGCTGAGCAAGGAGCCCGATGTGGGACTCGATCCCAGGACTCTGGGATCATGACCTGAGCTGAAGGCAGACGCTCAACTGACTGAGCCACCCAGGCACCTCGAGGTCTCAGAGCTTATACATGACTTTCCTGATGTCACCAAGTAGGCAATAGAGCCTGGCTCGTGGTCAAGTAGCCTAAATCTCTTTAAATGTTTGGCAGGGATTGGTTTTGTCCTTCCCTTCCATTGCATGTTTAGAATTCATCCTAAGTAGATCCCCGATAAGTCTGAATTTATAACCTAAAGCAATAATGTCATGACTTATTTCAATATGTAGTTCTTCTGATGTTTATATCCAAAATACTGATGCGTGATCAATGGCTGGGTAATTAATCACTGATTTCTTAGCAAGTGGAGATACAGTTTTTTATCCAACAAACAAAATAGCTATTTTCCCAGAAAGATAAGAAGGGAATTCTTTTCCATCTACAAAAAAGAATTGGCAGGCTTTGCGCTTGTTACATTTTACAATATGAAATGCTGCCATGCTGATCATTTGAGGGAATGGGTTGCTTCTTTCCTCATGATTTGTTTTTGGTGGGAGAGGGGAAAGAATAGCATATTTCCAGACTTCTTCAAAAATCAGCTCCAATAGCCAGGTGTGTTTTTTTGGTTTTTGTTTTTTTTTCCTTTGCAAAAGACTGTAATCAGACTGGAGCTTGATAAATGTTTGTTGAATTGAATTGATTTATTCTCTCAGCTGTACTCATGTACTTCTGTGAGCAAATGGATGAATCTAACTGCTCTGGAGACCATGCAAATATTTGCCAGGTGCATAATCCGTACTTTCCTCTATCCTGAGTAGAGGGAAAGCCAGGTAGCTGTAACCTGGCATGGCACTGTGACAAAGTGCTTACTCTTTGCTTTTATATTTCCCGCTCTCGGCAGGGGGGACCTAGGTTTGTGTGTTAGGGGTTGGGGGCTGGGAGGAACAATGAGACAGAAGATGATAGGAAAGAATTTCTGGTTTATTGTTTCTGGTTTATCCATTGCTCAGGACAGAATTTCTGAGAGTGGCCTGGCTACATTATGAGGATGCAAACTATTTACTGGGTAATTTATCATGAGTGCAAGTTGGAGTTACCATTAAGGACCACAGTATTCACTCTTTTTTCCCTGCACATTTAAGTATGTAGCACCCATGACCCAAGAACACTAGCAGTGCCTCTAAAAGCTATTATCAGATGATTCAATGGCAAGTTTACCCATGTTGATCTCATTCTTTCTCTCACTATGTGTGAAAACAATGAAGGCTTGGGAAAACACAGGGCACTGTGTCCTTTTCTTTGAATGGAGGCAGACTTGATTGCAGATTCTCTCTCTTTTTTTAAGCATTGTTTGTTTGCTCATTTATTTATTTATTTATTTATTTAAATCTCTACACCCAGCATGGGGCTCAAACTCATGAACCCCCGAGATCAAGAGTTGCAGGCTCTTCCCGGTGAGCCAGCCAGACGCCCCAATTGTAGATTCTTGTAAAAGAAGTTCCAAATTAAACAGATCCTGATTTCCCTCAGCTAACCTTTCTGGTGATTTTAGCAGAAAAGGAATGTTTTGTTACCTAAATGTTCAGTACATTTTGTTCTACCATTTTGTACCCACTTAAGCACTTTGAGAGATACTTCAAAACTTTCAAAACCTTTCATTCTCTGAAGAAACTTATCGTGGAAGCTAATCACCCAAACGGCTCCCCTCCGCATATGAATATGCCCCTGTGTGAGGGCTCACAGGAGGAGATGCTTGGCACCCAGCCCTCCAGCTAACCCCAGCTTTACTGGTCTCCAGAGAGATGGGGAGATGGGATGAGGTGAGCCCATGACAGAGGAGGAGCTGTGGCTGCTTTCTTCCTTGGGTCTCCCGTTTATCTGTTGCTCAGGACAAGACTTGCTTGAACAAGATTAATGCCTACAATTAATCATCTGAGTAAATATGTTATAAATTTAAGATGTGGCCAAGAAACCAGTGTTGATAAGGCATGGGGGGAAACCACAAAATAGAAACAAGAAAACAGCCTACCAACAAACCCCCAAACAAAATAGCAACCTCCAAAACAAAAAGCTTTGTGTTGAATATTGATTTTCAGTCCAGAAGCACAGGAGATTTATGAATTTCTGGTTAAGTTGATGAGTAACACCGTGGTTAAGTGTGCTCTTTGAAATTTGGCTTGAATACTGTGCATCGTAGCATTAGTTCTTGTTCAAATCTATATATTTGTTAATACCTAAAAGTAAGTAGGTTTCCCGTCAAACCCACTCACCACTTAACCTCACACCCCCAGCATTCTGTCATCTGCATCTCAGTGTTGAAGGGACTCCTTATTCTCTACAATAGTCTCTAGGGAGCATCTCTGTTCGTTTTTTTAAGTTAATTTTTTTTCACATATTCCTTTTTAATTTTATTTTTAATTTTATTATTTATTTATTTATAGCTGACATACAATATTATATTAGTCTCAGGTGTACAACAGTGATTCAGTGTTTGTATACATGGCAATATATATATATATTTGCATGTTTATGTATATGTATATATACATACATACCACATCTTTTTATCCATTCATCCATCAATGGACACAGGTTGTTTCCATATCTTGGCTATTGTAAATAATGCTGTAATGAATATAGGGGTGCATATATCTTTTCCAGTTAGTGTTTTTGTTTTCTTCCCAGTAGTGGAATTGCCAGATTGTATGAGAGCTCTATTTTTAATCTTTTAAGTAACCTTCACACGGTTTTCCATAGTGGCTGAACCAATTTACATTCCCACCCACACTGCATGAGGGTTCCCTTTTCTTCTCATCCTTGTCAGCACTTGTTATTTCTTATCTTTTTGATAATAACCATTCTGACAGGTATAAGGCAATATCTCGTTGTGGTTTTGATTTGCATCTTCCTGATGATTAATGATGTTGAGCTTCTTTTTATGTGCCTGTGGCCATCTGTCTGTCTTCTTCGGAAAATGTCTATTTAGATTCTCTGCCCGTTTTTAATTGGATTTTTTTGGTGTTACTGAGTTGTATGAGTTCTTTATATATTTTGGTTATTAACCCATTAGTGGATATATGATTTGCAAATAATCTTCTAGGGAACATCTTTGCATTTCCAAGTCTGTGGTCATTATGCTGTCATTCTAACAAGCAAAGCTGGAGATTAGTTGGGATTGTGATACCCATTGCTGAGTGAGAACATAAACACCCAGAGGTTTCACGGTCTTACTCAGGATCTTACTTCTCAGGAAGGGTGTGACACACATAACTCCTAGGCCTAGAGTCTTAGTTCACAAAGCTCCGCTAGAGCTGCTCTCTCAGCTGTCTGAGGTCCTGGTTAAAGCTGAGAGGTTTTCTTTCCAGATTTCCTCGAGGAACACAGCTCAGGGAGCTGATCAGCTGAGGTGCTGTGAGTTTGTGGGCATGTGAAGTCAGCTAACTTCTCTATGGCTGGTGTCTATTCCCAAAGTAAATGTGGGGGAGAAAAATCCCTTCTTCATAGTCAGTGTTTTGGGTTAGAGTAGAAGTAATTTCGTGTGTAGTGCTGAATATTAGTTTAAAAAAAAGAAAGAAAGAAGAGTAGATATAGAAGGGTATATGTTTCCATGTGGTGTTCTTGTTGACTGAGTTTATGCATTATTCAAATTAGATTTTTCCCTAAGAAAAAGTAGCAGTTGAGGACTCTTCTTTTCCTGGTGGTGCAGTGTCACCAAAGATATAAATGTGGCCTAAAAAGCTGATTTTGCTAGAAAAATGGGACTTTATACTAACATACACTTTTTCGCAGATTTGGAGGGTAGAGGTTGTTTACAAAGATTCTCTAGATAAAAATTGTAAGAAATAACAAATATCAACTTGGCTCAGATGAAGGACTGGACATCACAGTGAAACACCTAAGCCTAAGAACTGACTTAAGGGAAAACACAGCCCTGTAGGCTTGTGTGCTGTAGAAGGTCACACTGAGGTCACATACTACTATCTTTCTAGACTTGAACCTTAGAAGTTAAGTGGCATTCAGAACTCTTCCCACAGTTTGTGAAGGAAAAATCTCTTTATATTTTTTAGCCTGGATCTTCTCTGTGCTCAGGAGTTTCATAGATTTAATATGGAGTTTAGGTGGTAGTTCTTGACTGTTCTTGTGGTTCGTGTGTCTTTTTAAAGCTCACAGACTGAACCCCATTCTTTTAACAGTAGAAGCAATATTGATGTGCAAGCATGTATGTATATAGAGTATATAAATAGTCCTTCTGCCCATTATAGGAAAGGCTCCGTTCCACAATGTCATGAGGAAGATAGATACTTACTACTTATTATCCCTGCTCCACAGATGAAGAATCTGAACCTTAGAAAGTTTGACTTGCCCTAGGTCACACGGACAGTAAGTGGTGCAGTCTGGAGGTGAGCCATCTACAATCTTTTGACATCAAAGATTTAAGCAGATGTACTTCATTGGAAGGATGAAAGCATCGTGGGGCTGACTGCTTGACTCAAGTGTTCAGTGATCTGAACATTTAAATATTTCTGGTTTAATGGGAACTACTGTCTCTAGTTCTTAGGATTCTTAGGATCCCTTTTAAAGTGGAGAAGCCACACCGACAAGCTGTTTTTCCTTCAGCATTGTCTACCTGCTTTATGGCTCCTCTCTGACCAGCTAAAAATGGTTAAAGAGTTATCCTGCTTCTTGCAAGTGACCTAGTAATTCTGCCAATATGTTGAAATAAATGTTCTTTAAAATATCACACTTAAGAAGATAGGTAGAAACCTAGCCAAAATATGTTGCTATTCTAGAAGTTTCTTTGGCTTGGGTCAGTCAAGTTACCTTGACACCACTTGTGCATTTCTGACTACATTAAAACCTTATTAATTTTCAGACAGGAGACCTGGGCTGAAGTTGACCTTTTAAAGTGTCTGAGAAGAATTAACCAAGTAGTTTAGGAATATAAACAGAAGTTTAAGAAGTTTGTTGAAAAACCTCTGTCCTTAAGTACCCTCAGGTATCTTAAAACTGTTTATTTATTCCTATTGATATGCTAATCACAAGTTGTTCTTCAGTGTTAAAGCATTTTCTCCAAGGAATTGTGCTGCCTGTACTTGGTTCATTAAGCTATACAGTAAAATCGTCCCTTATTTACATAGCGTTACCAACCCTTGCATCCAAAGTAGTCTGAGTTAGAGAAGCTGAGTGTTAAGCACATCTGTGTCATAGAGTCACAATTTTGAAGTCATTAATTGCTTACTCTTTGGGTAAATGGACATAAGAGGATGCGCAGCTAAGTGACAGAAGAGATGCCTTTAACTTTATGTCTGGGATAATGGTCTCCCTCCCTACTTGGAGTGAGGTAACCTTGAGGAGTCTTATGGCTAAAAAAGTGAATAGATATTTCTAAGGATTGTCCAGAGTTTTTAATGCCACATGAAGGTAATGAAAAATTGTATCGATCCCTCTGGATTTGAACCCAAGATGAACCTCTCAAAAACAGAAACACAGACCTTTATTTTTTGCATTTGCCTATTAACTAGAGCCTTGCTGTTCCACGTGTGGTCTGCTGTCCATCACCACCTGGGAGAGAGTTAGAAATGCAGAATCTCAGGCCCTCCCAGATCTATTGAATCAGAACACCCTTTTTAACAAAATTCTCCAGGTGACTTATATGCACATTTAAATTTGGGAAGCATGAGCTTAGGCCACTTCATTGGCCCTGAGAACTAGAGATCACTTGATTAGGTGAAACACCTATCCTAATTAAAGAGAAGGTATAAGACCAGATTCGGGATGGGCTGGTGCCTTGAATGGCCCATTTAACTTCCTAATCTAGATTCAGATTCAAAAATATATATTGACTATTAGCTTTGTTCCAGGCACTATTCTAATATAGGGGGTAAGAGCAAGAGTTTAGACCTAAGCAGACCTGAATTCAAATCCCGATTCTGCTTATTACCAGCGACAATATTTTATGTAAATACTAGGTAAGGATGATGGTATAGAAAATATTGGCAGGGGTGAATGAACCAATTGAGAATCTTATTTACCCTTTTAAAAAATGTTTGTAATAGGGACGCCTGGGTGGCATCTGCCTTTGGCTTAGGCCATGATCCTGGGATCCTGGGATCGAGCCCCACGTCGGACTCCCTGCTCAGTGAGGAGTCTGCTTCTTCCACTGCCTTCTGTCCCTCCCCCTGCTGGTGCTCTATCACTCTATCCCTCAAATAAAAAAATAAAATCTTAAAAAAGTGTTTGTAATAATGTCGTATTCAGTGTCTTATTTATTTTGTAGTCCGAATGTTCATGAGAAATATATAGAATATTTTTCTGTGGGCAGCTTTCTTCCAGCAACCTGGGAAAAATTGCATTGGCCATTAAAAATTACATAAGGCATTCTTGTTTTGGGAGTAGATAAGTTCCTTCTCTCTGAGTTAACAACTCCATGACATACAAGAAAAAAAAGAAGCCTTAGGATACTACTTTCAGAAGGTCCTGGATGCCCCTGGCTTCTTCCAATTCAACCGTGAATCTGTGCTTGGGGAGGGCGGGGGGCAGCTAAAGCATGCAAGAATGGATTGATTTAAAACATTACTGAGGAAAATATCCTTCTCTACATCCAAAACAGGACTGAAATGGAATGGATTATTGGAATGCTAGGCATTCTGGGCCAGAAAATTATTCTGACTTTCCATCATCCATTTTGACAGGACCTCAGCAGGCGGTTTTTGGAAAATGTGTCAAATTTGTGTTGAGCAAGGGTAAACAATCTAATTGTGTGATGCTGCCTCTTGGGAATCAGGAGTCGGCTCCCTCCAGACCCCAGAGTGATTAGTTTATGCCCCAGGGCTGTCTGACCCTTGTAAAATTATCCCAGCTGGTAGGACTGGATTTGCTGACCTCATTTTTATGTGAACATCTCATTCTTGTGGGGAATCTTTATCAATTATCTGCCTCCATCTGTATAATGCAAGAGCTATGTAGAATCATTTCATGTGCTAGTGAGACATGCTTTGTCCCAACCAATAAATATTTCTTCCTCCCTTAACAGTTCGACCCACTAATTCTGAAAACCATTATGATATATGATTTAAAAATGGAAGTAAGCAATCAGACCAGCGTTCAAAAATTCTAACTTCCCAAAAAGGAAGCTTATTGCTACCATCAGTAGGAAACCCACCATTTTTAACCACACTTTAAAACACAGTACATACTTTTCAACTTAAAAATGCTTGCCACTGTCCCACCAAATCACGGTGATATTTGGATCATCATACTTTAAACCATACCGTTGTTGTTGTGGGAAACAAAGGCAAAAAGAAAAATTAAATTTCCTTACTATCTACAGCCCATTGACAAGTCCTTGAAACAGGCAGAGTGACATTCCTCTAGGAACTCAACTGCCTAGATGTTAATACTTTGCTAAGGGCAAAAGGCAATCTTAGCCCGATCCCCAGGATCCTGTAAGTCTACTTTAACATCTAAAAATTCCTTTGGAAACTTCCTTTATCTCTGCCCTCCCCCCACCCCCCCACCCCCCCGCCAAGATACATGTTGGCAATCATTCCCCAAGCATCCGACTCAGTGATATACATCGGAAGGGTCTCAAGACTAAGATTTTATTAGACAGTAATAAATGACCTTTCCCTAACAATAGCTAGCCCCCTCAAGGTCTGGAAACCTTGCTTCTAAAATTCCTTAGAGACTTTCGCTATCTCTAACCCCCTCCCAACTTGAAAGTGTATAATGGGCCACTCCTCATGACCCCAGAGCAACCCTTTCTGCCCACGGGTCCTGTCTCTGCGCTTCAATAAAACCACCTTTTTGCACCAAAGATGTCTCAAGAATTCTTTCTTGGCTGTTGGCTCCGAACCTGAACATCTTTCCTACATTAACTGTCACTTTTGTTCTTAGGTTTACCTTAGGAGGGACCCAGGGCCAGAGTGAGACTCTTGTGGGTCCTAGGCATTTTTGCCTTTCCGGTTATCCAAGTCCATAAAAAAATTTTAAAATTAGATTTTACAACTATTTTGGCATAAAGACAATTACATTCATGTTATAAAACATTTTCTTCTACCTAAAAGTTAATTGTTTTCTTCTTATCTAAAAATTAACATGACATTATTGACAGCTCCGAAAAGCACTTGTGGGACCCTAGGCACTGTGCTCACCTTGCCTAATGGAGGGGTCAGCCTGTACCTGCCCATCCCCATGGGAAGTCTGGGGGCTTCATTCAAGGTGGTGGCAGAGAAATCACAAGAATGAAATGTATTTGAAACCTTGTGCTTTATCTTAAAAGTTCAGTTGGAGTTTTCTTTTATACTATGGAAGTCATTGTTGCTTCAATTTAAAATTATTTGAACTTGGGGCGCCTGGGTGGCGTCAGAATCTTTGATTTTGGCTCAGGTGGTGATCTCAGGGTCCTGAGATCAAGTCCCTCCTCACTCAGTGGGGAGTCTGCTTGGGACTCTCTCCCTCTGCTCCTCCCCCCAACTTGTGCTCGTGTGCGTGCTCTCTCTCCCTTTCTCTCTCAAATAAATAAATCTTAAAAAAATTTTTTTTTAATTTAATTCCTACAGAAAGGTAGACTTAAAAAAAAAATCTGTCATTTCCTGCCCCTACTTGGCATAGGGTGGCATAGGGTGTCCCCCACCACCCTCCACCGCATAGTACACATTCTCTGGTTTGGAAACACAGGCATAAAGCATTTAAGGCTTAGAAAGACTTTTTTTTTATTTAAATAACGTATAGTCAAGGAAAGGAATTGGGTTTATGACGGATTCGCATACAAAACAAATAAACTGCAGGTATCCTAACCTTTTGTGACCATGAACAGATGATCTTCAGGTGAATGAAGTCCATCAGGATTCTTAGAAGAGCCTAGAAGAGTCTATACAGCACCATTTGGTTTCAAGCTCATTTATGAGCACCTCCTTTCTTAGGGCCCTGTGAGTGATTTAGACTCTTTACAGCTATTTCTAGCAAAGAGGAAGAACAGTCATTCTTGATGACACTAGAATTCTTCTTTTCACCTGCTCCTTTTTAAGAAGTCACTTCCCTAGGTTTCCTTGGCATTAAGAGGAGGACGGCTGTTCTCTTTGTCCTCTCATTACTGTCTTATCCAGGACAGGCTATTATAAAAGCTTTTTGTTTGTGAGATCAGTTCTCTGATTTCTAACTTCCCCTCTCAAACCTAAATGCCACACTTGAAGTTCTCCCAGATTCCTGCTGCTGCGGCTCAGTTCCCTTCTCGGTCTTGTATGCTAAATGCGAGGTGCTTTGTTTAGGTGCTTTGCTCTCTGGAAAAGAAAATCTTAATGAGTCACCCAGTTTGCTGATTTCTTTGTAGGTGTGACCAGCTAAGTGCCACAATAATGGAGTTGACACAGAAGTCATTCGGATCAGGAGCTCATTTATCTCCAGTCTAATGTAGACTATGGACTTCCCTTTAATTTTTTTGTGATAGACCCTTTCAACCAAGAGCACTGAGGACTTGAATACCAGGGATCCGGGTACTAACTTAGGACCAGCCTGGCTGCGAAAAAGAAGAGAGATACTGGTGCTCTGTGTGTTTGGTGCCTGAGCTAGGATAGCTTGTCTTTTTTTTTTTCCCCCTTCTTTTTTCCCCCTAGCAAATGAACAAAAGAATGATGGGTATCCTCCAAAAGCCAAGGAGGAGTCACCCATGACCCATCTTAATCTCCTGAACTTAAATCCATGACCAAGCTTGGCTGATTCTACTTCCTTAATGCTTCTTGATTCCCTCTTCCTGTTTCCTGTCTCTACTGCTGTTCTCCATGTGCGGGCAATAAATACCTTTCTCTCTGCCTGCCGAGTACCTCAGTGGATTGTCCCCTGATAGTATCCCTGAAGCCCCTGCATTCCCACTGTGCAGCCAGCGAGGTCGTAGAAAAATGCTTACTTGACCATGTCTTTCTCCTGCCTAAAACCTTTCAAATGGCTTTCCATCTGATCAAAACCAAACTTAGCCACCAAGGCCCAGCAGGATGTGAATAAGGTCTTCTTCTCCAAAATCAGTTTTATTGCAGTTCCCCTCACTCTTTGGGATCCAGACACATTGCTTTCTTTTAATACAGCAAAGCCAAATTTGTTCCTGCACATCTCAGGGCCTTGGCACATGCTGTTCCAGCTTCTTGGCATGCTCTTATGAATTCCTTCATGTCATTTCCTCACAAAAACCTGTCTTCATCCTCCAGAAGATCCGAGGCCCTCTTTTGAGCTCTCATAGGCCCTGCACATTCCTTTAGGGCACTAAGCTCAGATGATAGTGGTATATATTAGTTGGATAATGCTTTTCTACCTCATCAGACTGGAAGCTCCATGGGGACAGGGACTTTCTGCTCCGCTTATCATAGTATTCTCAGTAACTAACATGGTACCTAGTAAAGAGTAGATGTTTGATAGGTAAAGAGGAAGTAGAATATGGTACATAGATGATGTGCTTAATATGTACATGAATAAAGGATGATACTTACACATGGGAGTCATCAGAAAAGATTTAATTATGGGCCATATTGCTAACAGGGCAGAGGGTTACATAACTCATTTTCAGTGATTTTTCTTCAAAAATGGTCAAATGAAAGTTTGGGGACTTTAAGTATTTATCTACAGTGACTCAATTCTGCATAGACTGTTAAGCTTTTAGAGTAATTAATGATCAACCGTGCAAACAGGAGCTGACTGCAGTGCCTTTGTACCTGCTGTTTCATCTGCTTGGAATTCTCTCCTTCAGATACCCCTATTCCTTGCTTCTTCACTTCTAGGTCTCTGCTCAAATGTCATTTTATTAGAGAGACCTTCCCTGACCACCTCATAGAAATGCCCCACTCTCTAGGCCTCCCATTCCTTTTTCTCCTTACTGTGCTTGTCTTTTTTTCCCTATGGGACTCATCACCATCTTCCATTCATTCATTCATGTATTCCTTCCTTCACTCATTCACTCATTCTTTTCAGTCTCTTTCCACTAAACTCTCCCTTAAGGATAAGGATTCTTCTTGATGAGTACTCTGCCTCTAGCAACTAAATTCATGTTTGGTATCTAGCAGACACCAAAAGCATGTTTTTGAATGCATGAATGGTCATGGTAAAGAAAACCTCAGCATTTTATCCCCTTGCTTCTAAGGAATAAAGAAGGAAAGAAAAGTCCACTTTCGTCTTTTGACCTCTTTTTGCCCTTCACCCCAGATTGGGGATCCTGGTGTTTTCTCATTGCTGATGCAGGGAAAACAGCTTTGGCGGGAGTGGGGGGCGGTGTGGAATGGGGCGGCAGGTGTAGGAGCAAAGGTCAAGTTCCCTCCTACCCTACCAGATTGTGTGTTCCATTTCAACTCTAGATAGTCTATAAGAAGTCTATAACTCTTAAATACTTATGCTTCTGGGGCTTTCTTCAGGAGCCTAAGATTTAACTGTAAGCACACACTTTTACCATGTGGCAAAAGTAAAACACCTTAGGGTATTTTCACTTAAAAATAGCAGCTTGCTCTTCATTAAGCCACAGCCTACTGCCTATTCTTGCATTCAGCCCTTCTCCTGGCGAGATATAATATAACAAAGGAAGAGGTTGGTGGTCACAAGCCAGGACATTGCAGGGCTCATTAATTACTTGGAAAATGGTGCCTGGGTTGTGGCCAGACTCCCAAACAAAGAAAGGAAATAGCTTCTGTTCTCCAATTGACAAGTTGATGAGTGAAGTAAGAAGGAAAATCATTTGGGTAAGTAAAGGGGGAAAGAAATCAAATGGAAGCAGTAGTTTCGTTCAAGAACAAGTATACAATTAAGACATATTCCCAGCCCTGAGGGGATTGATTGGAAATCACTATCTGCTCCCAGCCATGAGATGAATTCATTATCTCTAATAAAAGGATTGGGAACACCAATTTAGGAAAAGTGTTGATGGTGTTGGAGCCTGGGCCAAAGTACATGATATGTGTACAAATGAGATATTAATCTCAACAGCTTCTAAATCAGTTTGGTCCTTATGGCAATCATATAAGTACATATAGAAATAAATAAATATTGTAAATATAGAAAGAGTTAAATACTCCTACTCCAGAAAATAAAATCCATAATTTTCACAAGGCTAAGAATCCTAAACCATCGCAGCAAATTTGTCATAACTGAATGGGGATAGTTTCAAGCAGGAGGAGTCTGTTAAGAAAAATGAGGATTTCTTAACGTTGATGTAAAAAAGATAATTTAAGAAAAATACATTTAGTGGGTTAAACCACTTGATCTTGGTGTGATTATATTTTTGGGCAATGTTCACAAAACTTAGGCTGTGACTTTCAGAATACTGAGCTGTGCAGAATACGTAGGGAGGGCTGAAATGAGGCCATCAGTAATTCCTTGCTTGGATGTTTTGTACGGTGTTCAGTACTGAATGGCCATAGTATGTCTCTGCTATAAAAACTATTGCATTAGGAAAAAAGGAAGATGAGAACACACACACGTGTGCATACACACATGTGCATACACACGCACGCACACACACACACCACCTCCACACCACCTCCACTGTCGCCACAAAACCCCAACACAGAAGCAAGATCTTTTTGTGGCTATCTCATAGCCTATAAAGAATATAAAGAACACTTGTTTATTGAAAGAGATAGATACTTTTGGAGTTTGTAGACAATTTCAAGGTCAAGCTATGTCCTTTGGGAGGAAGTTACCAGGACTGCCCACTGACATGTGTTTAACTTCCCAGACATGAGAAAGCAAAATGAAAATTAAAGTCTCCTTGTAGTCACACAGAGAGAAATGTAAACAGAATAAAGATCCAGGCATTAAAAGAGAATTAAGCTTGGTTTGCTTGTTTATGTAGGTATGTATTTGCTTTTTGGGGGGAGGGGATGGATATGGAAAAGAGGAGAAATGAAATGAAACTGTTCCTAGGAAGAGGCAAACACTAGGAACTGACCTGAGTAATGGGAGGGAAAGGGGGAAGCACACTAAGTTTGAAATATTGATTTTTTCTCAAACCAGACACGTTGAGGGCTTGGTTTGTAAATTGGTTGAGCAGGTTCATGTGAAAAAGGGGCTGCCCTTTTCATTTTACTGAAACAAGTGAGTGAGGCATTGAAACTCATTTGTGCCTTTTGAGTAAACCACCAAACAACTCTTAAATAGCCCACTTGGATGTGATTGTGTGCTGGGTCTGAGGTAAAATCAAAAGAATCATTGGAGACAAAGACTAGATTGATTATGGTACATAACCTTGGAGACACTTGGAGGAGCAGGAGAAAATTAGATGCAGCATAAATAATCTCTGTATGGAGACCATGCAGCATGCTCAGTTATGGTGCCCATCAGTCTAGAGGTTGGCTCCAAAGAATCTGCAGAACAAGGCCTAAGTGGTCCAAGGTTCTGTTTTAAAAGGATAGAAAGCAGGTGCTATGGGAGTCACTGGTATTATTCATCTAATAGTTGTGTTCTCCCTTTACTCTGGGCGTATGGTGGTTCTCACATGTCCTCGTGCCCTTCTGGGTGGGTGGGGCCATGTGACTAGTTACAGCCAATGAAAGTGATGGAGTAAAGCCTTTAATTACAGGTGCCAGCACCTTCAGCCTTCTCTTTCCCTCATCAAGATGACCAACATTCTTAGAGATGGTGGCTGCTCATTGCATCTGAGTGTTTTGTTTCATTTTTAAGTTAAATGAAGTTGATACTTTATTTGGTTTTCACTAGTTTTTCTCTAATGTCCTTTTCTGTTCCAGGATCCCATCCAGGACACCACATTACATTTGTCATGTCTCCTTAGGTTCCTCTTGGCTATGACAGTGTCTCAGACTTCCTTGTTTTTGATGACCTTGATAGTTTTGAGGAGTAATGATCAGATATTTTGTAGGATACCCTTCAATAGTCTGCTGTTTTTCTCATGATTAAACTGGATTTTGGGGAGGAAGTCTGCAGAGGTAAAATACCATTCTCATCACATCATTAAAGGTGCATACTATCAACATGACTTGTCCCTGTTGAAGTTGACCACGATCACCTGGCTAAAGTAGTGTCTGTGAGGTTCTTCCGTTGTACATTTACCTCCTTTCCATACCGTCCTCTTTGGAAGGACGTCTCTATGCCCAGCCCACACTTAAGGAGTGGGGAGTTATGCTCCTCCTTGAGGATCGAGTATTTACATAAATCATTTGCAACTCTTCTGCACAAGAGATTTGTCTTTTCTCTCTAATTTATATTAGTATGGACACAGGGATATTGTATTTTGTACTTTGGGTTATACTCTAGTACTACCTTATTTAGTTTGTTGCTCAAATTTTTCTGGCTTTGGCCATTGGAAACTTGGTTATCAGCTGTGTCCCTTTGATACCAGACACTTTTTTATTTTTGTTTTTTTGAGCACTTTCTGGTCTTACAGGATGCTCCAGAGCCTTGGTCTTTGAGTGACTGCAACAAGAAAAGACTTTCTACCAACTTGTGAAGAACATTTATTCTTATGAAGAAAACAAAATTCTGTTAAGCCAGTGAGATTCTAGAGTTACTTGTTTTGAAGTTTATCTTAGATCAGTGGTTCTCAAACTGTGTTTCTGGAACCAGCAGAATTAGCATCACCTGGGAACTTGTTAGATATGCATATTCTTTGGTCCCATTCTAGACCTCTTGAATCAGAAATGCTGGGACTGAGACTCAGCAACCTGTGTTTGCCAAACCCTCCAGGTGATTCTGATGCACTCTTAAAGTTTGAAAACCACTATCAGGTTTCATGAGTTTTATGAGTAGTAACGTAAAGAGTGATAAAGTCAGTGTATCTTTTGGTTGTGTTTAGATTAATGTATGTTGTTCCATAGGAAAACATTAAAAAATTACTTTACACCAAGATGATTGTTTTTTTTTAAAATGAAGATACAAGAAATCTTGAAAATATACTGATGTGGAAGAATATTCTTAGAGATGGGATACATGGGCTTGCTTAGAGATGGAGTACACTGGATTCATTTTTGTAGACCTGTAGTAGCAGCTCTGTAGACTTCAGGGGTTCCTTACTAGGATCAAAAAAGATGGTGAATTCAATAGTGCTTGGTGAACCAGAATGAATATATGGGATTATTTTCGTACAGGGCCTCTCCTCTACTAGAATGTAAGTACCACAAGGAGAAAGACTTTGTTTGGGTTGTAAATGTCACCAGTGCCTAGAACAATGCCTAGTACATACACAGTATGAACTCAGTGAATATATGTGGAATGAGCATGCTATTTTTCAGGCTTCTGTTTCCATATAATACCTTAGGATTTCTTCTAAATATGCATACAACCCATTCTGTTATATTACTTTCTTTTTTTAAATTGAGGTAGAATTTCCATACAATGAAGTGTAAAATTCTTAAGTTGTACACTTAATGAGATTTGACAAATTCATCTGTACTGTACTAACTAAAGAGTATTTTTTAAATTGACTCTTTTTGCCTGATTTACAACTATTTTGATAAGCATAAACTTACGGTGTTGCAGTCTTTGTTATATACTTTCTAATCAACATTAAAATCAATGCATATTTATTAATCTAGAAATATTAATCCACATATCATCGAAAATGTTTACTCATCTAACCTATATTGAGAAACATTTTAGAGAAAGGGTTGTTTACTACACTGTGAAACTTAAAGCACTCATTAGTGGATGGGAATGTTTGAGTGGGATGTGGGGTTCTGGCAGGCTTATGATGTAGGAAATCTATTTGGGCTCCTGAAATCGCCCTGGGATAGCCTGAATCATAAGTATCTGAGCTGATTCTCTCAGTAACTTGGCAGTTTGATCAACTGGACTATTGAGATACCTCACCTAACTCCCATCCACCTCTTAAATAGCTTTCTTCATTCATTCTTTCAGAACTTTGGTCAGCCTTACAGAGGCAGCTTGCTTATTTCTGAATTTGTAGTTTGTTTTTTATTTTAAAAGACCAAGGATTTCTATGCTATTGTGATGAAAGAGATAGAGGAGGGACTTTAAAAAAAAAAAAAAAAGATTTATTTATTTATTTATTTATTTATTTATTTATTTATTTATTTATTTATGAGAGGGAGAGAGAGCGAGAGCACGAGAACGTGAGAGAAGGGGCAAAGGGGGAGAGAGAGGGAAAGAGAGAATCTTGAGCAGACTCCATGCTCAGGGTGGAGCTCTACAAGACCCTGAGGTCATGACCTCAGCGGAAACCAAGAGTCCAACACTTAACCGACTGAGGGACCCACGTGCCCCAAGGAGGGACATTTTGACCGAATAGAGATTTTTTTCCATTAGACTTACTGGGTTTGTTTGTTTATTTGCTTTTTAATTTTTTTTTTCTCTATGGTAACTTTGAAAGAAGCTGACTGCTTTGGAACTAGTTTGGTATACTCTGAAAATTAATTCACTCAATAGGCACCGTGTGGGTTCTGTGTTAGGCACTCCAGGAATATCCTTAGGGACTTGATAGCCTTTTGGGAGAAATGAGTAAAGTCCATAAGTAAGTGTAATTAACAGGGCATGGTGTCAGGCATTCCGTAAGACTTGAGCTCTGTGCCATGCGAGCAGGCCGTACCCTACCCCAGTCTGTAGACTTATTCACTAGTTTGAAATAAAAAGGGAGTAAATTAAAATTCAAATTGTATTCATTTTGTTTTATTTAATTGGTTTCCTGATAACCATAGGCTAGTAACTCAGATTCTAATGGCTGAGAAACTTGAATCCAGTATTGTCAAGGCACAGTGATATCTGCTTTAGGACACATTTGTAACATGAAATTTACAGGGTTTTTTTTTTTTTTCATATTATGGAAGTAATATATGCTTGTTGTGGAAATATAGAAATAGGCAGAAACATGTTAATGAAAAACCTGAATCATTCATAAATCCACTGTTATTGTTGGTCTTTTTAAAAATGTGTTTTCACATAGGCAGGATCATACTACATGTAACACCTTATAACTTCTTTTTTTTTTTTTTAAAGATTTTATTTATTTATTTGACAGAGAGAGACACAGCGAGAGAGGGAACACAAGCAGGGGGAGTGGGAGAGGGAGAAGCAGGCTCCCCGCAGAGCAGGGAGCCCGATGCGGGACTCGATCCCAGGACACTGGGATCATGACCTGAGCTGAAGGCAGTCGCTTAACCAACTGAGCCACCCAGGCGCC
>NC_138369.1:107991673-108013139 GCF_054177405.1 Leptonychotes weddellii | reverse complement strand
GACGAACCATGAGAGACTATGGACTCTGAGAAACAAACTGAGGGTTCTAGAGGGGAGTGCTGTGGGGGGATGGGTTAGCCTGGTGGTGGGTATTAAGGAGGGCACTTACTGAATGGAGCACTGGGTGTTATATGCAAACAATGAATCATGGAACACTACATCAAAAACCAATGATGTAATGTATGGTGATTAACATAACATAATAAAATAAAATAAAATAAAAAAATACAAATGAAAAAAAGAAGGAAATATAGCAAAAGGGTGAATAAAAGGTTGTATCTGGATAGCAAGATTAAACAATTTTGAGTTCCTCCTGTATTTTTCTACTTCTTCCAAAATTATCATAAAATATGTTGTTTATAATAAGAAAGAAATGTCTATGTAACTATGTAGTGTATCTTTAAAATATTTCCATTTTCAAATTAAAATTAAGTTGAAGCTAGAGGGTGGTAGCTTGACTATCCAGAACAACTACTTTCTTTTTTTTTTTAAGATTTTATTTATTTATTTATTTATTTATTTATTTATTCGAGAGAGAGACAGAGAGAGAGAGAGAGAGAGAGGGAGGGAGCACAAGCAGAGGGCGCAGCAGGCAGAGGGAGAGGGAGAAGCAGGCTCCCCTCTGAGCAGAGAGTCCAATGCGGGGCTCCATCCCAGGACCCTGGGATCATGACCTGAGCTGAAGCAGACGCTTAACTGACTGAGCCACCCAGGTGCCCCTAGAATAGCCACTTTCTGATGGGTCTCAGAAAACTGCAGCCCTGCGGAGGATATCACTACTACGGACACAAACCACTGGGGACGTGTTAGCCCAAATTGTCCTGCTCTTGGTGGATATCCAATGGGCCAGAGGTCTATTTAACTGAATGCTTTCAACCTTTTGTGCCAGGCCTCTTCTTTCCATGGGGGTCTCTTTCCTGTTTCATTATCGATTTTTAAATTTCTAAAACACATCCAGTAAATTTACCATTCCCTTTGTCTATTGTGCAGAAACTTAATAAATTGCCCCGCTTTTTTCAGCAGGAATGGCACAACGCCCAGTTCATTAATTCAGCAGTATCACCTGGATGTCTCTGGCAACACTAACCACTTTGGCTTTCATGAGATGCCTATATCCGAATTCTGGTTTATGGCGGAAATCCAGCAGCTCCCAAATGGGGCACTTCCTTGAGGATGGCAATTACTAATGCTTAAAGATGAGGGTATTGGACCACAGAGTGCCATTAGATGTACTTCTGACCTTCAAAATCTGTGCGTGCGTGCTTAACTTCATGTGGCTCCTGCATGCTCCCAGCATGCCACGATGAATGAGATTACACTTCGGAGGCATCGCTCCGCAATCATGGAGATAGTGTTTTAAAAATGAAGGAAGTAAGAATACAAATGTTTAGAAACCACTCAGGAGATCTTTTACCAGCAAGTAGTTTATAAATTCAATACCAGAAATATAGCCTCTAAAGATTCTAGCTTGTCCAATTTTGAAAAATTTATCTTTGTCATTATTTGTGGTATTGTTTACCAACTTTTAACTTACAAACAAAAAAGGCTAGAATTACACACAGCTAAAATCACAGAACGGTAGAGCTGGAGGGAATTGAGAGGTCCTCAGCTTCAACCTGCTCATTTTAAACATTAGGGAAGTTGTAGGGGTGAGAGATTAAGTGACTGATGTAAGACACACAGAATTAGTGGCAGAGAGGATCCCAGAAACAGCTTCTCTTTCTCTTATCTACCAGTCCTAGAAAGTAAAGTCTATAATTGCTCCTTTTGTCACTAGAGGGAAATTTCATAAAGGTACTCTTGCAAGTACAAATAACCCCAACGCTGTGAAATTCACTTATAATAATAATTTTCAAAAAGATTATTGTGAACATGGCTATTCTGTAGCCATGTTTACTCAAAGTGGGGCTCTGGCTTGGGGGAGAGGTGGGAGAAAAGGAGTCCCAGCATTGAACAGTGCAGAAAAAACACATATATATAAACAGCAGGTCTATCACCCTGAGACCTACAATCCCACTACCCTAATCTTGAGAATAAATGCCAATAGAAGTTTTCTCTGCAAATTCATTCCCTTCAATAAATCATTTATTGTACTAAATTACCTGCTAGGAGACTCCTTCCTCTTGGTACTGTTCCATGATCTGAGGGTCCTGAAAACAGGCCTTCATCAGGCTTGATATACGTGCAATCAGATGGGTACACAGAGGGTGAACATCCTGTCCTGAACGTTATAGGTGCTCAGTAAATGTTGAACGCTCCATGCCCTATCACATGCCACTCATACAGACATGTAGATGAGAAGTAACAACATGAGGAAAATGAGTGACACTCTCCAGAAGCAAGGACCACTATGCTCTGTTGCTGGAGTCCCCTGACAGCCACATCCCTTAATGCGAACTTCAGGCATGACAGAAGATTTCTGTATTAGAACCCCTACTTCTGTCTTATCTTTCCACACTGAGAGCCACAATGGCTGATTTGGCCTGCTCCCTCTGGCTATGACTCTGAGACATCTGGTTGGCACCTCCGAGCAAGGGTCTCATGAGGACAGCCTGGGAAAATGACTGACTCAATTCTCCACTGAACACAAGTAGGAGAGCCATAGAGAGCTAAAGGCTGACCTTCTCCAGGCTGCAGTGCCACCTCACTCCTGCTTCTGTGTGATTTACTTAGGTACCCACCACAGGGTTTCATGGGTATGGTCTTAGGTGTATAAAATGGGAAGGTGGCTGCCAAAGGACTGGCTATTCCCAGCCTCAATCAACTCCAGGAATTTCATTCACTCATTTATCCAATCACTCATTCAAGATGGTGGGTGAGTCTGCTTACCTGCCCTCCAGGGACTCATCATCTATGTGGGAACACCCACATAAACAAAACCTCACCTAATGAAGTGCAACGGAGGTTTGTGAGACTGGAGTAGATCGTGCAGACTTTACAGAGGTGGTGTTGTGATGGGCCAAGCATGAGGAGGACTCAGGAGGCAGGGGAAAGGTAAGGGTCTTCAGAAAGAAGAAAGGGGCTGGTACCCCAGATTAGTGAATATCTGATCAGTATAGCTTTCAATTGTCAGTAAATGTCTTGGTTCCTTGTTTTCTCTTTACAAACAGAAAACATTACATCACGAATGCCTGAGTGCTACAGAACGCAAGCAACAACTATAAAACACTTTATAAAAATATTAAATGGAACACAAATAGTAACAATCATGAACAATAACCCCTCTCCCCCCCCCCCAGAAAAAGGGTAAATGCTGCTTAATCTTGAAGTGAACCATCCAACCAGAAAGACAAACAAATTGCTTGAGAAAGTCGGGGATGGAAATACAAAGACTAAGACTCTACTTTGGAGGGAAACGGGGGAAAGAGTTGCTGCTATCTCAATATTTAGTAATCCTAGCTTTTAAAAACCCCCTCAGTAGCCACAGTGACAAAAACACAGCTTTATTTCTAAAGACAGAGTCCCATGGGCAATTAAGTAATTCAGTTCAGCCTCCTCAACGGATGACAATGTTGTTAACTGGGAATCTACATTTTTTTTTTCTTCTTAAAAAAGAGTTGGAACACAAAGAAATATCCTGAACTCACCCTGGTCTCTTAATATTGAAGAGAACAAACACAATACTCTATTTATTCATTCAATCATTTATACAAATTCATTCATTTACCCAAACATTAGTGCATTGTGGTGCTGTGTTCTAGCTCATAAGAACTTCCCTCTGAGAGAGTATACTTGTTTCCAAGGACTGCCAGAGCAAATTACCACAGACTGGGTGGCTGAGAAAAGAAAAAAAAGAAAGAAAAAAAAAAAAAGAAATTTATTCTCTCACAGTTCTGGAAGCCACAAGTCTGAAATCCAAGTGCCATCACAGTTGGTTTCCTCTAGAGGTTCGGAGGGAGAATCTGTTGCATGCCTCCCCTCCAGCTATTGGCGATTGCTGTCATTCCTTGGTGTTCCTTGGCTTATAAACTCATCACTCCAATCCCTGAGTCTGTCTTCACATGACCTTCTCCCTTGTGTCTGTGTCTTTTCTCCTATTCTTATTGGACACCAGTCATATTGGATTAGGGCCCACCCTAATTGAGTATGACCTCATCTTAACTTGATTACATCTGCAAAGACTCTATTCTAAATGAAATCATAATCACATGTACTGGGACTTCAGAACACGAACTCCACTATATGGTCATAGCTGACTTATTCTATTGCCTTTTCTACCAAGCAAGAAGCTGTCACTGACATTAAGGAGATTAGAGTCTAGAAAGAGAGATACACAGATCTCTCTATCTTCCTTGCGCTTATCACAGCTGCAGTTTTGGCTTTGTGGATTTTGCTGTGTCCTTATTGCCTGTCTCCACCTGAAGACTAAGCTCCCAAAGCACAGGCACCATGTCTGTTTTCTGCTTCCCACTACATTCCCGTATCCTTGCATAGTGCCAGGAACAGAGCAGGCTTTCAAGAAATACTTGAATAAATGTATAGATAGATGAATGCATTAACGAGATACAAGCCGGAATGAGAGAAGCCTACAACGGGTAACGGTGATACATATAACAGACCAACAATGAGGAAGAAATCATTGATTCTGATTAGTAGGACTATGGAAGTTTTCATGAAAGAGAAGGCATCTGAACTCAGTCTTGTGGGATCAGTAAGATCTTACCAATGAAATAAGGAGTAAAATTTATCCCTTGCTGACCAAACAGAATGAGCAAAGGCCTGGACATGTAAAGCACGGTCTTTGGGGGAACAGATAATAGACCCAGTAAGCTGGAGCAAAGGGTACCTAAAGGATGTGAAAATACTTGGGATGAAAAATGAGATGAAAGGCAGCTCTGAGAGGCTTCCACAGGCTATTCTGGGTACAGTAAGATGCCGCTGAACTTCGCTGAGAAGGGACATGACATGATCCTACCCATGCTTTGAAAGGAAAAATATATACATAAAGAAATGATTCATGCATATGCTCCTTCTTCATCCTCCTGCCTGAGTATAGTTCTTATATTACTACATGGAGTATTTTATATTTACCTGTGTATCTCCTATGTACTTACTTGCCTGAGGAACTTAGAACTATACAGTTGACCCTTGAGCAACACAAGTCTGAACTGTGCAGGTCCACTTATACACAGATTTTTTTTTTCAATAAATACAGTATATACTGTAAATGTATTTTCTCTTCCTTATGATTTTCTTAATAACATTTTCTTTTCTCTAGCTTAATTTATTGTAAGAATACAGTATATAATCGGGGCGCCTGGGTGGCACAGTTGGTTAAGTGTCCGACTCTTGGTTTCAGCTCTGGTCATGATCTCAGGGTCATGGTATCAAGCCCCACATGGGGCTCTGTGCTCAGCATGGAGTCGGCTTGTCCCTCTCCCTCTGCTTCACACCCCCCGCTCCCTCTCTACTTCTATATCTAAAATAAATAAAGAAAATCTTAAATAAAAAAGAATACAGTATATAATACATATACAAAATATGTGCTAATAGAGTGTTCATGTTATCAGTAAGGCTTCCAATCAACAGTAGGCTATGTAGGCTATTAGTAGTTAAGTTTTGGTGGAGTCAAAAGTTATATGTAGATTTTTGACTGTGTGGGGGATCAGTACCCCTAACCTCCACATTGTTCAAGGATCAACTGTACATAAGTGGTTACATTTCATAATCATTAATTAATTATATTAAATGCACTGTACTATTATATAATTATATAATTAATATTAATTTTATAATTAAAAGATCATATCTTGGAAGAACTTAAACAGGATGATGTCACAGGTCCTAAATGTCTTCTCAGAATAGTAACCTGAAATTTAAAGCCCAAGAGAAGATGATTTTCTTTCTTTCTTTATTTTTTTTAAGATTTTATTTATTAGAGAGAGAAAGCACACAAGCAGGGGGAGCACGAGCTGGAGAAGCAGGTTCCCTGCTGAGCAGGAAGCCTGATGTGGGGCTCAATCCCAGGACCCTGGGATCATGACCTGAGCCGAAGGCAGACACTTAACTGACTGAGCCACCCAGGTGCCACAAAGATGATTTTCTACCATTGTAATAAGAAGGATTTCTCCCTGTAGCAAAGCATTCCAACCTCCAGGTCCGGCCTAATTCTTTGGTTTGGATTTGACCCTGGCAAGCCCACAAACCAGCAACACTCCAACTCAAGGTGGGGCAGGGCTATCACCCGCTGTTCTCTACTTGACGCACCAGGCACCCCACCACTTACCACCAGCACTGGGAGAGCAGCCAGGCACCATGATGGTATATCCCTGTTACCCATGGAGGCCTGTTCAGTAGCTGAAATTCTGTCAAATGGAGAGATGTTCGGTATGGCCTTGATGCCTCCAAAGGTCTTTGGTAATAAAGCAAACATTCTGAGGAAGAAGTATTTTAGCCATTCACCTGTAAGAGGACTCACTGCATGGAACTGTTAACCAAGAGAAACAGCAGCTACCCCAGAGAGAACCTGGCCCAGCCCACAAGTTCTGCTAAGGCAAATGGAGGACTGAATGCTCGGAGAGGGCCGGAGTGAGCAGGATGGAGATGGCATGAAGGAGAAAGAAAACCCATTTCATCCTCACAAACTCTAGAAGGTGGGCCCCAGAATTTCTAGTTTACAGTCATCTCTTTATTATTGAGACTGTAAGACAACAGAAGGGTCAGGACTGTGTTTACCTATTTCACGCTGGTATGCAAGTCCTAGGACGATGCCTAGCACATACTTAGATGTCCAATAAGTGTGTGCTGAAAAGGAGTGAGCTGCCTGGCAGAAATGCCCCTACTCAGGGGCACTTCGAGCACATTTCTCTGACGATGAGCATACCCATCACATATATTAAGATTTTGCCTATGAGTCTACCTTTCCCTCTGGACAATAACCTCCCTAAGAAAAGGAAAGATGTTTGCTTATTCCTAGTATAGTGCCTGGCATTTAGAAAGCATATAATTCTTGAGTCTCAGGGGGCTAAAATAACGTACACGGAGAACGTTAAGAGGCTTGGGTTTGAGCTAGCTCTCTCTCTATCTAAAATCTATGCTTTTTCTATATACTTCCCTGTAGAAAGTCATCCTACTACATGGTTTGACCTGTAACTACTCTTGTGAAAGAAGGCTCCTTGGAAACAGGTTAGCCACTGTGCTCCAGCCTTGTAAGACAGACTATCTGTATAATTTCTTACTATGAGTGTTTCAGTCATTTAATGCTTGGTCCAAATACAGGCATAACATAATTTAAACACATGCAAAAGCACATACATCTCAAAAGTTGAGTCCAAGTAATCATTTTCCAAAAACATAGATTTTTAAATTTCTGTTTAAATAGGATGAGCTTAGGTAGAGATAGAAAGTTTTAAAAAATCCAAAGCAAAAATTTTAATAAGTCAATTCCTATTTTATATATATTTTAGCTTTCATTAGGAAATATTGAAAATGTCCTTTTCAAACCTATTTTCCTAAAACCCCTAGCCATGTTCATACTCAAACAAAAAAAGAAAAGAAGAAATCTTTAAAAGCTAATTATTTTCACACTGCAGTTCCTCACATAGCCTGTGGACTTTATCCTTTGCCAAAAGACCAAAAAAAAAAATTTTTAATTGAAAAAAGCAACTTCTAAAATGCACTAAACTTAAATCCTCTTTTATAAGCTCTCAAACTAAGTTAAATTAGTTTAAGCTTTCAAGCAATATATTCCATTCTAGTGGACTCCAAAACTTAATATTGTACCTACCAATATTCCAGTAATGTGAGTGTAAAAGAAAATTTATACTAGACTCAGAGTGTGAAATATTTCATGAAGAAAGATCAGGAAAGAAATTCTGAGGAATGCTTAATCCTTTTAACTTTATAGTTTTACAGATGTACAACTGTACTTTATCTTTTTATTTTTATCCTTTTAACTTTATAGTTTTACAGATGTACAACTTTCTATAATTTTGCTGAAAATGTTGCTGCTCTTGGACAAGAATTATGCATAGTTGAGCCCTTAATAGGGCTGGAAAAAATTTAACATGAAGACAAGTTAAAATGACAGCATTGTTTATCCCATTACTGATAAATTAACAAGTCTAACTATTAAGTTTTACAAAACACACCTTTACCATCCTTTCTTGATATTCTTAATAAGCTTTACAAAGGTTTTAAGAAAGAGTTCCAGAGCAAGACTTACTCAGTGAAGTTGGTTGGTTGGGCAGTTGGTTGGTTAAGTAGGTAATTGCTTGGTTGGACAAATGAATTTTAAACATCTATCTTGGATTTCTGAACCAAGAAAATGGATTTCTGAGCAGTTGCTTGGAGAATCAGGTTTCTTAAAATTCCTTTAGAGCCTACAGTTTCTCAAGGCATTCAAGGGAAAAGCACTGGGACCTTTTTAAAGTACTATAAGGTAACAAGGAAAATGTCCTCAAAAGATCATCAAGAAAATCTCCAAAAAGTTAGAACCACTTTGTTGCAGATCCCAGCTATCCTAATGGGTATTCCAATGATGCCTTCCAGAAGCATCAATTTGAGAAGGCAAGATGCCTTAACTACCTCTATATAAGGTGAGTCAGTTTCTAAATACTGAAATTTAAAACATTGGTCCTCACCTACTCTTGGAAAGATGCTGAGAAAATTAGAAGTAAAATGACTAAAAGCACCGTCCTCCAGAAGAAGACAGTCAACCCTGGGGCTACTCATAAGTATCGTTGACCCTTGGACAACAATATGGGGCTAGGGGGCCTACCCCCCCACACAGTCAACAATCTGAACGCAACTTCTGACTCCTCAAAAACTGAACTACTAATAACCTACTGTTGGCCAGAGGTCTTACTGATTTCATAAACAGCCAATTAACACATATTTTATGTATGTATTGTGCACTATCCTCTTTTTTAAAAAAATTTTTTTCACCACATCAAAAACCAATGATGTATTGTATGGTGACCAACATAATAAAATTTAAAAAAAATTTTATTTATTTATTTATTTATTTGAGAGAGAGAGAGAGAGCAGGGGGGGCAGTGGGCAGAGGGAGAGAACCTCATGCAGACTCCCTGCTGAGTGTGGAGCCAGATGCAGGGCTCAATCTCATGACCCTGAGATCATGACCTGAGCCAAAATCAAGAGTCAGATGCTTAACCAATTGAGCTACCCAGGCACCCCTGTACTATATTCTTATAATAAAGTAAGCTAAAAAAAAGAAAATGCTATTAAGAAAATTGAGGAAGAGAAAAGACATTTACAGTATTGGACTGCATTTATCAAAAAAAAAAAAAAAATCCATGTGTGAGTGGATACCCACACAGTTCAGACCTACGTTGTTCAAGGGTCAGCTGTACTTGATTGCCAGTCCTTGCAAAACAACCTCATTCTTAGCAGAAGATGACTGCCCCGATCTATTTGCTTCCTTATTACTGATCAAGCCAGAGGAAAGGGCGCCTTCCATGGGCCCCTGGTTTCTTCCACATTGGCTCAATACATTTGAGCTGCTTACCTGTTATTTAATTAGTAGCCAGAGCTAACAGAATAAAGATATTTTGATTTAAATGTTCTAGTTAAATACCCATGGTGACACTCTAATACGTCTTGTCTTTTGCCTATAAATTGACTAATGAAATTATATTAACTGCTAGTGGGGATTTCACTAGAATGATCTGCAAATAAAAAGTTAAGCTCAGTAAAGATAAAAAGAAAACACTCAGGAAAATGACCTCCGAAGGGAAACAAAGAAACTGATTTGGCCATCTCTTGGTCAGTCTCCTCAAGTTGAAACTGTAAAGTGGAAAGAGGTGAGACTGAGTTTTATGATATTCAAAGAGAAAAAGCACGTCTGGGTTCAGTACTATCGGAAGGCACGAAGTCACTACTTAATTCTTTGTTGCTCAAAGGTATGAGTTTCTCATCCTCAAGATTTCCTTCCCAAGGACACGATTCATGCAAAAAGAAACAAAAATGATCAATGCCCATCTATTGGTTTGGATGCAAAACAACAGCAGCAACAACAACAAACTTGCTAGTGGTCTTCCAACAAAATAGTAACAATTCCATGTGGGCAGACCTCATGCAGAATAATATCACTTGGACCTCACATTTATTAGAAAGCTTTTGCTACCTTCATAAATTGACTTTCCAAAAGACAGGGCAAAGCAAGATGGCATTGTAAAGAGGCTGTGTCAGGGAGAAAAAACTTATTTGGTTATTCACATTCCTGCTCCTGCTGGCTTGCCTAAACACAGGACTGGCTGTGTCTCCTTCTACCACCATCAAGAAACAATGGGACCCTGCAAATCAAATGTGTCATCCTCCACCCAGAGGCGCCTTCACAAGAAAGCAGGGTGTCAGATCAGACACCCAGAAGCTGTGACATCTGTAACTCAGTTAATTCCAATTAAAAGTACAAAAGAAACATAATAATAGTGATAACAATAATAATTTTTAAAACCCTGTATATTAGTGACACTGGAAGGAGGGGGGAAAACAGCTATTTTTTTAGCAACAGCTGTGTGGACTAATTTTTTTTTTTTAAATCACTCATATACTTTCAAAAGCATTCATTCCCAACTGCTGCCTTCCTACTGGCAAACCCAAGAAATTCAAAACATGTAAACAAGAATAGATTTGCCCTTAAATCCCAAGGTCAAAGTCAGCATCTGTTGTTTCAGAGAACAAGGAGGGCTTTCTTTTTGCTGGTTAGTTTGTTATAGGTTTTTTTAACAGAAAAAAAGTAAACACAAATTTTCTAGATGTTTCCCCATCACTTTACGTGGTGCAAAATAGAGAAACCTGCATAAAAGAAAACAAACATCCAGTGGTTTGATATTTGAGTTGCATGGATGAAAGGCTGGCCATGCTGTGATTTTTTAAGCTGACAGGAAAATTCATTTTCATACCAAGTCCCCCTCATGCCATTTGGCTATTAAATTATTCAAGGAATTTCTCTGCTTATAAAGATTAATAACATCAACCCAAACCATTTCTGAAAAGTACTTTCACCTCCTGTAGGAGACAGATGGACAACAGGAAAGCAGCCTATCATATTACAGGCAGACAAAAAGATTTCAGATTACCAGATTAACACACCAGGCGGGGAAAGAATGATGGAAGAAGGAAGATATGGGATACTGACAAATGGAACCAAATATTCTTCAGTGCCTTCATTGCAAAAATAAACATAATTTGGAGCCCACTGTATTTCAATTTTACCTGTTTCGAGCTCACAAACCCAGCTAATTAGCATAAATGTCAGTTCCAATTTAACCAAAGACTTTGACAATCTAGTGGAGCCTTATTAAAACACATTGGTATCAGGGGACAAAGGCACCACCTGCTTTAAAGGCCTTTTGTGTTCTAGTAAGAAATGTGTTTTAAAATATGGGGTATATAGTTTGGATCCATAGTGTTGCAGATTGTGGGGGTTTTTTATTCGGTACTTCTATGTTATTTTAAATATCAGCATCCCTTGAGAAGATATTCTTGCGCCTATAAAACCTAACACTTCCTAATTACCAATTCTCTCATAGATGAAGGGATTTCCCAAAAGTTGTATTTCAGAAAGGGTCAATATGAAAAGATTATAATAATATTTAAAATTACAGATGAATTGTATTTGTAGATTCACAGAAGCAAGCAATGTTTACTTTTTCATGAATATATTTTTTAATTAAGTACTTAACTAATTTTAATTCCACAAATATACAAGAATCCTTCCCTTTTTTTAAAGTAAATAATTCAGAAAAAGGTCAAGTACCCTCTCCCCTGACCAATCCCACTCCCAACTATCATGAGTAAACCACTATTACCATTTAGTAAAAACATACCTTCCAGAACTTTTTACAAGCATTTTTTGGTATAATATGCTTTTTTTTAAAAAAACTGGGATAATACTGTATCTTCTACAATTCCCTCTCACCATCCCAAATGGCTAAGAAAATAAATCAAATGCAATTTGAAAACTTGGTCCTACTTCTATTATACACATATGTAAGCACATAGGCAAGCATCCGAGTATATTTAAACACAAAATGGCACAAAAATAAGCCACTAAGAAAAAGCTCCTTTGTTCCTCATTAGTGCTTAGCTACCTAGGGAAGCTATAAAGCAGATAAAGCAAAAAATGCTCCCTTTCCACAACACAGCTTTAAATTTGGTATTCGTCTTTTTGTTTTTGTTTGCTTTTATTGGGGGGGGAGGGGTAGCACCAAACTAGAGATCACCTAACTGACCAGTGGGCTACATCTGGTCCACCACCTGTTTTTATATAGTGAGTTAAGACTGTTTTTACATTATTAAATGTTTGGAGGAAAATGTTTTTTATTTATTTATTTTTTAAATGGGTAGCCTTTTATTCTTTTTTATTTTATTTTTTAAGATTTTACTTATTTGAGAGAGAGGCAGAGGGAGAAGCAGACTCCCCGCTGAGCAGGGAGCCCCATGCGGGACTCCATCCCAGGACCCTGGGATCATGACCCGAGCCGAGGGCAGACACTCAACTGACTGAGCCACCCAGGTGCCCCAAAGAATTTTTTTTTCTCCTTTTTTTTTTTTAAAGATTTTATTTATTTATTTGAGAGAGAGAATGAGATAGAGAGCATGAGAGGGGGGAGGGTCAGAGAGAGAGGCAGAATTCCTGCTGAGCAGGGAGCCCGACGCGGGGCTCGATCCCGGGACTCCAGGATCATGACCTGAGCTGAAGGCAGTCGCTTAACCAACTGAGCCACCCAGGCGCCCCAAAGAATATTTTTTAAAGATTGAGAGTCCATGATATGTGAAAGGTACATGAAATTCACATTTCAGTGTCCATAAGTGTCTGATTGGAACACAGTCATGCTCATGCCTTTGCCTGTTGTCTATAACTGCTTAATCACTCCAAGGACAGTAACTGACTTAAGTTGTGACAAAGACTATAATTCCACAAAGCTTGAAATATTTACTCTCTGGCTCTTTACCGAAAAAGTTTGCCAACCTCTCTTTCAGTACATGAGATTTATTTTCCTAATATCTCACTTGTAAAACAATTCTTTATCTGCCATGTGGACTCTCTTTTAGTGAGTAAAGATGACCAGAAGTAGGCAGAGAGGCGGGAGTAGGTAAAGGTCACTTAGCCCAGCAAACAGGTAATTCACATACGGACAAATCTCCAGCTTCTCTTTCTAGACTTTCTGAAAATTCTCTTGGTCCTAAGAGATTACTGACAATCTGCTATTGGAGTAAGGGTGTCATGGATTACGTGGCTAGAAAGTCTAACCCATGTGTCCACCTGTTGGCACCTGTGCTCCAGGTCAGTGCCGGGCACTGACAATGCCAGAGTCAGCAAGATGGACATCGTCTCTGCCCTCAGGGACTCGAAGCCCAGTACATGCCTCACAGCTGTGAGAAGCTATGAAAGCACAGGGCAGGGGACCGCACGTGATCTAAGGGACGGGGTGGGATTAGAAGGGATTTGAGGTAATTTCACTGTCATCAGATTGCAAACTCTTAAAAACCAAAGTGTGGTTACTGCACAAGAAATCAGGCAAGCAATGAGACAAACTGCCACCACCTCACTGTCTCTGTGTCCTTACTCTCTGTTCTTCATAAGCTACGATGAAGAGCAAAAGGAGCGTTTTAGTTTCTGATTAAGATGGGATCTCAACCCAGTTTATGACCAAGGTCAAACTATGTGAGTGCTCTGTACCACCAGCAGATAGTGAGTTTAAATTTCATTTTTTTAGTGTATCTAATCCAACCACCAAACCCAAGAGCCTGCCATGGAAAAAGGAAATGAGACTGTGGTACATCCGGTAACCATCCAATGGCATTTAAGACAAAAAGCAAAAAAAAAAAAAAAAACCACTCTGCCTCATTCCACAATGTAATCCCAGCAGCCACTCCCAAGTAGAACTCCACCCAGATAACAAAGGCTTTGTGTCCAAATAAAAGAAATCAACAGTATTTTTTTTATACACCTGAAATCCCCATACGCACAAAGTGAGAAGAGGAGAGGAAAGGGAAAAAGATGATTTCAGCAAGAGTCTGCAATCACAATGTAGGGTGGAATTTGGGTGAAGCTCTAGTAACTTCTATGTCCTGCGCCTTTAAGGCTTGACAATCTTCTGAGTAACTGAACTATGGGGACATTCGAATTAGGTCAGAGTCTCTCACTCTTACAGGCCTCCTTGGTGTCCTATGTTCCTGTTGACTTCATAGAGAACCAAGCAAGCATAAAAGGTCTCTAGAGTGAAGCAGCAACTGGAATCTGGGACAGAAAGAACAAAATGACTTCACATTGCTGCTACTAGGTCTCTGTTATTTACGCAGGAGGCTGAGTGAGCCCTATTGAGTGAAGTTGTATCTGACAGTATCTGCGCTGGTTTTCCCATTAGGGCCTGAGTTGGTAGGGGTCAGGTGTTCTTTTTCATCTAATTGATGGTAATTAGGGGGGCTAACTTTGCCTACACAAAGAACTAGGTTTGAAAGTTAGGTTTTGTGATTCACCAAAGATAAAAATCATGAAAGAGAACTGGAGCTAGCTAAGCTTTCAGAAACACCAGGCTTTCTGAGCCACAAAGACCCAGACATTAACTAGCTCCAAAATGGAAAGATTAACCTAATCTTCAAGGCGAGGCCAGTTTGTTAAAAGGAACTCAGCTTGGCTGAGAGTGTGTCTAAGAGGTCAGCCTTTCTCTCTGCAAACAGGCAGAGACCAGCAAGACCATCTCTCCAAGAGAGGAGAAAGGAGAAGTTGCCCAAGACCCAGAGTGGCAAAGATAAAGTAACAATGGCTTAATAAACAGAGTCTAAAGGCAAAATGACTCTGCTGACCAGGAGGCGCTTCTAGGGATTTAGTGAGGAGTTCTGCGCATCTTGGTGGCTCCAAGTATTCCTTTGCCATCAGTTAACATGAGTTGTAGCTAATAAAAGTTATTTAACAAGTAAACATTTCTGGACGTCCAGTTAAATTTAAACTTCAAACTAACTTTTTAGTATAAGTATGCCCCATAACCAAGAATATAATATGGAATATACTTATACCGAAAAAAAAAAAAAAAAACACGAGTTGTTTACCCAAAACTCAAATGGTCATATTTATTCTATATTCGAGTTTTCAAGTTATTCAAATATTACGTATGTAGAGCTATAGGACATACACTAACATGTTATTCATTGTTTATCTGAAATTTAAATTTAACTGAAAGTCCTGTAGTTTATCTGGCAAATTTAGTCGTGGCGAACACAAGCAGCCATGGTCAGTGACATCTGAAAGATTTCGGGAAGCAGAGGGCCATTCCTTCACATGCTAGAAGACCATTTTTGGAAGGGTTTATCTTGGACTTTGATTCATTCACTGATGCTTGTAGAAGGGCCAGGAGAGTGGGCATTTTTATCCTAAACCTGCTTTTCCACTTGTATGAAAAAGAGGCAAATGTTGCTGACACCAGAGACTTGCTCCAGGAAACAAATCTCAGAGTCCTTGCAGCATTGGGCCCACTCTGTCCCCAAGCCTCCTCGCCTCCACCCTGCAGACACCGTAACGGCTGAGGTCCATGATACTCTCTTCGGTTTCCTGTGGGTTTAATTTTTTAGAGCTTTTCATCTGTGGTATGTGGCGGGAGAGGATAGTTGAAAATATTTCCAATAAATAGGTTGGGATTACACATTTTTGGTCCCGACAAAACCATCATGCCCAGAGTTCTGGGTAGACAAAGAGGAGAGCGGCCGAAAGTAATCAGTAAAACCAAGAGGAAAACTACAAACATGGTTTGAATCAATCTTTGCTTTAAAATGCTTTTAAAATAGATTAGCTCATTTCTTCTGCTTTATTATGTAATGTACGTGAAAAATAATTGGTAATCTTAGGCACTTGAACTGCCTTGAGTTACCTTTCTAGATATTTATTCTCCCTATAGAGTACTGTAGGCAGACATACAAAAGAAGCAGGCATCTAATCTAAAAGAGTAGCAGTTTCTCTGTCAAGTGTCCTGAAGGCTTATGCCCATCTCTTTCTCCCACAGGGGAAAAAAAAAGTTCCATTCAGATTCCCTAATTACTTAGGTTTAGACAAAACTATAGTCAGTAGGTACAATCTATGCCAGTGATTCTCAGTGATGTGCATAAAAATCACCTGGAGAGCTGTCAAAAACACAGACTGTTGCCTTCATCCCCAGAATTTCTAATTCTGTAGGTGTGGGGTTGGGTCTAAGAATCTTCATTTCTTAAAAGTTCCCAGATGATGCGAATTCTTCTGGTCCAGAGACCAGCCTTTGAGAAACCCGGGTCTGTGCAATTCTAGGTAATGGAATTGTTTAATTCATTTGTTCACATTGAGTCCTTATGATTTATCACACCATCAAGGCAAACCACTCCTCCCCTTGACTGTGCCCTTCCTAGATTCTTATCTTGTCTGCTTATATTTTTAGACTGTCTAGAAAGTCCCCAACTCATAAACACCATACTTAGAATCATCTCCTCCTACAGGATGTCTGCTCTGGCCCTTAAAAACCCCCGCTGCCAATAACACAAGAAGCAATGTAAAAAATGATGAATTTTTGGAGAATCTATGTGAAGAAAGGAAAGAAGCTATACCATCCCTGGGATGGGACTCCTACTTTAAGACCAAAAAAAAAAAAAAAAATGATTTCTGGGATGGATGCAGTAGGAGGATCCGTTATGCAAGTACACCTCAGTGTGATTTAGTTTAACCAGGCTGGGATTTTTCTTGTGCTACACTGAACCACGGCTGAGGTCAGAGAGGCCAGTAATCCTGAGCATAGACTTACGTACCCAGCAAACCTGGTGGAAAAAAACACAAAGAACCTGTAGAAAATTGCGTCAGGGAGTAGCCGATAGATGGCAGCTACAGAGCCAATCCCGTGTGTGTGCTCACCAACTCCTTCTCTTGCCTCCTGAGCACATAAGCTCCCTTTCTTGGCCCCCTGCAACTGGGAGGAGTCAAGTGACTAGTCCTGCCTAATAGAATATGGGCAGAAGGGCTAGACAGTTCCAGGCGTGACCCCTAAAATGACCCATAAAGATGGACACTCTCTCTCTTGAGTTGACTCTGCAGGAGTCTCCTGGAAGGCCCCAAGGGACACGGTGTGACTGGATAAGGGTAACCAGTATACAGCGCTTAGAGGAGGGCTGCCCATCCAGGACACTAGTCCTGGGCTCGGCAAGAACAACAAACAGACTTCAGAGCATTAAGCCACTGAGATTTGGTGGTTGTCACTGCAGCATAGCCTAGCCTTCCCTAACTAATACAGCTACATAAGAGAAAGCGTAACAATTGTCCCTTCCTCATCTGAGCCAAACCAGATGGATGCCACATCCTGTTCTTCTGTATTACATAGAATCTATCCTGTCTTCGCTCCAGACCGGTAGCTCTCAAACTGGCTCATTAAGAAAATCACTGATTTGGAAAAAAAAAAAAAAAAAATCCTGAGCTCTCTCCAAACCCACTGAATCAGAATCTCCAAGTCTGAAACAGGCCACAGCCGATTGGCCTGCCTGGGGCTAAATTGAAATGTCTCTTTCCGAGGGCCAGTTTGCCCCTATCTGGAGACCTTGGGTATGCCTTGCCAGGTGCAGAGTTTAGGATATTTTGGAAGGCTTATTAATCTTTACCGAATTATTTTTGAAGTGAGGATTTTAAAATTATGTATTGGCAGGAATCAAATATTCAAGTGTAATAGATTTAATTAATTTAAAAGCTTCTCTTTTAAGATGATGCAATAATTGTCATAAAGCCGAATATGTATGAAGTACCTACCAGTGAGAAAGATTTAAATGCTCAATTAAAACAATTTGAGTTTTATTGGCTGTGAAGGAGGTATTTAAATATGTCAACAAGATTGACTCCCCAAGCTCTCCAGCCTGGGAGTAGTTTCTGCCTACCTTTCCTCACCCCCTTTAAAGGAGTTTCTGTGCCCCTTGAGGATAGGGGCAGTGGACTTGGGCCATCACTGGAAGTCACTGAGGAAGCCCAGCCTGAGGATCCACTCTTGGTCAGAGGATAAGATCCCCATCTGAATTGTCTAAGACTGCCAATTCCTTGTTGAATTGGCACCTCAAGGCCTTTGCACTTACTGTTTCTGCTGCAGTCTTCCTCTAGCTGTCTGAAAGACTTGCTCCTGCACTTCCCTTATGCTCAAATGTCACACTATCCTTGAGGCCTTCAATGAAGCAAGAACCTCTCACGACACACACACACACACACACACTTCCTTGTGCCCTATTTTATTTTTCCCTCTAGCAGTTTCACCATCTGACATGGTAAATGTTACTTGTTTATTTGTATATTATCTATTTCTCTCACTTACATGAGTTCCATGTATCCTTAGGGTTTAGAAGCTGGCACATAAGTGTGTGCTCAATAAATATTTTGAATGAATAAATAACCAATCCTATCCTTCAAAGTTTAGTCAATTTAAATAATCTGAGTATTTGGGGGGCTTTAAATAAAAGATGAGTATGGACTGGCCCTGGTATATTGGTGATACAAATGAGAGGGTTTTCTTAGGATGAGACTGGATGGTTCTCATCCCATACTGTCTAGTAATTTGCTCCATTTTGGGCAAATTTGCCACAGAAGTAAGGACAATCGGTCTAAAAGAGTTGCCCCCAAAATGTTTAATTTCTCATGTCCAGAAAAATATATTTAAACTGAATACTTTTTTTGTTTTCTGTTTGCAAATTTATATTTTAAAACACTACATATATGCAAGCCTGCAGATAAGCTGTGTTCTAAAAACATGTAGTAATTCAGGGCCTGATTCCCCTCAAAGGGATGTAATTAGGTGGCATGGTGGCCAGTCCACGAGCTACTAAAGTGACTCTACCCCAGCCCCCAATAATAGTCATCTGACATGGGAAAGCATGTCCTGGTCAGGATGAGAGGGTTAAGAATGTCTCCCTCCTCCAATTATGTCAATGCAGGAATAGCTGCAAGCAACACTGCAAAGAATTCTAGGTTTGACTTCAATGTCCTACCAGGACCTTTCTAATCTCTCCGACCTTTCAATCTCAACCGCTAAGAGCCCAACCTCATCTTCAATCAGTCTTTCAGAGGGAGAAAGTGTAACCATTAAAATACTCTTTAGAAATTGGTTCAATGGGGCGCCTGGGTAGCTCAGTCAGTTGAGGGTCTGACTCAGTTTCGGCTCAGGTCATGATCTCACGGCTGTGAGATCAAGGGCCGTGTCAGGGTCTGTGCTCAGTTGGGAATCTACTGGAGATTCTCTCTCCCTCGCCCTCTGCCCCTGCCCCCTACTCACAAGCATGCTCTCTCTCTTTCTCAAATAAATAAATAAAATCTTTAAAAAAAAAAGAAAAAGAAATTTGTTCAAAAGGATTAGCAGAAAAACAAACTGCATAATTCTTTGCCCATGAAAATTATTGATACTTAAACAAAAAAAAATTTTCTGTAATAAAATTTACAAGAACACAAAACCAAAAGACTAATATTTAATTTCATTGCCATTTATATCGATCATTTACAGATCATTACCATCTTATGCTAAACTCGAGTTGCTATAGTGAGATGAAGCATTTGGAGTATGAAGACAGCTGGTTTGGATCCCAGCTTTTCCATTAACTGCCTTTGTGACCTTCCTGGGACAAGTGCCCCAACTTGCTTGAGACTCCTCAGTAAAATGGGAAAAAAATGGAATGTATCTCTCTGGATCACCTTGAGAGTTAAATAATGCCTTGTCCATACTAAGTGCTCAATTCAAATAATTGTTAAGTGCTGCTTTCATTTTTTGAAATTATCTAATATTACAGTAAATATTTTTCTTTGTCTTATGAGAAATTAAGATTGCAATTTTGGTGGCTCAGTCAGTTAAGCATCTGACTCTTGATCTTGGGCTCCACACTGGACAATTTTACTGCAGTTTAATTATTTTTCACTAATACATTCCAAAAATTTTAAAAAATCTTTTAAAGAAAAATAATGTAGTAGAAAACATCAGGACTTCTGACAGAGATATGTATCCAAATCTTTTACTAATGAGCTGAATGTCCTTGAGCCATTTACCATGAACTCTGTGAGTTTCAATTCCCTCACATATAAAAAATGAGAACAAAAATTCCGATTTTCAGCATTGTCGTGAGGATGAGAAATGAAAAAGTAAGAGCCCCTAGCACATAATGGGCCCCACTGATATTCTGAAGGAGTAGATGACAAAATGAAGAAAATACAAAAATCAGTGCCTCTTCATTTAGGCCAGTCATTAGCTAACGATCAGCCACTGTGAATGAAAAAAAAGCCTAGTAAAGTCAATAAAATGTGAAGCCTAATTCATTTTTACAATATGACCTACTTTCAGCTATTTTTGACTCACATGAACGACCAATGTTACAAGGAGCTGATTCTGCAAAGACTGTTCATTAAAAGCATTTTCTTTTCTTTTCGTTATGGCTTTCAACTTTGAGGGGTTAAAAAAAAAAAAAAAGATTTTCAGTTTCAGTTATAAGCATCCACTGAAAGACCCCTGGTACTAATCTTACAGTGTGATTTTCAAAATCTATGCAGTGTCAAAGGTTGCTGCAGATGGGGGAGGGGGGAGGACTTGAAGCTAATCGGTTTTTAATTCCACTCAATTATGCACCTTCCATCAGGCAGCTCTGAATGCCCTAAATAGATTATTTAGATCTTAGCATTTGAAGGTTCGCAAAAATAAAATTCTGAACGATCTTCTCCCTTCTTACGAAGTACCAGTAGATACACCTCGGTTTGTGATCTGTGGACAAGACCTTGCTGTGCCAGTTTTTCACTTGGGAAACAAATGTGCTTATGAGATACTGACCCCAAATCACTTAAGTGCCATTGAATCTTAGACAACAAAACAGCTGAAGAAAGATATTTTCAGCTGCTTTGGAGTATCTTTGTAAAGAGCCATTGTTCTTTCTCTCAGGGGCTATGGCATTCTTTAGCCCAATCGAATCTACCTGCTAACAAAGATGGAAGAAGTAAGGCCTATTTTCCCAAAGGCTAAACAAGGATTAATGACTGTCAAACTAATTGTCTCTTAATTTTCTTTTCTACTCCCTCTCTGGCTGGTCTTCTAGAGATAGAGTTTATAGATTTTCCCTTTGTTAAGAACGTTAACTCAGAAAGCAGCCATACACTAACAACAGAGAGTGGGGTTTTGGTGTTTTGGGTTTTGTTTTTGATATCCCAGGGACTCCGCCTTATAAACCGGAGGAGGGATGGGGACATTTTATAACTGGTCCTTCAGACCCACCATCCCAATGACAATGACAGCAAAGGATTCATCATGGCACCCTCTTTATCCTAACAGACCCCTGAGTTAAAAGAGCCACGGGGCTCCTACCCAAAGAAGAGTCAATGGCGAGTGAGCCGATGGCACAGATCCGCTTGTCCTCATTTCAAAATAAAGAGACAAAAGACATACATGGTCCTCTCATAAGAGACTCTTAATCTCAGGAAACAAACTGAGGGCTGCTGGAGTGGAGGCGGGTGGAAGGGATGGGAGGGCTCGGGGATGGACACTGG
>NC_138369.1:107969142-107991173 GCF_054177405.1 Leptonychotes weddellii | reverse complement strand
GGTGATGGGTATTAAAGAGGGCACGTCCTGCATGGAGCACTGGGTGTTATATGCAAACAATGAATCATGGAACACTACATCAAAAACTAATGATATAATGTATGGTGATTAACATAACATAATAAAATTAAAAAAAAAAAGAAAGACACACCAATGCACATTATAGACAAACTGTTGACGAAGAGAAAATCTTGAAAGCAGGCAGAGGAAAATGGCACACTGCAGGATAACTGATTCCAATAATTGTGGACTTCCCATCTGAAGCTATGAAGGCCAGAAGAGAGTGGAACAATATCTTCAAAGTTCTAGAAGGGAGACAAAAAATCCCTGTCGGACCAGAAACTTATATCCAGTGAAAATATCTTTTGAGAATAGAGGCAAAGATACACAGTTTTGAAGATTTTATTCATTTATTAGAGAGAGAGAGAGAGTATGCACATGAGCAGGGGGAGGAGCAGAAGGGGAGGGAAAGGGAGAGAAAGATTCTCCAGCAGAGTCCGCACTGAGCACAGAACCCAATGCTGAGCTCCATCCCACGATCCCGAGATTACGAGATCACAACCTGAGCCAAAACCAAGAGCCGGTCACCCAACTGACTGAGTCATCCAGGTGCCCCAAGGCAAAGATATTTTTAAATTAAAAGAAACATGAGAGACTTCATTGCCAGCATATCTGTACTTCAAAAAATTCTAAAGGAAGTCCTTTAAGCTGTAGAGAAATAATATGAGAAGGAAACCTGAATTTTTTAGGAAGTAATATAAAACATCAAAAATGGGGCATATTTGTGTTAATAGAAGACTGCATTTTTCTCAATTAAAAATACATATGACTATAGCAAAAATTGTATCATTACCTTGTGGGGTTTGTAATGTATGCAGAGGTAATACATATGACAGCCATAGCATATAAAGTACAGTATGGTGTGTGTGTCGGGGGGAGTTAAATGGAATATATGGTTGCAAGGTTTCCACATTTTCTGTGAAGTAGTACAATATTAACTCAAAGTAGATTGTGAAAAGTTAAGGAAGTAATTGCTCTAGAACAATACTAAGAAAAAAAATACTGCAAGAGGCATAGCTAAAAAGCCAATGGATAGTTTAAAGTGGAATTCTAAAAACTGATTGAGGTGTTTGTGGTATAGATAGACTACCATAGTAGGACAGCTGATCGTTTTTGGTTCTATGGACTGACTGGTCATGGAATTCATCGTATTTACCATTTCTTCCTTCCTACTTCTTTGGCTGTTTTCACTAAACTCTTCCCATAGAGTCCACTGCACTTTGTCACAGTGTTTCTCCATTCCCCATAAATGTGTGAGCTTCGGGCTTATAGTGCTGTTCCTTCAATTATGTGGTAAGGAATGCCCTACATTGGGAGTTAGGACACCTGAATGGTAGCGCTGGTTCTGGGATGACTAATTGTACGTCCCTGCCTCTGAAGTGGACATTAAATCTCTCTTGGTCTTGAAAACCCCTGTAAAAATGGAATATGAGAATGCCATTCTCCAAGATTCCTTTATACTTTTAGAAGACTATGGTTCTAAGTAAACTTGGGATAATTCCTTAATTATGGAGATGAGGATTTGGAAGCTTCAGATGAAGTAAAGTATTTTCTTAAAGATAAGGTTCTAGCAAATGACAAGTCAAAGATGACTGCGGGTGTCTTACAAGTAGCTCATACCACGAGTGGTGGGTAAGTGGGATCTGATGACAAGGATATTCGAGTTTGCTTATATAGTCAAATTTTTGCTACATAATAATCCCTGCCATTTATCACATACCTGTTATGTGCCAGGCATTATACTGGCCCTTCCCATATCATATGTCTTTTAATACTCAAAACAATGTCAACAAGGAAAATTACAATTTCTCTATTATACAGATGGAGAAATAGGCATAGGTAGATCAAGTTAATGATGGTTGGCTGGGATTTGAAACCCTTCCCACGCATCACATTTCCTCTTTTCTGAAGTTTATCACATCTAGATGTTGACATGTGCTTTGTCATCATCATGGATATTTTTGAGCACTTGAGAATAAAAAGTTGCAATAAGATACTTGGTCCAGTGGCAATGGCAGGGCTAGTACATTTCTTCCCAAGAGCCCAAGATGCTAGAAGCTGTTTTTCCCATCCCCCTCCACTTCTATCTTAAGAGTATTAGTTTACGTAGATCTAATAACATTTGCCCACATGATTTGTTCTTTTCCACTATTCAGAGGAATAAACTGAGGCCCAGATGAATGGTAGTGTAAGAGGAAGGTGTGAAGTCATATGTCTGGGCTCAGATCTAAACTGAGGCCTTTTCTTACACTTTAAATTTGAATCCCTATTCTAGAACTTTAGTGGTAAGGACATGTTTTTTGAAGTGTTCCAGGATTGAGCTGGCTCCTGGCAAAGTCAGAGTAGTAAGAGGATGGGAATAGCATCTACATAAGCTTGTCACATTTTCTCCTGTCTCATGTCTGGAATGTCATGGCAGGATATCAGATTGGTAGTGACATTTACAGGAGATGAAACATTTTTTAATTGGAAAGCTGAAGAGTTTTTAAGATGTTACAGAATCAAATTCCCAGTGTACTTAGAACCATAGCCTTTTAAAAGGGTGAAGGAATCTTCGAGAACACTATTCTCATATTCTCTTTTTACAGGTGCTTTCAAGACCAAGAGCGGTTTAATGTCCACTTCAGAGGTAGGGATGTACAATTTGTCATTCTAGAATGAGGGCTACCATTTAGGAGTCCTAACTCCCGATTTAGGGCATTCCCCACCATGTTTTCCTTTCACTTCCTCTTAGTCTACTTCTTCAGGTAATGAGCTCTTTGCAAAGATTTCCTTTATGTCTCTTGCACTACTATCCCTGAAGAGATGCTTAAAATGAAAATACATGTTATAACTTAAAAATTTTAACCCATTGTAACCCAACGAGTTATTATTTGAAGATGATTAATGAACTTGAAGAGGGAAAGACATGTAAAGGAGGAAGTTCACTGACTTTGGTAATCTTGAATAGTTTTGCCGGTGCTATAAATACTGACCTTGAATAAAATACTCAACCCCATTCAACATCTTCTTTGACTGGCTGATGCACTAGGTTTGATTGGAATCAAAACTTGTAATCTTTTAAAGCCATATCACTGTGAAATACAATAAAATCCCCAGTAAGTTTCCAAAATATATCATAAAACATTCCTTAAATGGAAATTTTTAAGAGAGACGGTTATTTGTCAACGAGCCTTTATTCCAAGATAAAGCTACTAGACACAGGAATCCTGTTGGATTCGCCTTCTGCACAACTGGGTGACTTTTGCAGATGCTTTTATTCTGGTGCGTGCATTAGAACCAAAAGAGAAACCACCAAACTAATTGATTAGCTATATCTAAGGCTATTTTTAGATATAATGAATTTGAAGTTTAGATATATTGAATTTGAAAAGAACCAATGATAAAAATAGGATTTGATGTAATATACTAAGATATTAGTGTTGAGAACTTTCTCAACAATTTAAATGAGAACTTTTGTCCAGTTTTTGAGTTGGGCAAGGAAAAAGGAAGATTTGCAACAGCATATATCATACTCAAAATCATTTTGATTTGCCTTGAGGACCACAGCAAAAGTGCCTACACTCTGCCTCCCCATATTCCTGGAAACAGTAACACAAAGTGATTTATTTTAAAACAGATATATATTTTATGAGAACAACATCATGGAGGGAAGCAACTCTTCTGAACAAAGACTTGGCATCATATAAACCATGTTGCCAAAAATAAGCTATAAAAACAGATATGAAATATAGAGTACAATTCTAGTATCATAAAGCTTCTATAGCAATTGATTGTGACAAGAGGTCCGTATGTTCTAGAAAACGGTACACGGAGCTCTTCCAACTACAACACTATGTCATAAATGAGATTGTGTGAATGGAAGTACCTTGCAGAGCCCTGGCTTATATTTAGTACCAGGGCATTTTAATGGACTCAGAACAAATATTCAACATCTATTTGCTCTCCAAGGTGACATGTCTGCATCTACAGTTTTATATCTCAATTTGCAATTTATACTTTTGCTGTGAAAGATTATGAAAGAATGTCATAGACCATGAAGTATTGGAAAATGTGGGCCTCTTCCAAAGATGCCTGAATAGGTCTCTTACTACCCTTTTATTTCGAGGGGAGTCAAGGGATTCATGAATTATCCCCTTACTCTCAGTTTATGTTCTAGGTGCTATAGGAGGGACTCCTTATGTATCTGTTATGGTGGCAGATGATGGTGATGAAGAAGGAGAAGAGTGTTTTTTAAGAATAACAGCTAACCCCACTTTTCTCTCTTTGTTCTACCGTCTCGCTTAATTCAGATATGCTATTTCAATGGCTCATTCTTCAATATATTCCCCTCTCTTCCTACCGAAAGGTGACAGGGAAATATTGAAGTTTTTTTTTTTTTTTTTCTCCTTCATAACCATGGTATACTTGACATCTCCCAGGAGTTCTAAGATAGGCTAAGGCTGTGTCCTACTCTTGATCCTTCAGGAATGGAGAAACCAGTCCCCCAAATGACCAAGTTCCAGAATAGCCAATTTTCTCCAAATTGATTTTTGTAAAGAAAACAAACTGCAAAATATTTCTTAACCCTCCGAAGGCACCAGAATCGCCCATGCCCGGACCCCATCCCCAGGCACTGGGATCCAGGTGTTCCATGTTTGTGGTTTTGTTTTAAAGTGCCCTGGGTGAATCGCATGTACAGCCAGGGTTGACAACCCCTGGGCTAGAACCTTCTTACCTGCCAAATGGAAGAATAAGGATTAATGTTATTAACATCTGATGAATAGATTGAACGTGAAAACGGGTGCTTCTTCACAATTCTTGTTTGTTCATCACCTTTTTACTCCGTCCCATCATCTCTACATTCTTGCCACCTCATCCACTTTCTCCTTTGAATAAATGCAGTTAAAGTCAGGCGGGCTACCATGTATTACTAACGCTAACAAATTCAGCAGCCTGAGTACTGCTGAGGAATTTCACTGGCTGATGTGTTTATCCCAGCCTTGGGATATAAATGATACTTTATCAACAGCCTATAAAGAAAACAGTTTTATCAAAAAATTATCTGCTTGAATTTTACCATTGAAGACAGGTGATTCCTGTCCGTGGAAGATAAACATTCTGTATCCTTTACATAATCTAAGGCACATTTCGTGCTAATATTCCGTGTTTGCCTAATGTCTTCCATTGAAAAAGTATTTGCTTGATATCTTAAAACAGGGCTATTATTAACATAATTCTCAAGGAAAGAAGGTTTTAAAAATAATTTGCTCTGCTCTTCGTTTCTCTTACTGTAAGCATGTGGCAAAGTCTTGGCATCTGTTCAGAATAAATTTTCTGCTTCCTTTCTGCCTTTTAGTCCCTGCACATTTTATCTGAGTTTCCCCCTTTCCCCTCCTTACCCTTTGGTAATCTGCAGGAAACCAGGCTTTACTAATTTGAGTGCTGGCTCCTAAATTACTTATTATTGTATTAGTCCATATTAAGTTAGAGCCAGTGGAGGGTTTGTATTGCCCTAGGCGTTACTTAAAAATGTGTAGAAGACAGGTCCCTTCCATACTGCGCAATTTTGAGGGGAACTGCAAAGGCAGGGGAATTTATGTAGTGCTGGCTCTTTACAGTAGATTGCTCGTTATAAAATGCCACCCGTGAGAGGACATTTTTTGCAAAGGGGGGCTATTCACGAATAGAATTCGGGAGTGGAAACCGACTGTGGACAGAGAGGGTTTCTTCTATTCAGGCACCTATCTGTTGCCCGGCATGCATCCAGATGTTCTCAGGGCTAATGTTTCACAAGGTTGTGTTGCTCTTTAAAGAATGCCTGGAGGTTCTCAAACTTGGGTGCCTGGGAATCCCCAGGAGGGCTGGTTAGTACACAGATCGCTGGGCCCCTCCCCCAGCATCTCAGATTCAGAGGTCTGGTGTGGAGCCGAGAATTTGCATTCGTGAACAAATGCCCAGGTGACGCTGATGATTCTGACTGAATAATGAGCAAATATTAGCAAAACCCAGAAAATTCTGGCCCGAGGGATGAGAAAGCCATGTAGCCTCTCTGAGCGAAGTTGTACTATTACTTCATCTCACATGTAACCCAACTTACACCCTCCTGAAGGAGCCCCCAGGGGTTTTGGGAGGTCTGGCAGAGGGCAGAGAGACAGTGCCCTCAAAAGTAGTTCTGGAGAGATGGGTTGGCTTGCATGCCCACACAGCTCCATCCTTATGTGGCTTCCTTGCATCCTGTGATTTGAGGCACTTCTCTGGGAACCAGTTACTGATATTGCAGTGCCTGGCAGTTGACCAGCGCTTCCAGAACCTTGGTGGGAGGGTGGGAATTCCTGTTCCTCATCTGTCCTCCCCACAGCCCTGGATTTGTAAGGTTTCTTCCAGGCCGCCTAGAATTCTATTCCATCTTCCCTCTGGTTTCCAGAAGGCAGGAACGATGGATCCTCCTGGATGACCAGCTTTGTCTGGCTGTCAAGAAATCCTTGTTTTTCAGAGCCCTTAACCGCTAGATGATATCAAGACTGAATTCCTCAGCCCCTTGGTGAGAAGGAACATTCAAATAATGACGGTTATTATTTTGAAGCTTTCGCACCAAAGTTTGAAATTCTCCTAAGTGAATAATTTTGGAGGATCTACTTCTTTTCGTTATACAATTGGCTTTCTCATATGTGCATTCAGGTTGCCAAATCTCCTATATAATCCTTATCTCCCATCAAAAAAGAAGAAAAAAAAAAGGGTAGTTCTATTTTTGTGGAAAAAGAGGAAAGAATCCAGGAAACATTTCCAGAAGACTGTAATGTTTTCTTAGCTCCTTTTCCTGATACATATGAAATTCAAGGAGAATTCGGTCAGTTGTTAAGATTACATGAGATTTTTTAAAAAGTTAGTAGAAAATTTAGCTTCCTCCCCCTCTCCCCCACAAGAAACTATGAAAAATTTCTAGTTTACACAGTTTTAACAAAAGGATTCCTTTATAAAGGGCACTGGTTTCTTATTCCTAAGTGTTTTCATAGGAAGGTAGTGTGGGGCGTGTGCGTGCCAGGGTTTCAGTCTCCCTTTGCAGGTGACGCAGGCTGGGCGCCAGCCTGCAGAAAGCACGCCTGCCTCACCCTTGTGTTAGAATGAAGAACAAGCAATTGCCTAAGTCTGTTATGAGACTAGAGTTCTGGTCCCTTCCTGTTGCTTCTACTCCTCTCCCTTCTCTCTCTCTTAGAGTTCTACATTCTAAATTTCTGCTTTGAATTTTAAAGAAAATAGTTTTAGTGTCTTCCATGAGATTTTTACATCATTTGGTCATGAGCTTCAGAGAATAGTTCAGTAGAGCTGTTTTGATATCTCTGTTTTTCTCTTCAATTTCATTTGTTATTTTAAAAAGCTTCAAGATACCATTAGGAGAACCCACAGATAGTTCCTTTGGCAGGGACGGTCATTAGAAAAATACGTTTGGCCCTGCACCAAGGCAGTGACCTATAAATACTCCTGCTGGCTCTTCTCTCTCTTCTTTGTGATTCACTGGGATGGAGATGTTGGCTTGATGCCGCGAGGAAAATGTTATTTTGAGGATAACCAAAGATTTTAACCTGTACCTGGATTGAAGACACTGATTATGGCCTGGATGATTTCTTGTAGCCCCAGCAGTCATTCTGGAGATAACATCTCTGGTCTGCCCTGTGAGTGGGGCACAGGGTACCAGGTCACATAATCAAAGTTTTATACAGTGGCAGCGAACGTTGCCCTCATTGACCCTGAGGTACAGCCAGCTCCAGAGGGCCGACATGTATGTAGATGTGTATGTGTGTGTGTGAGAGCAGAACAATTGTATCTGATACAGTTTTAGTGTTAATTGTTGATACATCAAAAATATTAATAACGTTTAAAATATATTGCTTGTTCACTTGGCACTGTATGTGCATTGCCTTATTTAATCCTCACACAGCCCTGTGAGAGAGATTCTACTACAATCCCCATTCTACAGATTAACAAACTGAGACTAAAAGAAGATAAATCACTTGTTCATGACTTCACAGCTGGTGAGTAGCAGCACCAGAATGTGCACCCATATCTCTCTACCTTAAAAGCAAAGTTCTTTCCTTTTTTTTTTTTTTAAGATTTTATTTATTTATTCATGAGTGACAGAGAGAGAGGCAGAGGCAGAGGGAGAAGCAGGCTCCAGGACCCTGGGATCATGACCTGAGCCAAAGGCAGACACTTAACCGAATGAGCCACCCAGGCGCCCCAAAAGCAAAGTTCTTATATGCTTTGCTACCCTGGGGAAACGTGTAGTTGTGATCTAGTGTGGTCAAAACTTGTTGACTGTGTAATGCCATTCCTCTTCTTTGCCAGCTTCGGGTTTTTCATGTGAGAAAGGGCACGGGAGTCTGCCTCCCACTCTCCCCCCTCTCTAGTCCAGTGCCTCACCCGTAGTGTTCTGTTATTCGTTTAAGCCACGAGGGCAATAGAAAGTAGCTCCCATCCAAGATTTGGGGACCAGGTCTAGTCCATCTCAATTTAACAAGAACATTATATTTCCCACTAATAATAGGAACTATTTTTGTTGAACACTACGCCGTTGTCTGAGGACATGATTGGGCCCAAGCTTCTTCAGTGGGGTACTTACTTCCTGGAAGCGTGGCTGAGACCGTTTATTCAGTAGGTTCTCAGCCCCATCTGTTTTCCTGGCTGCCCTAGATGTTGTTAGTTGTTCTTCGAGTCATGGTCAGCGTCACAGGAGCATGAAATACCGATTTCTCTATTGGTATTGTAGTAATTATTGTATAAGATTGCATCAATAATTATAATTATTAACTATACCAATATTAATAAATAGCGCATTGATGTTGATAATTAACATTTATTGGGTAACAAGTATTAAAGTGTTAGCCCTAATTTGAGTAACAGCATAGTCCTAAAGCCTATAGATCTGATATTAAGAAAATATTATATTATACATTAATATTGATTCCTTTTAAAATGAAGAATGCTGGGGGGCCTGGGTGGCTCGGTTGTTAAGCATCTGCCTTCGGCTCGGGTCATGATCCCAGGGTCCTGGGATCGAGCCCCACATCGGGCTCCCTGCTCGGCGGGGAGCCTGCTTCTCCCTCTCCCACTCCCCCTGCTTGTGTTCCCTCTCTTGCTCTCTCTCTCTGTCAAATAAATAATCTCTCTCTGTCAAATAAATACATAAAATCTTTAAAAATAAATAAATAAAGTAAAGAATGCTTTTATTTCATCTTTTGATACATCTCTGAAGAATTGTTCTTTTGGAGGCAATTTCTTTCTCTAAAGATTTATTTATTTATTTGAGAGAGAGAGAGAGATCGTGCAAGTGGGGGGAGGAGCAGAGGAAGAGGGAGGGGCGGAAGCAGAGGGAGAGAAACTCAAGCAGACTCCCCGCTGAGCGCAGCGCCCTACACAGGGCTCGATCCCACTATCCATGAGATCATAACCTGAGCGGAAATCACGAGTCAGATCCTAAACCAACTGAGCCATCCAGGAGCCCCTGGAGGCAATTTTAAATTTAGAGACAGTTTGGACTGTATAGCATCATGATAATTCCCAAGGTGGGGTCAAGAGATTCACAAAAGGAGCTAACATTTGAAACATCTGGAAATAACAATAGCTACTATTTATCAAGAATTTACTACATGCCAGGCATAATGCTAAACCCTTTATACACATTTCTCATTTTATAAGCTGTAAATATGTTTATCTCACTTATCAGATAAAAACAAATGAGGTTCACAGATTAAGCATATGATTCAAGAGCACACAGCTCCTCGGTGGTGGACCCTGGAAGGCAGGGCCTTTGCACATGATGCTTATGTACAGTGATCAGATAGAACCACAGCATTTGTGAGAATTGACTCAGCGGAGCTTCATGTAATTACCTGGACACTGGGCAGGGTTCAGGCCATCTAACTGGTGCAAGGCTGAGGGATTGGCTGATTGATATGATACACAGAGATGGGACCTCTCCATTCACAAGTGCCATGTATCCAGGAGGGAGAAGGCCGGGCATAGGTTCTGATTTAAAAGAGAACCGACTCCAGGTGGGAAAGTACTCGGCTAATGGTATTTAAGTAAGCTCACAGCTGTAAAATTGCAGGAACTAAAACTATTTTCCCGAGGGCAGGAATGGATGGTGATCTCTCTAGATTTGTGTGTCTTTTTTCCTTACGGTGAATGGACTCTGAGCAGGTATGTATTGGTATCTGAAGAGGCAAGATCGATTCTAAAGGACTCTAGCATCAGACGGCGGGGGTTTGAATCCTACCTAGTTCTACCTCTTACTAACTTTGTAGGCTTAGGCAATTTACACAGTCTGTCTGACCCTTACTTTCCTGATCTGGAAAAATAGCACCCCTTTATCGCATCCTCCCCCCCACCACCATTGTTGTTGCTGTTGTCGGAGTTGCTGAGTGCACTTAACAGTTGCCTTGGATAGAGCAGTTCAAACAGAGCCCTACCAAATTATGCACCTTTGTAAGAGTCATTAAGACAGCAGGCATGGAAATGAATGCCAATAGCTAGAGCTGGCAAAGGGGTGAGCGTCTCGCACAATCCTATGCCGCTGGGTGTGGTAGGGCAAGTCAGATAACTCTTGGCAGGTCAGTTAGGAGATCTAGTAGCCAAAGTCCTAAAAAGGTGCAAGCCCTTTGACCTAAGTTCTGCCCTAGGAACAATGTGACGTATGCCTACATTATGTACAAAGATGTTAATTAAAGATATTAAAAATCGAGATTTATGTTTAAGGACATGAAAATATTTGATAATAAAGTAAGTGAAAAAAGACAAGCAACAAACATGATGTATATAGATGTCTCCTATTAAAAATATGCCTTAGTAGACACCCTCAAATGAGTTTTTTTTTTAGCTTATTTAAAGCCAGAGGTAGTAAGTTAACTTCTTACTTCACGAAATTTGCTTACACTTTGTTTTTGCTAGTTATGCACAGTTTTATCCATTAATGTCTACATATAAACTTTCATCCAAATATTAAGAATTATGAGATCCTGATGGGAGTCTTGTTCCCCTGGAGAGGAAAATTATTTAGTACTGTCATCCTCATCAATATACCTGAGGCATGCAACAGATTCTAATCAAGGCGGTAATATTTCTCACTAACTTGAGCAAGTGCAATTTAAAAAGGCTCCTTCCACCCTGAGATTTTGATACAATTCCAAGGGACATGAAACCTACACATTCTACCATTATACCCACTGAGAATCCCTGATATGGAATAAAGGTTTTTGTCACAGGCTAAATTCTTTTGAAGGTCAAATGGGTTCTATGTGGATAGGCCTCCTATGAACTAGTTAATACTGAAGAAATATGATTATTTAATGTTCATTCTGAATATACAATTTAGGCAAAGTTAGCCCTTGTCATTTAGGAAGAATATTGCTTTTTTGTTTTAATGGTCTCCATAGCAGACCATTACTTCCGCTCTCATTTCCTCTTCCCATAGTTGGATTTACCTCCAGGCAATATGGCAATTTAAAGGACCATGATGAAACAGGCCAGGGATATGGCATTTAGTTTAGTGTATCTTTTTAAAAACAAAACCAGGTATCTGTAGTATGTCTTTTAATGCCCAGCTGCTGGGTCTTTGGCCCAGAATGCTTAGTGTTTGTGTTAGTGGGTGTCAATGAATTTCATTCTAATATCCACATCGACATACGGGCAGAAATTCATTTTTATGTGAGCATGTGAGGGCTGCTCTTTTTTGACAGGTAACATCCAGCATGTAGCAATAAAAATACAAGGGCTAGGTTCTTACTGTCTTCTGAAAAGTCAGGAGAATTACGATGTAATGACAGACTCCTTCCATCGCTATTGTATATTGCACCTTTTCCACGCCCCAAGCAGGAAAACATTAGACACCAAGTCCTGGGGCACATCTGTTCCCATCGAGTGAGCTGTACTTTTAAGAGAGAGGGGCAACCCCAACTTAGAAACCAACTCTTCTCTAAAAATCAAGTTGACTATAGATAACATTTTCCTAGAAAGCCAGTATTTACAAATCAGGGATCAGTGAGCTTTTTCTGTAAAGGGTTAGACAGTAAATATTTTAGGCTTGGTAGGCTGTTGCGACTAGTCAAATATGCTGTTGTAGCAGAAAGCAGACATAGACAATATGTAAACAAATGGGTGTGTAACTGTGTTACAATAAAACTTTATTTATAAAAACAGATAATGAACTGGATTTAGATTGTCAATGCCTGTTATAAATGACACTCATTTCCCAGACAGACCAGCTCACAGAAACTTATTTATCTTACAAGCTGTTAATACACTGTACATTTACAACAATACTATTTTCTTTAAAATTTATTAATTTTAAAATCAATATAGCACCAGTGCATGTCAAAAAGCAACTGCTTGAGGGTGCCTGGGTGGCTCCAACAGTTAAGTGTCCAACTCTTGATTTTGGCTCAGGTCATGATCTCAGGGTCCTGGGATTGAGCCCTGTATCAGACTCTGTGCTCAGCGTGGAGTCTGCTTGTCCCTCACCCCCTGTCCCTCCCCTCACTCTCTCTCAAATAAATAAATAAATAAATAAATAAATTTTAAAAAATCTTTAAAAAAAGCAACTGCTTGTTTCTCTTTCAGCTGTTTCTTCTGGATGTTGCTTCAAATCTCAATTTAATAGGCTTTTATTGTTGTTTCCTAATTTATTAGTTTAAGACATCTGTTGACTTTCTGAGACCTGAGTTCATGATGCTCTCACATGCCCATTCTTCCATATTTGCAAGATAATTACATTGCTATTTTTGTTTCTCTACTTGTTACTGAAATTCATAGCAAAAATTCATATTTACTTCTTAAATATATAGCTTGACAAATTTTCACTAATAGTATCTTTAGGTTCCCTTTTTTGTAAAATCAAGATTTTAGTACTCCTGCTCTTCCTACCTCTTTTTATTTTTGTATAACAAGGCTCATAATATTTCATTCTGTTATATAACTGCACTTAAATCTTTAGTGCTTTATGGAAAGTTTGACTCTAAAAATTGAAAATCAAATAATATTAGTATTTGCAACGTACTGTTTCCAGCGGAGCTAATGATCACCATGGTTCAATTTTCTTGTTTGTATAGCTTTCTGTTTTCATGGAATTTCCCAAAGCCATTCTTTTCCCTGCCCTTTGGTGTTTCGTCACAACTTCAGTTTTTGTCACTCTTCAGTTTTTGTTCACTGCAGTGCCCTTTCCTGGGGCCCTCCTGCCCAGCATCCTCCTCACTGCTCTCCAGGTCTACTATCACCTGTCACTCTGGGAATTTGCTGCTTGGGATCAGCTGGTTCCTCCAAATCACCCTGTCTTCATTCTATGGCCACTCCTTTATTTTGGTTGTACCTATCTTCAATTACATTCCTATGAAAAAGGGTGTGGAAGGACTAACTTTTCTGAGTCTTTGGATGCCTGAAAATTGTTTTGTTCTCAGTTTGGATTGATGATTAGTTTGAATATAGAATTCTAGGATGAAAGGTATTTCCTTCTGGCTCCATTGTTAGAAATTGGGAGGGTGAGTGTTTAGAGTGGGGTGGAGGGAAAGGGAAACTTGGCAGTAGGGGTTTTCTTTGTCTTCAGTCTTCTAGGCTTGCTCCTGAAAAATCTGATTCCCATTTCTGCTGATTCCTATCCCTTTGGAGAGGACGAATTTTTCTTTTTCCTTCTCTTTATACAAAGATCAATTTTGTGGTGAATTCAAATTCTAAAATTGTCAAAATTTTATGAGAAATGAGAGTATTTCCTGATTTGTCTTCCATTTAACTTTTTGTTGTTTTTTGTTTTTAAGATTTTATTTATTTATTTAACAGAGGGAGACACAGTGAGAGAGGGAACACAAGCAGGGGGAGTGGGAGAGGGAGAAGCAGGCTTCCCGTGGAGCAGGGAGCCCATTGTGGGGCTTGATCCCAGGACCCTGGAACCATGACCTGAGCCGAAGGCAAACGCTTAACGACTGAGCCACCCACGTGCCCCTCCCATTTAATTTTTAATTTAAAAAATTTTTTAAAAAAAGATTATTTATTTTAGAGAGAGAAAGAGAAAGGGAGAGAGAGAATCTCAAGCAGACTCCCCACTGCGTGTTGAACCCATCTTGGGGCTCAATCCCTTGACCAGGAGATCACGACCTGAGCTGAAATCAAGAGTCGGATGCTTCAATTTGGTTGTACATACCTTCAGTTACATTCCTATGAAAAAGGGTGTAAAAGGACTAACTTTTCTGAGTCTTTGAATGTTTGAAATGTTTTTATTCTCAGTTTTGATGATTAGGTTGAATACAGAATTCTATGATGAAAATTATTTCTGACTGAGTCACCCAGGCACCCCAATTTTTAATTTTAAAAAGAACTTTCAATTACCAGGATTTTTCCCTGCTTACTCATTCTTCCTTTTCTATAGCATTCTCTTCTTGTTTTATGGTTCTTGACTCTTTTTAGGATGTTTGATATTTCTCTTCTATTACCTGTTTTATTTGTGTTTCTTCCAGAAAATCCTGCTTGTGATCTTTCTTGTTGGAGGTTTTCCTTATTTATTTGTTAACCCATAATTGTCCATTCATAATTAAGAACCAGGCCATTAACCAGATGTTTTGTGACTCTCTATGTGGGCTTAGTTTTTTTGAAAGTTGAGTGGGTTGGAGTCTGAATGTGGAATCTTTTTTCTCTGGGGCCTTTCAGTTCTTTACAGAAGATTGTTACAAACTCATGTATTTATTTATTTTGTGGAGAGGCAGGCTCTAGGATGGCAGAGAGAAGAGAGAGAAGGGGGATGAGAGAAAGAGATGATTAGTTGGGAGGATGGAGGAGGCACATGGTACACATAAGTGGTTGGTTGCTCCATATACAGGCTTTCAAATTCTTTTTCCTGCTATATATCTTACTCTCATTCTTTGTCCTACAAGGAATCCCAAGTGTTGCCAGGTTCTGCACGATCAGTTGAGTCTTTTTCATGGATTTTCATATGAGAGACTATTGTTCTGCCATGTTTGATTATCACCCTTACATCTTCCTTCTGGCTTGAATCTCTTACCTTCTTTGGACCCTTGCATTAAAAAAAAAAATATGTGGATTTATGCTATTTTTAATCTTTTAACTCTCATTTTAGGGGGGCTGATTGATGGAGAAAAGATTAACTTGTGTGGTCAGTTAGAAGTCACAATATTGTTTTCTACACTTTATTTTGAACTGTTATTAGCCAATATTTTATGCTACTCTCCATTTTACAGCAGTATATGGGTTGGCCTGCCAACTCAACCTTAATCTGTGTGAGAATTAATCGAAACTCAGGATGCTAGAACCATATTTCTATCCTACATTATAACATTACTCCTACTTCCCTCTTCTTAATTCCCTCCTTGTACATTCATTGTGTGATGCTTGCAGAGACTCAGGGGGTTGGAGGGGTAGCTCCTTGTTCATTAGGCAGCCAATGCCTGTCAGCTGCTCCTGAGGTGATTTCTATTTCCTACTGGGCCTTAGTCCCTCCCTACAAGCAACCTGAGAGAGAATAAGTTTATCTGTGGCTTTGACAGTAAATTTTATTTTGTTAATGTTAGAGTGTGTCTTGCTTTTTGGGCCTGAAAGTTTCAAACATCCCAAATTAACCCTTGGAGATTACAGAGCATTCTAATGAAAATACTCATGTTCCTTGTGTGCCTTTCCCTTTGCTAAGGCCTTTCCCTGCACTCTAAAGAACACTCACAAGCTGGCTGGGACACAGGGCCCCTGCAGTGCTTATTTCACCTTAAACACAGAACAAGGCATTACTGAAAACGGGTTGTTAACTCACTTCCTTTCTCCCACTTTCTACCCAGCCCTTATGATATAAATGTTTGTTCTTCAAAACGAGGGAGAGAAATCAGATATTTGGGGTGTCTGGGCTCAGCTCCTTAGGAAGACTTGTCTTATTGATATTCCTGGCTTTTTCATGCAAGTTCAGAATAAATCAAGCTGTTGATTCACAGATTTTCTAGCTCTGATTTCCCTCCTGGGAAAACAAAACAAATGTTGTCATGGTTCATTATCTGTTGTCAGAAAGTCTCTAATATTCCTATGCCGGTTTCTTTAGGCTCTACTCATATTTTAACTTAAGAAGAAGCTTTGCAAAAGGTCAGTTTTGAGGCTCCCAGGGTTAAAAAGTTATTAGAAAGCTGTAAACTTCTGCTTTTTTTTTTTAAACTGAAGATAAATAAATAATAAATAAATAAATAAATACGTTAACTAATTAATTAAAACACCTGAGGCTAATTTTCTAAGCCTTCCTACAAGCGTCAGGAATGGTCAGACCCAAAGTTTTCATGAGGCTTCCCAGATGAAGTCCTGGTGGTGGCGTGCCCCATGTAAACTGAGGCTCCATCTGATTCCACTTGAACCCATTACCTTGTGTGTGAGTATGGACTAGTCGTTGCTCTGCAGTCACATTCCTTATTTGGATAAGTGTCCACGAGAGCTCCGTCCATCATTTCCTTCTAATTGCTTGTGTATCATCCGGGAACCTTGTCTAGACTGGTCTTCAGAAACCTGGAATATATGTGCAGTTCGGAGAAAGCATCTAAGTGACCCATGTCCAGCCTGTGATGGGCTTTCCATTTAGACAGGATGCTTTTCTCTGGGATAGCAGAGTCTCTGAATGCAGAGTATCCTATTGTGTTTATTAAACCAAAATACAACAGGAAATAGGGGAATGGTTAAAAGGGAGACAGTGGCTATTGAGCTGAAGTATGCATAGTTCTGTTGACTACAAGCTACCCTTGTCCTGCGATCTAGAACTCAAATTTGGTCTTGGTCAGTTAAGCGTCTGCCTTCAGCTCAGGTCATCATCCCAGGGTCCAGGGATTGAGCCCCACATTGGGCTCCTTGCCTGCTCAGTGGGGAGTGTGCTTCTCCTTCTCCCTCTGCCCCTCCTCCTGCTCGTGCTCTCTCTTTGTCAAATAAATAAATAAAATCTTAAAAACAAAATCCACCATAAATGGATGCCGATGACCCCTCTTGAAGGTGGCTTGCTGTGACAGCCCTGGCCATAGCAGGTCCCACCTTGATGATGTGCATCCATGACCACATGTATGGACTTAAAAGGGGAGAGGGTCTCATCAACTTCTTTTTTTTTAAAGATTTTACTTATGTATTTGAGAGAGAGAGAGACAGAGCACAAGCAGAGGGGGAGAGGCAGAGGGAGAAGCAGACTCCCCGCTAAGCAGGGAACCCTATTGTGGGGCTTGATCCCAGGACCCTGAGATCATGACCTGAGCTGAAGACAGATGCTCAACCAACTGAGTGCCCCTGGGACTCATCAACTTCTAAAAAGGAATTACTGCTAATGAAAATCCAAATGAGTTCTTGGAAAATTACCTTTTTTGTGTATTTACTCATTCGTCTTACACTGTTCTGCTCACAGGATTGCACTGTGAGAGATGTGGGTAGCTTAGACATGGATCATGAACACTGTCCTTCAGGGCACTGATGAGCTAGTGCTGTAGGTAATGTAGGTTATGAAAATAACTTTAATACGGTAAAAATATAATATATTCCAATATAATCGGCTATTTATAATATATTAATTATATTATTATAACACATAATATATTATGATAATATATTAGGGTTAAGCTGTCAGACCAGCCCATATGCAAATATAATTATATTTATTTAATACAGTACAAAGATATAATAACGCTGCAAAATGGCACACATTTAAGTTGGGTGAGTAGACTCTTATGTGGTACCACTGATTTTACACAAATATGTAAATAAATACAAGCTGACTTTTTAAATAAGATCTGGCAATATTCAAAATACAACTTTAAAAAATTTGTAACAGGGCTTCCAGTTTGTGAAAATGATGCAGGCATAGTTAAAATATATATTGTTGTTTTATAAATATTTAACTATCACATAGTATCTGAGCATATGTATGTATATAAATGCAATACAATGAATGTATAAACTGTAGGGAAAACACAATGTAATCAGCAAGGCATAGATCATTGCTCTGATTCCCTTGACCTTTTCTAATTTCCCCTTCTTAGTCTCACCTAGAGTTCCTAGTCTAAAAGTTATTCTTTAAAAAACAAACAAAATAACAGCAAAAGAACTCTTAGTGGTATCTCAAACTGCAGCCAAATAGAAATGAACAGAGTGCATTTTGTGAATTAGGAGCCTAAAGTTTCATTTCTAAATACCCGCTTTTTTTATTTTATTTATTTATTTATTTGAGAGAGAGAGGGCACGCACAAGCGGGGGTGGAGGGTGGGGCTGGGGGTAGAGGCAGAAGGAGACAAGCAGACTCCTTGGGGAGCAGGAAGCCTGACTTTGGGCTCAATCTCCCTAATCGACTGAGCCACCCAGGCACCCCTAAATATCTGCTTTTAAATTTTTCTCTAGCTTTGCCTGGAAGATTTTCCCAGAGTATCCTTGGTAAATTTTTTCCAGAATATTCATGATTATGGCAGATATTGTCAAATGTACCAGTTAACACTAGCTGTTAAACACTACAAAAACCAACCTTTAGATAGCTCATATATGATAGTAGTTTATTTCCTGTTAATGTAAGGTCCAAATCAGGTATTTCTTATAGGAAGAGCAGCTTTCCTTCAAGAAGCGATTCAGGGGCCCAGACTCCTTACATTTTGTGGCTCTGTCATCTTTAAAGTACTCGCTCTGATTTCCCTTGCAGCACTTGTCTGCATCTAGCCAGTGGAAGAGAAAATGGGGGGAGACAGAGACCACATTGGTAGGCTATTACAGCCAAGCCTGGAAGAACTGCACATGCCTTGTGTTCACATTCGATTGACTGTAAATATGTGTCCATACCTAACAAAAAGGCCACAGGGTATTGTAGCCTAGCTGTTTCAGGTTTTGCAATGCCTGGCCAATCTTGGTCTCACCAAATTTTGTATGTTTTCAGGCTGTGTAGACAAAAGTGAATGGTTTTGAAGGCTTTCGTATTAATTCACAACTGGCTCTAACCTCAAACTTCCTCATTCCTTGGGATTTTGGTATGTGTGGTAAAGGTACACTACTTCCCATAATAAAAATAGAATTTCTTTCCAGCATCTTTTGCTGGTGTGGGTCCTTTAATGAATTTTTGCTGGCAGTACTTCAGTGTGGGGAGGAGGTGAAGAGTATTCTAAAGCCAGTTGGTACTGCCTGGAGCTGACTGTGTATGTTTCATCCCAACTCTGAGTTAATTGACAGCATATTGATAGTTTGAAATTGGCCATGGTCATAGCACTTACACCAGAGATTGGCAAGTGGTGAGGGCATTTCCCCTAGAGAGCCAGTTCTTAAACAATTACCATCACACCACTGGCTACTTTTCTTATTACCCAGTGGTCATGGTTTGAGATGGCTGGAATGGCTAATGAACACTTTATCGAAGACTAGGAGAGAACAACAATCAACAGGAAATTAAAAGATTAAATAAACTCAGTGAAAAAGCAAGAAATTGTCCAGCTTCTTCTTCCTCAGCCTGAGAACAGCCACTTCAGGGATGGTTCCTGGCTCCCCACTGTCTCCTTGTGTTGGGTGTGATCTTAGGAGAGGCCTCCTACCAAGTCACAGCTGAAGAGCTCTAGCCCATAAATGAGATGTGGAGATCCCTTTTCCACCTGCTACAGGCCTGGCTTCTGGACTTCCCCAGATATTGACATTGTGATTGCCTTTCCTGTCCATGAAGCCCTTGGTGCTCACATCTTGCCCTACAGACCCCCAACAGGAGGCCTTGGGTCATCCCAACACAAGTCATGAGTCCAGCAGGGTGAGATGGGGGAAAGTCAAGGTCAGTTCTGTAGGTGATGCATGTGTTTGCATGGCAACTGGGACCAGCAAAGGGAGCTTGGTGTCAACATGTAGTACCAGATGGCAGCTATAATCATATGAACTTTTAATTGAACAATTATATCCAGTAAATATTTTGTGAGCCTATTGTGTGAAAGATGCTTCAGAGCATACAAGGGAGACTTTGCAGCCTATAATCAAATAGTGGGGTTCGAACAAGCATCTAACACACAAAGGTTAACTCTGAAAGTGACACTTAATTGGAACTTAATTAATTAAAAAAATTAAATTTGCTTATAAGCATATATAAGTCTTACCATCCTATGCATCAATTAAATTTATATGTTTTAATTCAATTAAGAATATCATATGTGGTAGTTTGTGGAATACGGCTCTTAGTACCTTTCTATATACAGATATGATTAAGTCCAGTCCCTGTTTTCTAAGAACTTAATATATATAATAACTAAAGTCAAAACAGTCACAAATACTTTAATAAAAACAGACTTCCTATAAAGAGTGTTTTGGAACTATATGGGAGGTAGAGATTAATTTTGAAAAGAACTTTTATGGAGGAAATGGCACTTGGTTTTGATCTTGAGAAATGAGTAAGATTTTAACAGACAGGCAGCAGTGTTCCCAGGATGAAGGCCCAGCTTGAGCACAGAGTTGGAGATAGGAAATGCAAGGCAAGTTAGAGGTGTATATTGGGCAGGTCATGGGCAATGATGTCGAAAAGATAAGTCAGGGTCTTATCATAAGGAGTCTTAGCGCCAGGCAGGAGGGCTTGAATTTGATGTCGATGATCTGAGTGAAGCCAATAACTACTTTTTTTTTAAGAAAAATAATCAGATTGACTCTTAGATTATTCAGATGACGTGTCAGAGGATGAAGAAGGAAGGCAAATTCTGAGAATAATGGAAAAGTGCAATTGATGTGTTAATGCCAAAACTATTAGAGTTGACGACACAAGTAGGAAAGATACTTGTTTAGAAGCAGAATTGTTACAGGACTTGCAGACACGTTTTGAACCCAGGCACAGCGAGGATAAGGTTGTCCAGAGGGGAAGCCAGAACATAGTCCCTTCCACACACACATAACGAGTCTCCACCTGGGATCAGTTGCCGCACTCAGAGGAGTGAGAAGTAGTTCCTGAATTTGGCTTATAGGGGAGGCAGGGGGTAAACAAATAAGTGCTGTATTTCCAAGGTCCAGCTGTGGATAAAAGAACAGAAAGGATGACAATTATCACTTAAAATCCACCCGTTAGATGCCAAACTCCATTGTAATCATTTTGCATCTATTAATTCATTTAACCGTCCTGACAACCCTATGAAGCAGGAAATTTTATTATCCCTATTATCTAGATGAAGAAACTGAGCAGGAAGTAATTTCCCCAGGATCACCCAACCAGGCAGTGGTAGAGGCAGAAATCAAACCCAAGTCCATGCTCTGAACCCCTACATCCCATCAGGAGAAAGTTGGGTGGTGGTTAGAGAGGGGCCAGGAAAGCGGGGGAAGGGTATTTCAGGAAGTGAAATGGACACATAGAAAGGCATACAGGGAGTTGGAAGAAGGAGGTTGGAGATGAGAGATGAGTTTTACGTTGGGCATCATGTGGACTGCTGTGCTATTTGGGTGGGGGTGTCACACTAAGGAGATGATGGGTGGGTGCTTTTGGAGTTACCAGGCATTCTCTGTTTGAGCTCTTTTCTCCACATTGGCAGATACACTTTAGTGCATTCCATATATGTTCCATTTCTACGTGAGCAGGGAAATGCATCTCAAGAAGGTAGATGTGTACTACCTTATAGCTCTTCCCTAAGGGGTTCAGTTGTTCATTAATAGCCCACTCCAATTTAATAATCAAGCAGTATTTTAAATAACAGTGGATGCTATGGGAGTACTTGCCCCCAAACCTTGAGGAACTCCCCACACTTTGGTGGGTGTCTGGCCCAACTGTAGCAAGTACCTGAGTAGCTCCTTCCAAACTTGGAAAGATGGATTTGAAGGAGAAAAAATTATTGTCTCCGCAGTTTCCAAGCAGGAATTGAACAGCTTAACATGAGTGTTAAGTGTGAGTATGTGTGTGATTGTGAGAGTGTTTTCTATTGCAATGCAGGAATCAGTGTTGATGATTGATCTCATACATGAAGGAGAAGTAAAAATATTCCTAGAGATTCAGTATTTCAGAAGTTCTCTGATAT
>NC_138369.1:107872837-107968642 GCF_054177405.1 Leptonychotes weddellii | reverse complement strand
AAAAAATTTTAAAAACCCCAATATTTTAGGTTAACAGAAGAAAATCTTTGTGGCCCCTGGCTTAGGGGAGTTGCGTTAGCTGCCCCTCCCTTAAATTGTTTTTACTCTGACTAATACAGGGGTGAGAAAAGACCATTTGAACAATGATTGTCTTGTATCCCCCTTCTCTCTGAAGATGAAGGCAAATGGAACTCCAGTCTCCCTGGCATAGGCCAGTTCGGTGGTCTTTCATGTAGGGAGTTCTGAAAGAACACCAGCCGTGGCCATTGTTTGCAGAGTAACTATTTCATACGAAGAGAGAAATCACATTTTGAGACAGCCAAAAAAAAAAAAAATTGCTACTGTATCCATAGTTCTGTTTTAAGTGGTACTACTGAATTAAAGCTTTTCAAGGAAATTAAATATAGAGGCAGGGGTGGGATGGGGACATTGTGTGATGTATGTTAGCTGAAATACTAAACACTCCAATATAACATCAATATGTAATTTGTATGATTACAAATATTATTGGCATAAATAATTCATGCTGTTGTTTTTTATTTACTTGATTAATAGCATCTTTGTCATTTTTATCAGTCATGATGCCATTGCAATCTTGCACATTGTGTTTAAAGAATACTCGGGGAAATGTTTCAACTGTGTGTCTGGAATGGTATAATGTATTTATTCATTTAGTCAGATGAAATGAAATAGAGAGTGTTTAATATGCATGTCTGCATTACACTAGATCCTCTCTAAATAAATTGCAGACAGTATTGCTCTTTCATTGTAAGAAAAATTATAGTTTGATTTTTTTTACAAGAAGCCAAAATGCAGCCATTTTGTACTTTTAATTACAATTTTTTGAAGCTTTTCAAATGAGCTCTGAATAATCCTGAAATTTTTTGTATTGCGATGTCAATAGGAAGACTTTGGTAACTTGAGTGAACTCTATCAAATATGAGTTGAATTATTCTGAGAAAAAAAGATCTAATAGCTTTTCTACTCATGGGGTGAATATACTTCTGGAAAGTGTAAATTGCTATGACTCAGCCATGCCTTTGTATTTGTATCCCTCTATGTAGCAGCCATTGTTTTGGCTATGGAAGCACTTCTGAGATCTGCTGGCTACAATGTCACCAGCACAATGCATTTTGTCCCTTTCCTGCTGTCCCCTTGCAATGTTCTGTCCCCTGTCCTGGAGCTCCGGTCTTGGGCCTGTCCAATGCCTCCTCTTAGAGCATTCCACCCAGATCTTCTCGCTGAATTACCATCCCCCTCAGCTTCTCCCCAAAGGAAACTCTGATTCCTTCCCACAGCTGGTCTCTACTTACTTAAGGTTAGAAACTATGGAGTCACTGAGGTAATTTATGTTCAGGTTTGGGGGACTGGCGTCAGAGAAAGCCAGAATTGGACAGTAGTTAAATCTGTAAGAAGAGATTATACTCAGGACTATTGCACTAGCGGGAAGGAGACCTCAGTATAGAACTGGGCTCAACCCCAAATACAACAAGAACAGTGGGGATTTGTAGCCAAGGAACAGGGTGGGGTGGTTGGATGAAAAAATTATGCAGAGAGTAGGGTAATTCTTGCCAACATACTTAACAGGATGCTTGCTGAAGGCAGTCCAAGGTCATGAGATATTACCTGGGGGACAGTGGGGTATGAGGAAAGTGATCAGATATCAAGGGTGAAGGATTCTGGCAAAAACGACTTGACAGGATTCTTGCTAAAGCTGGGCATTGTAAAGGTGGGCATGGAAATCCAAAAGTGGAGACCCAATTGTCAAAAGGATACAGAGGAGCCTAACTCAAGTTTGGTCATGGAGAGACTCTTCGTTACTGGCAAGCCTAATATTCTAAGAGGAAGGGTTGTATATTAAATGAGGAGCCAATCATCTCCAAATCTGGCTCAGGTTTGAGCCAGTCTCACAGACCTGTACCCCTGAAACAAATAATACATTATATGTTAATAAAAAACAAAAAGTTTGAGCCAGTCATCTGGGAGGACTCCTCAGTCCTGAGGTAATGCAGTGCGGTGGAAGAGCCATGTTAGGTTTCTTCTGACGAAGAGGGAAAAGGAGACTGAGGGTTCAGGGCCATTGTCAAGGTTTGGAGTTGGCAGGGAGTGGATGTGAGGTCTGTGTCCATCTTGTATACTGGTGAATCCTTAATCCCTAGGGATATATAGGGACAGCTCTGTAAATTTGTTAGATGGATGAATGAATTTCACAGATAAGGGAACTCGTACATAGAGAGCTTGAACTTTGCTCTCTTATCTTACACAGCTCAGTTTTATGAAAAATTACCTTTATTTTTCCTGTCTTATCCAAAGGCCATGGTCACTAGAAAATTGTCAGTACTTGCTGTATGGACAACACTGTAACTTATTCATGAGGAGAGAGGTTGATGGCTATATAAGTATTTAGTCTCTGGAATCAGAAGGATGAAGGCTAAGCATTTTGCTGTCGTAATAGTACATTGTAGTCTGGAGACTTGCCTTGAAAGGAAGAATTTTTGAACTCATGACCATCTCCCATGACTGGAACATTCAGATGGAGAGAGGGGTCCATTGGACCTGGGAGTATCTGATTCTCATTTCAGGCTCCTGAGCCCTGACATGTTCCTTCTCGACTGGGTCTTATGTCTTGGAAGAGGTTGGCCCCTCATTTTCTCTCAGAATCTGCTGATCTAGGAATCCTTTAGTACTATATTTAACCAAGCCAGGTGAAGAACGCAGCCCTGCACCAGCAGCCTTGGCTGGCTTTCTGAGAACCTCTGGGTTCCTCTAAGCAAGATGTCAATTCTGTATTTACCAACTCTTCCACAGTGACTCATCCCTGCCCCAAAGGGTGACTATTGCTATCACACCAAAATGGTTTGATCACAAACTCTCCTTTCATTTACACCCTGAATAATATTTTTTTCTACTTAATCCTTATAAATGAAAATGAAAAAAAAAAAAAAGTCACATCCCAATACATAAATTTCTGTGTGCCAGCTTCTTATCAGTAGAAAAAGTCGAGTAAAGCTGGAAACGTCACTTGCTGTGTCCAGGCTTGTCATTATAAGAGAGGCATTTTAAACAGCAATCTGAGAGGGAAATGTTTTTGGATTTTACACTGGCCAGGCTGTTCTGAACAGACTCTGAGTGAGAATAGTCAAATATGATAATCATCTGCTTTGGAGAACAGAAGGAAGCCAGTTTAACTTAAGCTGGACCAATTTGCAATTTGGAAGACATTGGCTCTGGTTTCGCAAAGGCCAGAGGAAGGAAGTGTTTTCAAGGCATCCTATGATTTTTTTTTTTCCAGGTTGTTTTTTCCAAATTTCTATTTGGTTCCCTTTGTGTAAAAAGCACTCTTTTCCTGCTAAGACCAGGCTTTCCCATGTAAGCATCCAGATTTCACAACTCATTTGGATTAGACATTTGGCAAATCTCACACAAGTGTGGCAGAGCAGGGCTGCATTCTAAATTAGCAGAAGGACACAGTAATGACTAAGAACCCCATAGAGGCATTTCAAATAAAGAGGAGCCCAGCCCCATTCCATGTCCTGAGGTTACAGAACCTTGGGGGCAACCTTAGTCAAACTCATTCCTCCCTACTCCCGGGGAAGATGAAAAGAAACCTAGAAGGGAGATGCTTCCAGAAACTTTTTTATTTTTTTAATGCTCCCAAGTATGAGACCCTACTGTAGGCTTTTAAAATTTTTCAAAATATTGAAGAATTCTTCATCTCCCGAGCAGTTATCCCCTGGGAAGGGTGGTGAAATGACAATTCCTGGAAACTTGAGTTGCTTAACATCATTTTTGCTTTTCATTTTGCAAAATTCCTGTCCACAGCCCTGTGTCAACAGTGATCTGATTTGTGGGATAGGGACTCCCTTGCTTCCTTCTCCTTCCTTTTTCTCCTTCCTTTTCTCCTCTCTCCATCTTTCTTCCTTCTTCCCTTTTTCCTTCCTTCTCTCCTTCCCCCTCAACTCTGATAGTTCCCTGGGTCTTGTCCCATTAGCATCTGCCTCCTCTTGATTCTAGACCGCATTGGGAAGTGTGCTGAGCCAGGAGGTATGTCTAAATTTGAGCTGCCGTGACAGGCTGGTGCCTCTGGAGGCCCCCTGGAGCTGCAGGGTTACTGAACAGGCAAGTTGTAGATCCTTACCTGGTAATTTTTGCCCTTTTCAAGACTTTACAAAGGGGAAAAAAAAAATAATAACCCAGTCCTTCTTTAAAGCAAACGCTAGTGGTTCAGGCCAATTCTGTTCAGACTCAACCACCGGCCATTCTCTTTTTAAGGTCCCCTTTTCCTGCTGCATTCCAGTTGACCTTGATTACATTAATGTTGGCTTGTCTGTCACTGGTTGCATTCACAAAAATGAATCTCCTCATGAGGATGATTTTAATTACCGTCTTCCTGCAACCTTTAACCATTCTTGCATGCATACCAGTTGGGAGCATCTGCTTGAACTGCGAATACGAAGAAATTAAATACTTGAAGGATGCATTCTTCTTCTCCCCCCCCCCCCCCCCCCGCAGACAGTTTTGAAATCTGTTTCTCTGTCAGAATGAATGCAGGTCTGGGACCACACAGGTCGTGGAAATACCTGTCATGTCATTAAAGATGAAAGAATCGAGTTTCACTGAGGAAACTCTGGTAGCCTATGGCTTTTCTGAAAAGAAGTCAACGTAGGTTTGAAAGTGAGCATCCACACATCTCTTTAAACTGAACATTATCTGCTTCGAAATTCTTTCCAAATTGGTCCGAAGTCACAATTCTTCCAGATTTCCTTGTATTATTTGAAATATTTTCGGTATTTGATTCTTTAAATGGCAAGCAGCTGCGCCAGTTTTTTTGGATTCTGTCATTTATCAGCTTTTTCTTTTGAAAATACACTGCATGCACCGTATTCTGCTTCTTGGTGCCTACGCTGGAGAGAACTGGCTTTCACTTGCACAGGAGGAATAGCAGCAGGATCCTCCCTTCTTCTAGTAAATGTGTAACAGGTACATATTTTGTGTGCCATGATGAGAAGCACTTACATGGTTCCTGTCCTCAAGGTTGAGGTGTTCAGTGAGGTAAGACAGACTGTTCTCAGGAGTTGGCAGCCTCTAGGGCCTCACCCAACAGCCTCTGAAGGGAACCCCACCAGCACCCCCTCAAATGGCAGAGGTCTGAATTGCTGTGGGTGAGCTTGGGGAATGTTCCACAACGTTTCTGGGCCTCCATTTCCTCAGCTGTCAATTGAGTTGATCCAAATGTGTCTCCAGGAGTTTCTTAATCTCTAAAATGCAGGACTGTGGCTTCATTCTTCCGTGATGAGGGATTATCCCCCTTTAGAACACATAGTTGTGCTTTAGCTGTGCTCATTCATTTATTCCACAGTATAAACTAGTTTATGGGATCTCTTTCCAATTTTCGTGCCTCCAGAGTCGAGTTTTGCATGGAGGATAGAAAGCCTGAGGGAACTGGGGCTGTGGGTCCTGGAGGGAGTGGGAGAGAACACCACTGCAGGCAAACTTCCTTGCTTCACGGCTCTCCCAGGTGCTAGCCAGAGCTCCCCAACTCCTTAACTTCTGGGATCTGGCCTCAGCTTTTACCTCTCTAGCTCCACAGCTCCCTGCCACATAGCCAGTGAGCCAGCCTTATGGAAACACCTGTGTCCCCCAGTGGGCACCCCTCCCACCAGGCCCTCCTACTTCAAATCTCTAAGAATTATTTCCAGGCCAAGGTAAGTGACCCTCATCTGACCTCCCATCATCCCTTGGGCTTGCTTGTACTAATGGCTCTTCTCAGAAATATTATAATATCTTTACCTACCTATGGCCTTCACCATCCTATTCACTTCTTGAGGAAAAGAATTGTGTTTTTTATACATCATTGCATACAGGCATTATCTGCCCAATACTTGATGCTCCATAAATATTTGTTGGATGGATAAATGAATACATGGAAGTTTAAAACATTAACGTCATTGAAATCATTTTTAAATCATTGAAATTTGAGAGCCCGACCTTTTTTCTTCCTCAAAAGTGTTCCTTTCTATTAAGAGACTTGCAATCTGGCATAGTGAGTGTAAGCTTGATATTTCTCCTAAGGCCCTTTTTTTTTTTAATTTTATTTTATTATGTTATGTTAATCACCATACATTATATTATTAGTTTTTGACTAAGGCCCTTTCTTAACCCTCTCTAATTTCATTATTAATTTTGAATTGATTCATTTCAAAAAAGCTGAAAGCCTTTAGTCATACAATCCGAACTCATATCTCCCTATGAACAAAAACCTCTACAAGTCTCTGGTCAACTAGCAGGGTTTCTACAGGTAACATCACATACATCAACACTGGCTCTACTACTTAAAACAGTGCTTACATGTGCCTCTGTGAGAATCTCATACATTTTTGAGCCTGAAAGTACCTTAACATTTACATAGCTAAACTCACTTGTTTTTAAGTCTGGGAATGGCATGGCGACTTTTTGAGGTGACAAAAGTTATGACTTGGAAGGCTTTTAGCTCGTCTTTAGGCTGGCTTATCTGGTGCCTCAACATGGCTGCCGAAGTTCCATGTATCAGACGCGGGTATGACAATGTCCAGCAACACAAGGGGGTCTCTATCTTTCTGTGGGTGTTTCCTCAGCAAGGAAACTTCTCCCAGAAGGTCTCCCACAGATTTGGCCTCCTCTCTTTTAGCAGAATGGGTTCACATCCTCCTGTAAGCCAGTCACTTGCAAGAGGGCTAAGATTGCCAAGATATATCAGGATTTATACCTGAATTTGGTTGGAGTAGTGTCATTTCATTGAGGGGTGGATAGTAGAACAAAACTGTGGGTCCCTTATCCAGGTAGGAGGTGAGAAAAAAATGTTCTTGATAGACAACCAACGACTTCATAACAAACCTTGAACTTGAATCCCTTTCAGATTCTCCACAAATGCATTAGGTATCGCTGCTGCCCACTGTGCTTCAACCACAGGGCTTTGCAAATGCTACTCACCTTGGAAAGCTGGGTGAAAGCACTTCAAGTTTAGGAAGGGGTAGTTCCATTTCTTACTTGATGATTCTGCCCTGAACGCCTGAGAGAAGTTGCTTCCAGACATTGATCTTTCATCTTTCAGAGTATTTTTAGGAGTTGTGTTAGAATTTTTTGTTTTATTTATGGGCTCTGGAGGGGAAGCCGATAAATTGAGATGTGGAATGCCAGCTTTTGTTCTTTCTGTCAATGTCCAGATGGAAGTGATGAGGAATGGCATTCAGGCTCATTTCAGAGAGGAGGTGAGGTGGGGGTAGGGTGCGGCATGATGGGAGGGGGGCACTAGAGAGACAGGCAGAAGCACTAAATCTGGTTGTTTTATTAAAAGGTCAGTGAAATCAAACAGTACAGACAGGTTTTACAAGCAGAGCTAAGAAAAAGTAAGCCTCTCTAGGTCAGTCTATCTTTGTCCTAGGATGGTTAATCAGCACAGCAGTGACAAGTCCTTTGGAGAGGTCTCTGGTGAGCAGAGCTAGATCATGGTCCTTGACTTACTCCCAGTGCCCCCAGAATGATCTACCATTGACTCCACTGTTGGGTTAGAATCAAAGAGGTTATAAATAGGTATATTCATATTTGACTCCTGTTGCTCATATGATCCAGGAATTAGCTTAAATGTTACCTCCTTGGAGAGACTTTTTCTGCCCAAACCAATGTAAAATTTTATATCCACTCCCCTCAAGGCTTCCTGCCCTTAGGTTTTGACACTTGTTTTATTTTCTGAATACCACATATCTTGATCTGAAACAGTCTTCATTTATGTATTTACTTCATGTATTTAGTTTTAACTTCATTAGAACAAGGATCTTGTCTGCCATGCCTATTGCTGTATCTCCAACACCTAGAACAATGACCCATAGGATAGGTGCTCAATTGTTGAATGGATGAGTCATATTTTATACAAGGAAGTCATACTTTATATAAGAAAGACAGGAAATTAAAATAGATTTATTTACCCTTGGTATTATGGCATGGCCATTTGCCTTGTTTTAGCAAAAATGATATTCATTTAGCCATCCATCCACCCAACAAATATTTGTTGATTACTTACTAGAAACTATCCTTGGTGCTGAGGCCCCTATTTGAAAGTAGATTGACATTTAATAGAGGAGACAGACATGTAAAGAAGTAAATGTGCAGATACCACGATTAAAATTACATTTAAGGAGGAAATGATTGATTCTGCCTGGGAAGAAATGTACACAGAAAATAATGCCTGGGTTGGATCATGAAATATATGTGACTGTTTACCAAGAGGGAAAATAAAGGAGAGCAATCATGGCTGGAAAATCAGCATGAGCAAAGATGTAGAGATGTGGCATCACTTGGAATGATGGAAGAAACGCTTTAGTCCGAAACAACCAGAGAGTAGCGTCGTAAAGATGAAGGTGCTGGGAGGGGATGTGGAGATGAAGTTGAGACTGGAGAGCCAGGCAAAGGCCATGCGGGGAGGGCTTTGTATATTACATTAAGGATTTTTACTTTTGTCTATAAAATAGATATGAATAGGATATGAAGAGCTATCGGGACATTTGCACCAGGCAATGTAGTTATCAGTGTTGTGTCTTAGAGACATCATTTATGAAAATATACTGGTTAGATAAGAATAGAGCTGGCTTGATTCATGGCTTCTCTCATAGCCCTGTGTTGATTTATGGGCCATCGTCCATCTAGTAGAAGTTTCTAATAGCAGCTGTCCTTTTCTTTTTTCTTTTCTTACCTTTTAAAAATCAGTGCCTTTGATGACGATGTTGGAGACCTACATATGGAATTTATAAATAACACAAAAGTGATGGGGATTGCTAATCTGTGGTTTGATAAAATTAAAATGATTTTAATGGTATGGAAGCAATATGAACCGAGGTGACATTGCCTAGAGACTAATGTGACTCCATGAAATGAACTCAGCAAATGAGGAGAAGGAGAAAGGTATCCTTATAAGTAACTTTTCTGAGAAACGAATGGGTGTTGTCCAGCTCAGGGAATTAAACAGCCCCACCTCTGCCCAGCACTAAGGTCGGGTTTGGGTCTCAAATTTTAGCAGGAGTATTGACCATGTGGGGGTACTTCTGGTGGAAGAAAATAGTCAAAATGACGAAGAGTTTGGGATCCATCTGATACACAAGTAATAGTTATAGAGACTAGGGCTAGTTATCTGGGAAAAAAGAGATCTTACCTGAAACATGAGATGTACCTTTAAATGTTTATAAGACATGCGTAAGAGAGCATGGAAAAGAGTTAAGTTGACTTAGTGAGTCAAAAGAAATGCACTAAGTGTCTGCTATGTGTCTGGGATTCTGCTGTGGAGATTGATAAGAATCATTCCCTGTTGTTAGGGGACCCTACATACATGTCTTGGTGTTTGTTGGATGCATGTAAGTGTGATTCAGTGTGCCTGCTGAATGGAAGGAGGTAAGAGATGAGAATAGACAACTGGGGCTACATGATAAAGGACCCCTCATGTCATGGTAAAGGAGAATCTAAATGTCTCATGTCTGCTTGGTTTCATGAATTAAATCTCCTTTGTATGTCTACTTTGGAACACAGATGTAGTGAGAAGAGCACTGGATTTGGAGGATTTGGAGTAAGGAGTTCTGGGTTGGGAAGCAGGGTCCTGCCACTTCCTAATGTGACCCTCTTAAGACACTTGTGGTGTCTAAGCCTCAGCCTTACAAGTAACATCCTGTGTTTAGTAGGTTCAACTCTAAGTGAACCAGGCCTTTATTACTACATAGTCCCTAATTCTGAGTCTCCATATACAAGTTGTAAGTGGTGATGAAGGAAACATTATTATTTGTAGTATAAGATTTTACTAGCATTTGCAACAGAGAGGAGTTTCTTTATTGGATATAAATCTTATCCTGTGTTGCATGCAAGGGATTATATGAAAATATTTGTTAAGTTTTGAGTGTTGCCTTGAGTAGAGCTACATTTATTCAATATTCAAATGAATACCTCCAATATGGGTATGTTTATTTGCATATAATGAATTGAGAAAAAGGAGGATTCATTTACTTTAAAGCAATTGGGTCATATTGATAATATATTTCCATGTTTGCTTAGAATAACTAAGTTCCCCTCCCCATACCTAAAACTTTAAAATGAAAATATCACAGTAAAAAACAAATATTTGAACATTAGTGGAGTTGGTATACATGAAAGTAAGCTAACTTCTTTAGCGTCTCCCTAAAACGTACCAGTTGCTGTTTTGGGTTCTTTACATGTGCTACTCATTTCATGGACAAACCCTGAGGAATAGGACAGATGAAGATCTGAGGCTCCTGGAAGTGAAGTAACTTCCCAGACTCATAGGGCTTCATAACTAGAAGACTAAGGATTTAAATCCAAATCTGGGATTTCAGAGCCTTTATTTTTTTTCCATTCCAATCAGGAAAACTTTATGGATATAACTGGGAAGACAAAGAATGCAGCTGGACCTACTGGGGACTCATGGTTTATAGTTAGGGAAAGTAGTCAGCAGAATTATATTCCAGAATTTTACCATTGCATGTCTAGCCATCCTTTGAATGCTAGATAAAAAGATTAATAGATAGATGAAAAGACAAATGACAGGCAAATGGGTGGATTTATGTATGAATGGACACATTGACAGAAAGTTGTAAGTATTAGCAGTTATGGAACTTTCTGTTAAAGTTAAAATTACACATGCTAAGTTGCCAAGCTTACTGCTATTATTGCTTCTCTTCAGCATTGGGTAGAAGGCAATTTGTGAAAAGAAACTGTCAACTTTTCCGTGTATCATGTATACTTATGTGCAACTGTATTATGAAGATGTTTTTGTTGAAATCCATCAGTCTCTTCCCTATAACTTACTGAAATATGGTAAGCTACAGGGCAAGCTGGCCATCACCAAGCAATGTTTCACTTAAAATGGCAACAGTGTTGAGGAAAATGGTGGAAAATACTACTGCTATTCCTATGCCTGCCATTACCGCCCCCACCCCCAAGCACCTGCCACTCCCACTAGAGAAAGGACTTTCCATCAATTCTTATTTAAATCTCAAAGCAACTGGAAGTGACTAGGTTTACCTTTGGTTAACAAAGATGAAGCAGGCTGTGCGGTGATAGGCTCTAGTGGCAGAGGAGAACCCTGGCTGGGGATTCTGAGGTCGGGGCTTTGCTTGCTCTGCCTCGCCACATCATGAAAATGGACTGACTGTGTCTTACTCGCTGCTGAGTCTCCAGCACCTAACATAACATTGTGCTTGTACACAGAAGGGCTTTGATGGAGGAAGAAAGGAAAGCAGAGAAATTTCTAGAAAATATAATTCACAAGCTTTTAATAATATATTATTAATCACCCTAGATTTTTATGAAATACCTAATACAAAATAAACCCTTGGTCTAGGAAAAGATTTGAAAATAAAAATCTATAATATTTCAGCGGTAACCCTAGTTATTTGGTAAGAAGTTATTCAGTAACACGCTTAATGCAGTTGGCTTTGGAAAAACACTCCTTCTGACCCAAAGGAATTTTGTAAAACATTTTAGCCATTAAAGGAAAGGAAAATTCTATTGAGTTTTTTAAATGCTGTGTGAACTCATTTGTTTAAACTAAACACTGAAGTGTCTTAGATTTTAATGAACCTAACTGAAAATTTAGCTAAAAACAACTCATTGGGAACCAGATGGTGCAGCCACCATTGTGAGCCGAGCTCAACTCTCTTGTTCTCTAAAGTGCATGTCAATTTAGCTCCCCAGAACTCACAGGACAAAGATGCAATTAATTCTGGGAGCCTCTGTACCCTTATCACCCTGTCCACCCCATCCCTGCCAAATCAACACAAACTTACCCTCTTGAAAATTAATGTGCTCAGTAAAATGTGTGTGTGTGTATGTGTGTGTGTGTGTGTGTCTGTTTGTCTGTCTGTGTGTCTGCCTGTCTGTCAGGAGGACGGGTAGGAAAGGATGCCATTTCCCCAGGTTTTTATCTTCTTACATGGTATGTGGGGGACAGCCAGACCTTACACTGCAGATGAACACTTCCAGGGCTTTAGTCAATGAGGGCAAGAAGAAAGATCGAAGGCTTTTGAGGAGCGCAAAGCAAGTTATAGCTTAACTAGATCTCTCAAAGAGCATTGGGTGAGGGGTGAGGGCAATGAAACAGACAATGGCAGAATTTAGAACTGCAATTCTATGATATTATAAAGAGTGCCTGGCTAAAATGTATAAAAAGTGAGTGATTTTTGTTGTGGATACCGCTTTCCAGTTTTGCCTTAATTTCTATGAATTCTTGATCTTTAGTCATGTGGTTAGACAAATCATTTGTTTTTTCTCCTCTCCTTCTATATACTAATCTGCTGGGCCATTCATTTCCATTTGTGGGTCCTTAGGTCTTACCAACACATGTGTGAAGCAAACTATATAGTGCAAGGATTCTTTCAACCGTCTTTGTTCAGGAGCTTAGTGTTAGAGGTTCATCACATCTTTGGTAGGCTTGGTTGGATTCCTGTGCGGGCCAGCTTCTAGGCCTTCAGGCAGTTTTCAGAGGTAGTTATCAGCTGCCAGTTGACAACTGCCAATTCTTCCTTACTCCTAAAACCTAAGGCTTATTCCATCATCCATGAGATAGATCCTGAATGATGGTCCCTGAAAGACCAATATGGCTGTCTTCTCCTTAAAGGTGATGTTTAAGTGTTAGATCTGGGCTTATAACTTGGTATCAGCACTCTGCCTGAATGTAAGGCTTAACTCTAAGATTCGTTCCCTAAATATTTATTAAGCACACACTGTAGTACACACACACACACACACACACACAGAACAACACACGGTCATTGACTTTGTGGGACATAAGTGTGCACCTGGAAACCACGAACAGTCATTATGCTACATTACAAAGCTGACAGACTCATGGACAGTTACAGGGAGAAATCAAACTTAAATGGCCTATGTGTGTGTGTGAGTGAACTGAGCAGTACAAGGGGCAGACAAGGATAATCGGCTCCTGAAAATTTTTTTTTTAAGATTATATTTATTTATTTGACAGAGAGAGACACAGCGAGAGAGGGAACACAAGCAGGGGAGCGGGAGAGGGAGAAGCAGGCTCCCGGCAGAGCAGGGAGCCCGACGCGGGGCTCGATCCCAGGACCCTGGGATCATGACCTGAGCCGAAGGCAGACGCTTAACGACTGAGCCACCCAGGCGCCCCCAGCTACTGAAATTGTAATAAAATCACCATCATCTCGTTGTCTTGGATCTTACTTCACCAGGCTTCTACTTGACCTGAGACGGTCAGGGAAACAGAAAAATCACAGGAACTCGGCTGAATGGGCAGAGAGGGGGAAGGCCAAGGCATGGTGTCCCTGGAAGAGATGGAGAGAATTGGGCTTGGCTTGAAAGAATTTCCCTTTTATCTGTTGTAAGTTGGAACTTGGCTGATCCTCACCAAGAGGAGCCTGGGCTTTGCTTTCCTTGACCAGTTTCCTAGGCAGCTTGCACAGTGGCTGCAGGCGGTTGTTTTGAGGCCTGGGTCCCTGTTGGCTCTTCTTTCTTTGACTGACCCGGAACTTTGGAAATAGGAGAGGGGAATTAGAAAACAGTCAGAGGGAGAAACAAACAAGTCATCCTCCCCACCCCCAGGTCTTTATTACTTGAATTTTCTCTCAGAGTTGATTTGGGTCAGTCAGGAGATTATTAGTGGGATAATGTGGTTTTGTAAGGGTTCCTTATTTATTGATATGAAGGGCCTTGGGAATGTGTATTGCCTTTGTTCGGTTTCTCCATGGTGGTGGGAGTTCTAGATAAAATATTCATCATAAAGTTTTCTTTATCATTTCCAATAACAGAGATATTAAGAGTTATGGCCACGAAGCCTTGGTACAGCTATATTTTACTGCCCACGTGTCTTCCTAGAGATGACACATATGCTTTCCATTTTGCTGCCATTATTCTTCATGAGATCTCAGGGCATCAGTCATCACTGTGGTGGAAAAATGAAGATGAGGGGAAAAAAGCACCGATCTATAAGAACAAAATGATGTGTTTGTCTGTGGTGGTAGGGACAGTCTCTGAATGCAGAAACCAAAAAAAGGCGCTCTAACTTGTACCTCTGGAATGAGATTCATCAGCAGTGAAACCAGAAGCCCGACCAACAGTTGGTCTTGCAGAGGTCTTTCAAGAAGCTGTGTTGCTGACAGCCCAAGTGGAATTCAATTCCCATGGGCATTGTAATGCAATCAGAGTCTGGGCTGCAAAGGAAAGAGTAGGGATGCCTGCCCTCCGGAATGGCACATCAAGTGTGGCCTGGTTTATGGCAAAGATGAATGGGATGTTAATGCTGCGAGGGAAGGTGCTCTGGGGTGGGTGGTCTTGCTGGTGCTCAGTTGCCGTGGGAGCCCTAGCTGGGCTTTTCATGTGGCATGGACTCTCAAGTGCCTGACCTCTCCAGCATGCTTTCACTGTCCTCAAAATGTTATTTTCTATTCTGAGCAGCCAGATCAGAGGACAGAGTGCTGTGATGAGGATAAATACAATCAAATTGGGACTACAGTAATGATAGTTATCATGGCCTTTGTGTTTTCCATGGACTCTCTCCCAGCTCCTCTTTGAGGTGGGAGGTGTCATTCTTCTTAGAGGAGGAGACCAAGGCCTAAAATGGTGTCATGGTCACATGGCTGGGAGAGGCAGAGCTGGGATTTGGACTCCTGGAAGCTAAGTATGCTTGCATGCCTCCATAAGGGACAGGTAAATGTCATCACTTGGGCCTCTTTCTATGTGGAGCACGTGGGAAATGAATTTCCAGCCCTAGAGCAGCACGTGCCCTGATCACCCCAGCACAGTTCCCCGATTCCTCAGACACCCCAGGACCTCCGCAGAGGGCCACACCATGGCGAGCAGCATCTTTCCCTTGAGATGAAACAGACCGGGGTCTGCCTCCCTCATGACTTCCCTCTTCTTCAGGCCATTTCTGAGCAGCAACTTATCAAGTCAAACCCCCTTTAGAACCAGAATGAACAGTCCCCAGTGGGTACTTTTCAAGTTTAAAGAAAGATGGAAAGGATGTTAGGACCTGGGGAAGTGGAAGTGTCTCTCAGCAACAGAGTTACTTTTTTTCCTGATTTTTTACAACAAACTGGAAACACTGGGTTGCACACCCATCCCTGGGGAAAGGCAGAGGACGCTGTCTGCATGACAGAGACCAAAGTTATTATACTTTTCTCAGTGAGCATTTAGTTTGTTTTGACCCTGGGCTTCAAACTCCAGTTTTCATTTCAGCTGGACTGCTTCCAAATATCCTTCTGGCATCACAAAAAAGCCCAGGCCTCAGAACGAGATGATCCAGAATCCATCCATCTGCACTAGGGGTAATAAATGGCTTCTCTTCTGTCACTAGGAAGTAAATCAAATGACCCCTCAGCTATTCACCCTCTTTAAAGTTCTCTCTGACCTTGGAGCTTAGAGGAAGTTGGGTGGAGAAGAATATAGTGTTTCCTGAGGTGTTCATGAACTCCCTCCCCATGAACCTTCATGGTGAGCCATTTGTCCTTCGTGTTTGTGGCTTTTGTTTTTGAGTGTTCGTGAAGTATTGCAGAAAAGAGTTCCCCAGGCCTCTCCCTTGCTTAAGAAGAGAGTGTCTCCCGGTTGGGACACCCTGGCTATTTCTCAGTAAAACGTTCTGCCTCTCTGACTGTACCACATAAGCTAATTAACCTCTTTATGGATTTTCCCTTCTGCTTACTTTAATTCTCAGCTGGTATTTCTCTAGGCCCTGGGCCTTGGGAATGGTAGAGTCATTTGTTGAATTTCTGGCAGTGTGAGAATTTCTAATAGTTTACTCTTGGTTCTGATGCATAGAACTGAAGGAAGCAGGCCTGGAAGGCAGAGAAAAGAACTGAGGAAGAAAACAAGGCTTGGTGGAGGCATCCCAAAACAGCAGCCATGCTCAAAGCAGGCAAGGCAGAGAGGCAGCAGATACTTTTCCTTTTGACTTTGTTGGGGTTTATGATTTCCTTCTTTTTTTCTCTGTGTGGGAAAGTAGTAAGTGCCTGTCTTCTTGGCCGCCCAAAATCCTTTGTTGTAGAATTCTGCTCCTTTCTGTGGGTCTGTAGAACTGCCTCCCTTCTAGTTCTGCCTAGGGAACTAGATATATCTCTCACCCCCTCCTCCACACTATCCTGTACCCACCCTTGAGTGTGAACACAAGGAGATGGGACAAATTTCAAAACCATCGAGGGCTTAGAAAGTATAGGGCAAACCGCTGTGTTGATGACTTTTCAGTTTCCTTCCCACAGAAGGACATTTCTGAAACACTGAGCACCATACTTGTGGTTTCTAAAGGTAACTCCAGGATATGAGCCATGACAGCTAAGGATGTACAGCAAGATCAGCTTTGTTCTTTGGGCCTCTGACACCAGACATTCCTTTGACAGTGTTAAGGCACTTCGATTTGAATTTGTCTTGTCTCCTGACTCATCAGACAACGTGGTATTTACTTTCTGCTGTTTTTGAAGAGGTGGTATTGTGGATAAGTACTTAGGCTACCTGTGAAGACCTTTTTTTGGAAATTTGCCATTGCAAAATGTTTTAAAATCTGTTGATGAGCAGGTGATTTCTAGGTAGTGAATAGAAAAGTCGTGAAAGCTTGTATCTGGAGTTTGTGAAACAGGGAACTTTCAAAATGATTTGTAGTTTGGTTTTGAAACTGTCTTTGCTCTAGCTAAGCCACAAAGCATCACTTATAACCAGACGGCACTTGTCACCCAGACGGCTTGAGAAAAATCTACTGTTTCCTCATGGAGAGTGAGGAGATTGAACTTGAAGAATCTTTTTGGTTTATTTAAACCTGGGATTTTTCCATAAACCAAAGGAGTGATTGATAGCTTCTCGGCCCATATCAGGTGTTGTTGGGCCAGATGTTTCTTCCAAGAACTTTACTCCTTTATTTTCTAAATTGAATTGGCATCAAATAAAACACATTTCAACTTCAAAATCAGCTGCAACCCAGCAGAAAAAGATGAACCAAAATTAGGAGATGAGGCTGAGGTGGGGTGGGCACTGCAAATTCAGAGTGATTTTCAGATACATTAAAAATGGCTCTCTCATTTTGAATCTTTGGGAAAGCCATATGATTAATTTACATACTAAATCCCTTTTTATTTTGCTTCTCAGAACACAATTCCCAAAGCCATTACCATACTCCAAACAAGAACATATTTATCTTACTTATTCAAAAACAGTGAAAAATCAGATCATATTTTCTGCAAATAGCTTTTCTGTGCCTGTGTTTTGTATATCACTTCTTTCTGATTATGAAATAGGGTTAAAACAATGGGTCTCTACCCACAAACTTTATCACGATGATGGATTAATGCTATAAAAGTAGGATTTCCATTTAGCTCTTAAATCTTAGTTGTAAGGGGTGGATAGATATATGGTATATAGCTGTCTTAGTCAGCAGTTGAATCTTCATCTCGTAATAGAAATTTGATTAGTAATAATATTGTTGTTTGTTTTCCACCCAAAAGAGAGGCTTGTGGGGTTATTAATATCAACACAGTGCAAACCTTCTGGGTGATGCTTTTATCTAACTACATCTGTTTTGGTGATGTATACCCAGAAACTGAATTTAAGAGTTGCAGGGAGTCTGGGTTTTCATATGGGACTCTGTGGTTTATATGGGGAGTAGTGAGCAAATACTGAAACCCTAGGGATTGAATTCTCTAGGTGCCTGGGTAATACCTGACATTCTGTCAATTAGTTCATCATCCTTGGCCTTGTGGCATCTGATCGAGGAAGTGATGGGTGGTCTTTGGGGCCAAAGAATTGGAGAATGGACTTTCAGAGAGTCTGTTCATCTTCTTAAGACTACCTTGGGTTTTTATTCTATAAAATGCCTTTAATAATAGACAGCCTACATTAAGAAGATCAGCGTAAATGAGCTATGGGAATATCTTTGTTGTGGTGTTCTATAAGTGCTAAAAGTTACTGTTATTCCTTGCTAAAATGATTAAGAGAGAGGATATACAATGTTGTTATTAGTCATTTGCATTTTGGTGTGAATTGAGGAGTTAAGAACAGATTTTTTAAAATGAAATGTAAAGGGAAATTGAGAGGGCTGGTTGTCTGAGCCATATCCAGATCCTGACAGTTATGAAACATTCCATAATTTTCCCAGTTATGTGTTTTTACAAAGCAGTTATTTAAACAATGGAAGGCCCTCTGGTTGCATCCTTTGTTCTGATTACTTCTCAGAAGTACTAATGAGTAGGATAGGTATTTGCTGCTATTTTTCCAATCTTCAATAACTAATTTTTGACTGAATTTTGTGGGTTTTGATCTTTAAGGGGGAGAGTGACTGAATTCAGTTGATCAGAATTCTGTCTGGGGAGGGTGATGGAGAAGGTCTGTTACTCGCATTTACTCTAGGGTCTGAGTGGCCCGGTCGGCCTAAACTTCCTCCTAGTTGGGGCATTTGAGGGCTTTAAAAAAAAAAAAAAATCTTCTGATTTCTTATACTCTTGAAATCAGACCTATGAGAGAGGGGCTTTAAACAGCCGTTTGATCTGAGGTGCAAGGTGAGGGTTGGGGAGACAGAGGAACAAGTTGAGACCTCTTCACAGATTTTGCTTTAACTGGGTTCACCAGACAAACCAAACCTAGGGGTGGAGGAAGGGAGCCGGAGTGAGAGGCTTCAATCAGAGAACTTTCCAGCCTCCCTCAGGCTGTCGGGGGGACTGCTGTCAAGTCCTGGGTTAATATCCACAGACACTTCGGTTATTTCAAAGATCAAGGAAGAGTGGCTTGCTCTTCTGCCCTAGGAAATCTACGCATTCTCAAATATGAAATACTTCTCCACACCCTCACCCCATTTAAATTTTTTGTAAATGTCCCTTTTCTCTGCCTTCCCTGGTAAAATTCCAGCTGTAGATTTTCACATTTTTGGAGGACCTGGATGATATCACTGGGACCTAGTGCTCCCCCAACCCGCCACCCTTATCCCTTGTTTGCTTTCTTACAAACCTGGGCTAGTTGTTTGTTTTTTTTTTTTCTTCCTCATAAAGAAACCAACTGACCAAACTACATTCTTACATCTCAGTTACATGGTGAATGTCAAGAACCAGTTCTATGCAATGATGTACAATTTACTCTAATTCAATTCGCCTGGCAGGCCACATGCTAGTTCTTCCCGTGATTTTGTTTATATCCTTAATCTTTCCTCCCACTCCCAGTTTTTAGCATCACCCATGTAAGTGAACATGTTAATTTTCCACCAGATACCCAGATCTCTTTGGTTTCCTAGTTTTTGTGTTGAGACCACTCATCTAGAGTTAAGTTTTAAGGCCAAGTCAGTCATTTATTCCATACCTACTGTCTGCCCAACACTAGGCTATAACCAGCCCATATGCATAAGAAAGCTATGGAGGCATTCTCTCTCCCATCAACTGCTTAAGGTGAAGACATATTTATGAAAAAAAGGCAAACAAACAGACAGCCAAAAAATAAAAAACTAAAGAGTAACACAAGAGTTGGTTGTTGTTTTGTTTTTAGGTGAGCTATTAAGAGAACATAACACCTCTCCCAGAATTCATCTATGTAAATGAATGTCTTTTCTTTAAAGTAGAGGGATATTCCTGTTTCTTTCCAAAAGTGATGCCATTGCTCTATGTATTCGAGGCCTACCTTTCTTTCAGTGATGACATGCATGAACCACAAACTTACTTTTGGATCACTTATCATTTCAGTTTTCCAATGGTCTTATCCACCTTGATCCTTCCCCATCTTTACCTGTTTGGAAAGACATTAAACTCTTTAAAAAAATCAAATATATTTTCTAACAAATAAAGATGGGTCATAATTCTTTTTCAATATTCAGAGGAACACGATGAAGGCAATTTGAAAATGATTTAAACATCAATGGTATTAGAGCCTAGAGACAAAATCTGTTTTGAGTGCAAGTCCTGGTAATTTTGTTAAATAAGATTGGACACATTATTTACACTAAATAACAAATAATGTATGTAGGAAATTCAGGTTCTTGATAATTTAGGCCCCAACTAAACACATGTATTCTGTGGGTCTGTGTTCAATGAAAAATCTCCTAAGGAGCATCTTGCATTACCCTTGCATCCTGCTCCTGCCCCAGCCCGAGATTGCTGATCTGCCTAGGCCAGAGGAAATTATCCCAAGACAGTGATGGGAGGGTTAATAACTAAGATGGCATTTCCTACTTCTCCTTTCTGGGCCCAGCCATCAATGCATGTCATCAGAATCTTTACCCAAGCATGTTCAGACATGAGCTCAGGCCTCCGACAACAGGGTGACCAGTCTCATGCTGGAACAGACCAGAACGGTCTTGAAACCTTATCTTTTAAAGGACTTGTCACTGGCTTTCTTGTTGCTACTTAGGTGAGTTTTAGCCATTCTTTGGTCACACACTTTCAGATACACAGAACTCATCAGGCTCATGGTCATCTCTTACTTGGTGCCTTTGAACAATATACACTGTATTTGACAAGTGGTCTTGGACATCCTCAACTGATGATTGCTGCAGAGGACAAGAGGAAAAAAATAAATCTCCAACATGAAAGCCAGAAACCCCAAATGTAAAGTAATAATGGAAACCTGTAGCATTTTTAGAGCATTATACATTTTCCAAACTTTCACAGACCAACTCGTTTAATTTTTCCAACAGCCTTAGGTACCATTCCTCTGACTTTAGAGATGGAAACTGAGGCCCAGAGAGATTTGAGTGATTTGCCCAAGGCCGCACGGCTAGTGGGTGGCTGCACCTGGTGCAGACCCAGGGTCTCATGCCACAAGGCTGGCATTCTTCCTCCTCCCACAGCTAACGCGGTTGGAATCCTTGCTTTTCTCTGTGTTCGCTGCGTGGCCTTGGAGGAGCAGGGTGGAAGGGGCTAATATCATAGGCACCAGTGTCTCGAACAGCTCCAACGTTCTTTTTTTCTAGTCTCTTACATCTACCAGTTCTGAGCATAGGAGATGAAAAAAAAGGCGCATAATTCAGATTTCCAGAATTCTCTATTCCTGAACACTTTGGAGAACCAGGGCTTGGGTTGCATTTACAGTTTTTAAAGTGCAGAAGCTGATTAACCCTCTGTGAGGAAGGTGTCTCATCTGTCAGCACCAGTGTCCCCGGCAGGCAGGGCCCGTTTATCTCCCTGAGGCCCTCCCCATGACTGTTGGGGGTGCTGCTGCTAGCAGAGACTGAGCTGTATCTGACAAGGGAGAGATCAGTGTGGACTGAAGTCAATGGGCAGCCTCTCTGAACGTGTGGCATCTGAGCTATAGAGAAGGGGTTGGGTGAGATTTGGTGGAGGAAGTAATGCAGGCAGAGGCATGGAGAGGATATTTGGGCACGGCTAAGAGTCTGGCCTTCCAAGTTGTTTGGATTGTGACTGTGCCTCGCTTGCCTCATCCGTAGAATGGGTGTGGTAACGCTACTACTTCACATGGCTGATGTGGGGATGAAATAGTATCCTTGTAAAGTCCTAACCTGGCAAACAAATACGCAAGAAAAACAAGCTATGAGCGACGAGGTTGGTGAGGAACAGGAAAATTAGGAACAGTCAGAGAGTCTTGATAGGTTGGGTTGGGCTGGGTTGGGTTGGGTGGTCCCCACCCGCTAACAGGCAAAACCCCTGCCTGCTTCAAGAGTGGGTGAAATGAAGAGCTGTGGAATGATTGTGTGTGAGAATGTGTGAAGCATAGGCTTTCCTGCAGGCTCCTTACTTTAATACACAGTAAAGGGCAGTGATAACTAATGTCTGAGGTAGCAAATTTTACGTTTTTTCATTTGTCTTTTGTCATGAATTATTCAAGGTTGAATTTTACTACCGTTTACCACCAATGTTCCATTTGAATCTGCCTCTAAATGTATAAAGACCTAAGGGCTGCCCACGACGGGGTTAGCCGTAGCTATTGGCAGTAGGGCCTCTAATGGCCATTTCTAGCCCAGCCCCTGCATCCTCTAGCTTGTCTCCTTACATGGTCGGATGACAGTGATGATTCTTCATCAAAGGAAATGACAGCTCCATTTGCATTTGAAGAAATCCGATGTTCACAAATGGGAATATGCCTGAGTATACCTGGGTTGAGAAATATGGCATAGAGCACCTCGTTAACTTCCTGAATCAGCCTGAATCATACTACAGCAGCCTGCTACTTGATAGGTAGTGGGGGTACCGCGTAGCGAAATAACGGCCAACCCCCACCTTCAGGCTGGATCTATGTTTTATGGGCTAAGAGGGTTCTTAACTACTTTTGTTGCCACATTAGATAGCTCTTTACTTTTAATGCTTTTATAAGAAGAAAACATTTGCAAAGATACATTTTAATGGAATTTCGTAAGAGTCTACCTAGATGTAATAACCAGAAGACGGAAAATAAAACTTTTCACCTGCACTTTAAGTCAGATTTATAGCTTTCTTTCATTTCTAACTTGGTTCTAGAGTAAAAGCAAAATCACCACCTTACTATTTTTTATTCAAAGGTTGGAGGGGAACGGTACCAAATGAAATATTTGGCAGCAAAGGTCTAGATTAAAACCTTGGTCTTGCCATTAACCAGCTATGACTTTGAGTTAGTCTCATCTTTGGCTCATTAGTAAAATGGGATAACATCGATCCTGTAGCTGTGGTACTATTAACTGTGATGACACCGCATTCTTGTGACTCACACCTTGGACTTATCAGGACACACCTCTGTTCTGCTTTTAAAAATCTTAAATCTCAGAACACAGCCTTTGACTCTCCTAGAGTATACGCCCTCCCACCCCGCACACCTGTTCTTTGATGTTGACTAAGCCCTCAGGCCTCTTCTGATAGCGCCTCTCAGTCCCCAAGAAACTTTACAAGCTTGTCCATCCAGCCTTGGGCCTCATGATTCCTTAATTTAATCACTTTAAGCCAACAGGTTATCTCCTTTGCTCTTCCTTCTTTGAGAATTTCCATTTTGCAGACCTCCTTCGTAAGATCAAAGCAGTCATTTGCTTTCCTTTTCGGCACTGGGGCTGCACAGCTCAGAGAAAAGAGCAATCCCAACCCCAGTGAGACACGCAGTACTACTCAATCATCTACACTATGTACGCGCTCAGCAACTTCTCCTGTTGCCTTGAAGAGTTACTCCAAAGCTTCATCTTTCTTCCCTCCTCTGCCCCTGCCTCCATTACTCTCAGCAGATGACCTTCTTGCCTGCCTCCTAGAGAGAGTGGAACCATGGTTTAGGGGTCACACAGTGCCTCTCTCTTCCCTCCCGCAACTTCTCCGGGCCCACCCACATTCTTATCTTCTTCTGTCCCGTCTTGTGTGCAAGACTTTTCTTTCCTCCCGCCCACGAAGGAACCTCCAGCAGGGGTGTGGGCTCCCTGCTCCTCCTGTTTCTACTTTCTCCCACCTGTTCCCCTGTATTGCCTCTTTCTCCTTGGCACACAGACATTTTCAATGAGATCTCAGTAATTAGTTGCCATCTTTTTCCAGACTGGGCCAATTTTTTTCTACCTTCTTTGTCTTCACTTGTGACCTTCCATTTTTTCCTTCCCTCTGTACTATCTGACTTCTATCTCCAGAGGCCTCATAATTGCCAGATTGAATGAGCCCTTCTCAGTCCTTATTACACTTGGTCTCCTGTAGAATTTGTTCTGATCATATCCTCCTTTTTGAAACGCATCCCAACCTCCTTTCTGAAATTTTCTCCTTCCTTGATTTCTAGCGGCTTTACAACTTTCTCTTTTCCCAGTATCTGTGTTTTTTATTAGTGTCCTTTGTGAGCACTTCTGTCTCCATGAAACCACCTCAACCCCCTGAAGCTTAGCTCCCACAGCTGGGATGTTTATTGGACACATCTCTCTGGATGTCCATCATGACCCTGGAAATCTTGGGCATCTCAACTGAAGGCACCTTCTTCCTTCTTCATGTTTCCCTCGGAGTCTTCTGTCTTGATAAATGGTATGCTTATCCACCCAGATGCACCCACCAGAAATGCCAACTTCTTCCTAGAGTTCTCTCTCAATTCTCTGAACCCCATGTGAAACTCCTTTTGATTCTACCTCTTATTTATTCCTTGGATCCGTTTTCTTCTCTCTGCCACAGACTTTGTTTCAGATTCTGTCTTGTTTAATAGTCTACAAATCTCAGTGGAGGATTGATGAATTATAATCCCACAGCTGGGAGTGGGTGATAATGAGTGGGAAGGTGGGGAAGGAGTAGGGAAGATGGTAATAGGGTATCCTTTCTGGAATCCATTCTGATCCTGTGACTCCCAGCCTAAACCCTCTTATGTCAAACTCCTTAGTGTGACATGGGAAATTCTTCTTGATTGGGATGCTGTCTACTTTTCCAAGCTTATTTCCTGCTGTTTTCCACATATGTGTGATGTCACAGCCATACACAGATTCTGGCCCTTCCTAATATGTTGGCTAATCAATGCCTTTATGCTCAGTGTCTTAAATGTCCTTTTCTTTCTCCTGATCTAGTCCCTTGGATCATTTAGGGCTGAATTAAAGTCTTATGTTTGCTCCTATTCCTGTTCGGCCCAGTCTGAGTCATCTACTCTAGCTCCTGTGCCGTGTAATGTTTGGGAGTGGGTCCATCATGTTATAAGTTGTCAAGCTGAGAGCTCCATTTTGAGGAATCATAGCCAAAAAGCCAAGATTTTGAGAGAGAAACCAGTGCTGGAAAGACTAAGACTGTAAGTGAACTCCCGAGAGCCTTGAGAAATATTTTTTGCTTACTAAAATGAAGCAATAAGGAAAATGTAGTCAGTGAAATGAATGTCAGTGTCACGTATCTTAAGTAATTTTAAGTATTTAAGATGCTAGGGCAAGTCAAAGAATTTCTTTGTGCTTTAGATTCCTTGTCTGTAAAATGAAGATAATAATAATACCTACCTCATAGCTTGTTATGATGAGTTAATATATGTAAAATGCTTAAAACAAAGCCTGACATAGTAAGCATGAAGTAGGTATTAACTATTAATAATAATTTTCATTTACCAGCCATGATTGCTATACGTTTATTATTTCTATTTTTACTTAAGTGATTAGAATCTGTCTTGTTTTAAAGTATGAATATGAAGACACATTTTCTTTGACTGATTCTCTACCTGAGTTTTCAGAGGGTCTAATTTATTCCTCATAATTGTTGAGTCATCTTAGTTTCCACTTCTGTCTCAAAGATGTACCTTTTTACTTGACTTGGGAAGGGTTTGGGGGATGCTTGTCTAAGCAGCTCAGGACAGCCTCATATACATTTCTCAACTCCCTTTCCCAGAGCGCAGGGTTAGCTCTGTCCATAAGGTCCAGAAAATGGCAGAACAGTCTGACCCGGCTTCATGAACCTTGTTGGCAGCATGTTCTCTCGTGCTTTCTCTCATGCATGCTCATGCTTTCTCATTCACCACAGAGCTCTTTGCTCTCTACTTGGTTTTCCTTGCCTTTCCTTGCCTCTACTTCCTTTCTGTTTCCAAGGCTGCCCTACACAGACACCGACTGCTGCTCTTTTTCTGCTCCCCACCTCTAGTTCTCTTTTCCCCGCTACTTCTGACAGGACTTGGTGTCCATTTACTTACATTAAAATATTCACAATATTGCAAATGTGTAATGAAGGAAAGCTATGCCTGTAAGTCATACAGGTATATGTATCTCGCCTGAGGGCAAGAAATAGCATTTTATTCATGTTTGTATTAGAGTAAGAACTTTCCTTTAAGGAAAATTACCAGAATCAAATGAGATGATCTATAGGAGATAAATGTATAAACTATATAAATTACCACACAGATTAAAAAAGATCTAATCTAGTCTTTCCCTCTTCCACGATGGAGTACGATGATACCGTCTTCACACCAAAATCATGAGGATCTAATTTTGTTTTTGCAGAAGTAATCTTAAAAAGATATCCCAACCTTCCTATGTAACTCCAACCCTTTGATCACCTTCATAAATCCGCAAGAAAATTAGAAATATTAAATTATATTTTAAATCTATTATTTCTCTTGTTTTTGATACAGAAAGGTGGTCAGCAGTTTTAGCAACATGCATATATTTAATGTTTGTCATTATTTTTTTTTAAAGATTTTGTTTATTTATCTGACAGAGAGAGAGAGAGAACAAGTAGGCAGAGAGACAGGCAGAGGGAGAGGGAGAAGCAGGCTCCCCGCTGAGCAGGGAGCCCGATGCGGGGCTCGATCCCAGGACCCCGGGATCATGACCTGAGCCGAAGGCAGCCGCTTAACCGGCTGAGCCACCCAGGCGCCCCTGTCATTATATTTTTTTGCCCAGCCTGCTTCTCAGGCTGTAATATCATAAATGTGTTGATACTTTTCCCCAGTAGTTTTTGTTTACCGAATCATTCAGGTGACTCTCAACAGGATCTTCTAACTTCCCTAACTTTGATTTAGATTGTTGGGGTTTGTAGTAATTATATCTTTACCTAAGTGCAGTACTGAAGAGTGAAAAGGTCTTTGTTCTATAGGACCCAAATCCCTCCTTTAGACACAATGGAAGTAGAAGTTTGACAGACCCGCATTACTATGTCCTTTTATTCCAGCTTCCTTTTCCCAATCATTTGCTTTAACACCGTGTTTCCTAAGAGTCTGTGAGAATATTGATAATCCAGAAAGAAATTGTTTATAAATAGTTAATGGTGTATTGAAAAGCAATATAGTTAGGAAGCTTATACAAACTGCTCTGACTTCCTTGCTCTTTTTTCAAAATCCCATAATAATTTCAGGTGTCCTGTTGAAATCTAAACATGCTCCTGTAATCTGTAGAGAACCAGCAAGTTGTTGTTCTACTATTGCCATTGAATTAGTTTTTCTCGTGAGTGAAGTATAACAAATATGGGTGTGTCGATTAAGAAAATAGAATCATAATGACCTTTGTAACACAAAAGCCAGTAGATTAAACTTCAAGTTGAAAAGAGTGATATTTTTCTTAATAGTAAGTTCACCTAAAGCTGTGACAGAAGTAGTATGTGATCACACTAGCGAGTGATCTTGTGCTGGCAAATACAAATTAGAATGCAGGAAGTCCTGTGTTTTGCTACCATTTATTAAACAATTTGAGAAAAGTTCCCCCTCCCCAGGATAATTGAGTATATTTAAGAATGGATTAGAATGCTGATTATTAGAGTAAAAGAGTATCTGAGAACAGTACAATACAAAGTGCAAAATGAAAATTGTATTGTGGCCTTAGAAAACAGCCTCTCTAGAATCTCAATCCTCTTCAATTTGTTTTTCTGCATTAGGGTTGTTTTTGGAGGACCTCACAAAGTAAATTAGAGAAGAATATTCTGCTAATAAAAATGGTTCTTTCTCAATGAGATAAGGTAGATTTCTTTCTTGCTATTTTTCTTCAAGTTAGTAATTGGAACTTATAAGGCCAACATATATTAGAATTTTGTTTTTAATGGTGTCTTCCCCAAAACGACATGCCATGACTTTATGTTGGTCATGGTTAATTTTGAGGAAGCTTCTGAAAATGGAGCAGACAGGTGAAAAAAACCTTACATTTCTATAAATCTTCTTTTAGGAGTAAAATTTATCAAAATGAAATTAAATTAGTGTAGGATAATTTTAATAATTTTGATGATGATGATGATGATGATGATGATTCAGACCCCTCAGAGATGGACACAGTGCTTTATATACAGTAGAGGCTCAGTAAATAGCCTATGAATTTACATTTTAATCAACAGGGCTGCCATCCTGGTCAACTCCAGGTAACTCCATTCATACAGAGAAGACTAAGAATGGTGCTTCCTAGAGTTATGTAACTATGTGACTTGTGACTAGGGTAAGAAGGTTTTTTGTTTTTGTTTTTTTTAATATTGTAATTGTTCTGCTCATTTTATGTGAAATCAGTATATTTTCTTCATAAGACCTTTCTTTTTTTTTTAAGATTTATTTATTTCAGGGGCGTCTGGGTGGCTCAGTCATTAAGCGTCTGCCTTCGGCTCAGGTCATGATCCCAGGGTCCTGGGATCGAGCCCCACATCGGGCTCCCTGCTCTGAGGGAAGCCTGCTTCTCCCTCTCCCACTCCCCCTGCTTGTGTTCCCTCTCTCGCTGTGTCTCTCTCTGTCAAATAAATAAATAAAATCTTTAAAAAAAAAAAAAGATTTATTTATTTCAGAGAGAGAGCATGCAGGGGGAGGGGCAGATGGAAAGGGAGACAAGCAGACTCCTGGCTGAGCGGGGAGCCCAATGTGAGTTCTCCGTCAGGAGGCTCAGGTCATGATTTCAGAGCCCTCCATCCCAGGACCCTGAGATCATGACCTGAGCCGAAATCAAGAGTTGGATGCTTAACCGACTGAGCCACCCAGGCGCCCCCATAAGATCTTTCTTTGTAAAAACTTGACCACATTCCAGTGTGCACTGAAATCCATTTCAATTTATAGGAATGATGCCTTTTTGGAAAGTTTTTTATTGACGTCGTTTTGCTTAATAGTCGAATATGGTACTGATTGTATGTATGACATATTGTGGGACCGGAACAGAAACTGTCAAGGTCAGATAGCTCCATTGGAAGTGATCATGAACAACACGTATGAAGTGTTGACTTGATAAGGTGAGTCATAAGAACTCACTCTATCTGGTTGCTTCTGTTTACATTTTTGTCCTGTAAGGGAAAACCGGCGTAACAAGTATTTCCATTTTCTTTCTTGAGAAAATACATGAAAAATTGAAGAGATCTGCCTAGAGCCTTGTTGAAAAATTGAAAACAGATCAGATTCTGAATAGAATATATGTATTTTTTTACTCCACTCTATTTACTATCTTCCAAAGATTTTTCATGACTTTTGAGTTTGTTTCCTAAAATCTGTTCTTCTCAAAAAGATTTTTGAAAACATTAAAAAGTGTAAAAATAGAAATTTAATGTATTTTTAAAGTATAGTTTAAGCTTTTTAAGCATAATAGGTACAATTCTTATGTACTTTCAATAGTCAGATCTATGAACTGTTGAATGTCCATCAATGATTAATAAAATATATTGTATTATTATTGGCATTAAATTACAATCTTTAAATTGTAATCATTTGATGGTTTATTAAATCTAAGACAAATTTTCTGGTTAGGAGTTACTGAGATATCATATGGTATATTTAAGTAATTAAAAACTCTTAGTTCAGTTATTTGCTTGAATGAGCACCATTTTGATTTTCTTACCATCCCTTCTGAAGACAGAAGCCACCAACGAAATAAACCATTAATGTTGCCCTCACAAGATTGCAGAGCTAAATGCCGAGGGAATGCAGACTGATATCGATCTTTTGGGTAGTAGGCAAGGACCTAAGGCCCCAGGTGATAGAAATCAGGTCCTGGCAACTAGGTTTAAATCAGACTTGATATGTGAGTCTTAGGCTATATCCCTATACCTATTCCACAGCTGGAAATGAAGAAGAGGAGGAAGGAAAGGCAATTCCTCATTCTTTTGTGCAGGTGACCTTAGCTGATTGGGGTCTAAAAGGTTTAGGCAAAGTTGCGAGCTCCATCTTTTCGTATTTGTGTCAAGGCAAGGTTATCAGATGTCTCTTTGGTTCAAAAAGCACAGCCTGGTCGTTAATTGCTACCTGTAAGGTTGAGCTATTGACTGCTGCTAGCAGCAGTGTTTCAATATTCTATATTATGTAACTGTGTCAATCATGTTGCTAATATCTAAATAAAAGCAGCTACATATAGTTACACCAATCTTCCTAGATAGAATGCACTCAGAATGTCAGGCATTTGATTTTATAGCTCTGAATTCTTTACCCTTTCAGCTTTAGGGAGAATTTTAGGGAAAAAGATGGAGATGGTACATTCTTGCTAGGTTTACTTAGATGTAAGGCCAGTCTGAAAGGAAATTATGGCCTGCAAATAGCTTGCTTTGCTGAGCCTCAGTAGCCTCACCTGATGACAGTACTTGTTTGATCAGAGTTGTTATGCCTTCAAGTGAGAGCTGCTATGCTCTTTAAAAGAGAGAACCGAGGGACTTGGAAAAGTGTTTCCACAGAGAGGTTGGGAATTCATTCAGATGGTGCCTACCCGCTGAGTGTCCCCTCTGTGTTGGCACCTATCTGCTCCGGAGGATGGAGTATGAACAAGACTCAGGGAAGGGCCCTCCCTCAAGACACCCCCATTCTGGAGAGAGATGTCCAATACACATGATAAAAATACAAAACGTGTAATTTGTTAGATGGTAGCCAAGCAGGGAAGGAGGGCAATAAGAGGGCAGAGTTGAAGTTTTAGATAGGATGGCCCGGAAAGGATTTCTGGAGAAGGTGACCTTTTGGTCGGGATCTGAAGGAAGCAGACAAAGGAGCAGAGCAGGAGGAGAGTGAAAACACGGCGGAGGGAAGGGACAAAGGGAGCACTCTGTGCCTGGAGTGCGCTGAGTAAGCCGGGGTGGGGTGGGGGAGTAACAGGAGATGAGGTTGGAAATAGAACCCCACAGTAACACTAAAAACACACCACATCCTCATCTTTTACCCAGGCACTGTAGCAAGTGTGTTTCTATATATTAATTTAATCCTTATTATTTTATACCTGTTTTACAGATAAGGAAACGATTGACCAAAAGTAGCACTAGACCCGGTAAATCATCCAAGGGCACCCCACATCTCCTCCAAAGCCTTTTCTCTTGATTTCCACGCTCCTTTGTAGGAGCTGCGGAGCTCCAGCTCAGCTTGCTGACTCTCTCCTAGACCAGGGGAGATCCCTGCTTGAGAAGAGAAGAATTTCACTGGAGTCAGGGAAACCTTGCCCTCCTTGAGAGGAAGCTACCTGACAGGTCAAGGTCGGATTGCAGCTAAATTTAGCTGGAAATCAGTGTATTGATGAGCCAGTCAACTACCCGCCCATTCCAGCCTGCCCAGAGCTCAGGACATGTCATATTCGCTTAAAAAAGCCCAAGTTCTTTCTCACGGTGTTATCCTAGTTCGCCCATCTCCCACAGATTCAGGCAGGAGGGTTCTCAGCCTTATTGTCGGAAGGAGGGTGTACTTTTCTGAGAGGCTCATGAGTTCTTACACCGAGCAGCTAGCTTCCCAGGGATGGATGTGTCTGCTGACAAATTGCTGTTGTCCTTGCTGGCCACCAGTTTGAAAGATGATGAATATGTAGGAGCTGTCCTGCATTCATAAAATGGCATTCTGTTTTCAAACGTCCTTTTTGTCCTCTCGCCCTCCTACCCAAAGAAGGATTTGCAGGCCTTCGCTTGGAAAGCACAATCGCTAATGCAGTCTGTGCTGACACAGAAGACTTCTGTTGGGGGGGAGAGATTTTCAGCCTTTGCTGAGATCTGGGTCTCCTGCTATTGCAGGCGGAGCCATTACTATGCGGTAATCAGTCCTCTCAGACACTGGGTGGGGGATCCATATTTGGATGTTATTCCTCGGCCACCTTCAAGAGACTTGAGTTCCTGAAACCTCAAGGAACTAAAAGGTGGTGAATGGTTGTCACTGATAAAGCATGATGTTGCTCATCTTATCCTTTCTACAAATACCAAGTTATGCTTTCCTTATTTCTTGGAAACAGATCAGCAACAACAGCAAGATTCCTATATCCCTTCATTTGAAGAACCTATGTTGGATAAAAGCAAACACCTTTATTCTCTTAGAGTTGACCCTTACATAGTAAGCTTGAAGTTTCATCATGATTTATATTTTATTTTTTATTTCTTTAAAAGATTTTATTCATTTATTTGGGAGAAAGAGAGAGAGAGTTCATGCATGAGAAAGAGCAAGCACGAGCTGGAGGAAGGGCAGAGGGAGAGGGAGAAGCAGGCTTCCCACTGAGCAGGGAGCCCAACACAGGGCTCGATCCCAGGACACTGGGATCATGACCTGAGCTGAAGGCAGACGTTTAACTGACTGAGCTACTCAGGGCACCCCTTGATTTATATTTTAATCAAACAAAACAATGTATTCCTGAATCGAGCTGCCAGTAATTAAAAACTATAACTAAACATTTGAAAAAGAGGGAAAGAATACACACACACTATAAAAAGTTGTTGAGAAATGAAAATAGGCTACTCTTTCAAAAATTAATGTAATTAGCAAAATTATACCTCTCTGTGCAAATATCATAAACCAAATTCTATCTAGCCCCAATACTACTTTATTAGGGGTTTTTTTCTTTTTTTTGGTTTTAATTTAGAAAATGCTCCTTAATTGGGAGACAGTGAAGATCTTGGAATGGATCTCTTACACATATGTAAGCCAGATGGAAAGTGGTCTTATGGGCCATTGGGTATTACCTGTGTTCCAGAAGACCATGGGTGTTGGAATTTGAGAAATACGCCCCTCATTTGTACATGCTGCTAAGCAGAGAAGAAACAATGCCCCCTCTATCTCCCTCCTTTCACCCACTATGGGAGATCCCTGAAGGCAAGGCCTTATCTTTTAATCTTTGTGACCTTGTGGAGAAAATGACTTTTAATAGAATTCAGCATTCATTGAGCACCTATTAAATGTCAATTTTTTTTTTTAAAGCAGAGTTTTTCAGTCTTGGCTCCACTGACATTTTGAGCCCAACAATTCTTTGTTGGGGGAGGGGAATGTCCTGTGCATTGTATAAGGTCTAGTGGCATCTCTGGCTTCTACCCATGAGGTATCAGTAGTACCAGTCATGACAATCAAAAAATGTCCGCAGACGTCCCCAAATGTCTTTGGGGGCTGAGTGAAAACTACTCTTATTTGAATGGGGTGAGGTAGAGAGTTTAACTACATTTTCTAAGATAAAACATATATGACTGCTTAAAATTCACTCCCCGTCTATGCCTATACCCATACCCATACCCATGCCCATACTCATACCCACACTCACACCCATACCATCTATCTCTGCACATACACATTCTTGCAGAGTCCTTACAAAAGAGGCATTTGGTTGGAAGCACTCATTGTAGTCTTTTTTTTTTTCCATGGGAATCATTATGACTCCAGTAAATTGCTCACTAAATTTCATCTGTCGCCTGCGTTCCTGCTCAGATACAACTAAAGCCTATTGAAATTGATTTTTGTGTCAGCAACAGAGCAGGGATTCAGTAAGAACATGAAAGCTTCCCTTTCATTCCTAGTCTTTTTCCCCCGCATTATTTTAGATTTGGTGGGCCCTAATTATATTCCAGTGCTTCTCCTGCTGACATTTCTTTTGTTTTAATTAAAACTTTGGGAGGTTTGAGGGCACTGTGGGAGAGAGTTTATTCATTAACAGCCCTGATAAAGAGTCAAGTAGGTCCTTTTTTGTGTCCCTGCTGCCTGAGAATGATAGCCGGGGACCCAGTGGTCCTTTCCCTTGGTTTTTTCCTTACCACACTGGTGCCGTCCTTTTCTTCCCCCATAACTCCAAGCTTCCAGACCTGATCTTGCTGCTGCCACAGACGCGCTGTTATTAAGTAACCCAGACGGCACTGTGGGTATAACGGCTTCCTATTGAAGCCATAAATTAGGGGAAATGAAATGCAGCACTGTCTTTTTTATCATCGTTATTATTATTTATCTCTGCCTTGCTGCCTACGGTGCCTCGTGGTGCAAAGCCAACCCACCCACCCCTGACCACGTAGTTGTAAATCTCCAAAAATACAGGGCTCGTGTTGGGCTGTAATTGACAAACCGATGCAGGACTGGGGAGAGAACATAATATATCTTCTTAAGCTGGGAAGTGGAATGGAGTGAGCAGAAGAGTCTGTCAGAGATCCTGAGGGGAATACAGAGTTGCCCCCTGAAGTAGTTTGTACTGAGAGAGCTGTTGATTCAAACTCTGACCAAATGAGCTGCCCTTCTCTAAGAACAGTTGGATCTGTCCTTGGTTAGTATTCTCTCAGGAAAAGGGAAGGCAGATATGGAGGAACTTGAACAGGGCAGAGTCTGGGCCTGGCTTCTCTCTTGTCGTATCTTTCTCTCCCTGACCCTTTCTTCAGTCAGGTAAGTTGTGAGATCATGAACTACAGAATGCTAATGTCTGCTCACACCTCCAGGCCTCACTCCAGTGAGCCAGTGTGTTGCTTAGCACTTGGAAAAGAAAACAGAAACAAAACCTTCTTGAGCAAAATATTCATATCAGACCATGTGGCCTTTTCCTTCAGTTACCATACTGGGAACCATTCTTACTGTCCCCTATTCCTTAAGAGAAAAGCTATCTGCCACTCTTAAGTAGACATTTCTCTAAATTCTTTCATGCTTCTCCCAGGTTAAACCATGATGGATCACTGGAGTCTCTCTGTTCACCGTGGTTTGAGGCAGCTTACAAGGTCCACTAGGCCTAGAAACTTCATGTTTCCTGGTGTGGTTTAACACCTACTCTTTGTCAGATCCTGTCCTAGGCAACGACAGAGGATTGAGCAGACATAAGGCCAAGTCCCTGTCTTTGAGGACCTTTTGGTTCCAGCATACAGCAGCCGTGTGCCTGGAGGACTGAAGGTCCAAGGCATGGGGGACTAAGGAACTCAGAGGAGAGACAAATTGGTTCCAATATCATTCACACCACCTATTATAAGCTCTTAAGAGCTGTCCGCTGTTGCATGGAACTTTTATAGACTGCATCAAGAGCAGCCCATCTTTGTATCTTAAGGGGATTACTAACCTCTCTATCATGCAATATCCATGTATTTTAAGACATTGTGCTCTGAAATTAATAATGCACTCTATCTTAATTAATTGATTAAAAAAAAGTGCTTGGACTCTCAGATTTCAGAGTACTAAAATCTCACCCAGTAGAAAAACCCCAGTTAAAAAAACAAAAATAACCACTGAGAATCAACATAAAGTTGTTTACTTTTATGTTTTAAAAATTAAGAACATTTCATTAAGGATATTTTTCCACCAGAAATCTTAAAGTAAAGAAACCTACTTAAGTTGAATACCTCTGGCTTATCTGAAAAAAAAAAAAAAAGTCACACGGTCCTTATTTTCCTCCTTTTACTGAAGTCGAGTATACACTTCATCCTGGACTGGTGTCCAGGAACCAGGGCTTTTAAATGCCATCTATATCTGCAGGGACTACCCTGACTCAGGGAATAGGGAGGACTTTGGGGGTGGTGGGGAGGGGTGGGACACTGGGGAGGCTTAGGAGTTGGCTGCATACATTTTTTCTCCATCTTTTGCACCCCTCCATCTAGGGAGTTGAAATTTCTGGGAGGATTTATCTTCCCAGCAATTAATGTATGAAAGCCACCAAAGATTTGATAATTCTGTGGCATAAATTAGAGGGGAGCTTGTAAGATCTTTGGTTTTGTGCTCCCTTTTTTGGGGGGGGGTTGAGAGAAGAGGTTCCTGGGAAGTGTGTTCTTGGCTTACAGCCATGGCCAAGAGACTGGTTCTGCTACTTTTCTGAGCTCTCATCACCCTGCCTCCTGTCTGCCTCGTCACTGCTGTTACTTGAGCTGTGCGTGCCTTTCCTGGGTACAGGCATCAGTCTCCCTGCCAGGGAATCTGCATACATTAACTATTGTCTGCTAAAAGTTGTGACTCTTTGATTTTTTTTTCCCTTTAATCATCCATTTTGATTTTTCAACTGAGCCAAACTGGCAGCCCTGAAGGCAGGGCTAGTTTCTAACAAAGAAAAATGAGACAGTCTTTTCTTCTCCACCCCATGTCTGTGAGCAAGCCTCAGTTCTCAGTTGGCCCAGCCCTGAACAATCTTGAAAACAATCCACTTTCTGCCTGGCAGAGGGACCAAGCAGAGGAATTCACAGTGAGTGGTGTTGAGATGGGGAGCGGTTGCTTGGGAACTGTCCTGTGTCGATGCCTTGCTTCCTCCTTGCCACAAGTCTGGGAGCAGCGATGACTGGATGGCAGCTCTGCGGAAACGGAGAGCAGGACTTTTTTAAGCTACTGATGGATGGCACATGCCGGCCAAGGAAAAATAAAGTCCTTATTTAACCTGGAGAAACCCTAGGAGTAGGCACTGGTTCAAATATATCCTGTGACCATCCTTGTTCCTTGATTAGAAGGATCTTCGGAGTCTTTTCATAAGGTTGATTTGTCTACCTCTTTGCCCCAAGACACGTTGAAGAAAGAAAGGTAGCATTCTTGAAGATGTCCAGATAGGTATCTTAACTATACTTTAATCTTAACTGTGACTGGAGCATCAAGAGTTCACCTTCACTCTCATCGTTATAGCTCAGAGAGAAAGCTAAAACCAATTGCTAATCTCTGTGATCTGTGGAGGGGGGAAGTAGATTGTCCTCTCTATTGAGTTGAAAGGAACTTCATCCACTAAATTCAGCTCTTCATGTCTTATTTATGAGTGAGATGATTGAAATTCTTGCTCGCAGCCCCACCCCATCTGCTCCTGTACACTTTGGCCCTGGATAGAAATGGGGGGAGCTGGGAGAAACTGATGTGGACATATGGATGGTGTTGACCAAGAACCTGAATACAAGCCTCAGCCCTCACAACTTGTTTCAGCCCACTAGTTAGCAAATATTTACTCTGAGTCCCTGCTGTGCCAAGCACTGTGGGAGGTACAGGGTAAATATGTATCCAAGCCATTCCCAAGTCCTGTTGAATATCTCCTGACTCCATCCACTTTTCACCCTCTCCCTTACTTCCATCTTAGTCCAAGTTGCCATCCTCTCTCAGCTGAATTAATTACTAAGTAACATTATAAATATTATTTTTCCATCATCTTTTCTGTTTCCTCTGTTCTCTGCCCTGTCCCTAGAGCAATCTTTTCAAAATGCAAACTTGGTGACTTTACACCCTTGCTTCAGACTCTTTAGTGGCTGTCCATTGGTCTTAGGATAAAGGCAAAACTGCTCAAAGTAGCCTATGAGGCCCTGCATGGACTTGCTAAACACTTTCTCTCTACTCTGCCATACTGGCCTACTTTTAGTTACTGAAATGCTCTAATAACTATAGCATAACATGCTATTCCCATTATCTGGATATATTTCCTAACACTTGACTTAGTTCATTCTGTTTATCTTTTAGGTCAGAGTTTTTGTAAAAAACTTTCACCTCAGATCCAGTAAGAAATATTATACATTAATACCAAGAAAGAGAGAAAGAAAAGAAAGGAAGGAAGGAAGGGAGGGAGGGAAGAAAGAAGAAAGAAAGAAAGAAAGAAAGAAAGAAAGAAAGAAAGAAAGAAAGAAAGAAAGAAAAAGAAAGAAAGAAAGAAAAGGAAGAGGGGAAGGAAAGAAGGGAGGGAAGGTAGGTGGAAGGATGGAGTCTTTGGTTTTGTATTTTTTTTTTTAAGATTTTAATTATTTATTTGAGAGAGACAGAGATAGCAACAGAGATAGCTACAGAGAGCAGGATCAGGGAAGAGAGGGAGAAGCAGGCTCCCCGCTGAGCAGGGAGCCCGATGTGGGGCTCAATCCCAGGACTCTGGGATCATGACCTGAACTGAAGGCAGACACTTAACGGACTGAGTCACACCAGGAGTCTTTGATTGAGTTCCCTGGGAAACAAATTTTGAGGACGGAGATTGTTGGAAGTATTTTGGGGAGTGCTCTCAGAATCAATACCTATGGGAGAGTGAAGATAGATTTGAGCAGAGGAAGAAATTGAATGCACTGACAAGGCCCCAAGCAATCCCAAAAAGGAGCTTCGGAGCTGGGATGGCCCCTCAGAATTGTTCCATTTTGACATAAATGGTGTAGGCTTTTATTTTCCTACATCTACCAGGCACTGAATACTTGCTGCCTCCAGGTAAGGGGCATTACTTTAGGCAGGGAGCGTGACCAGCTATTCTCCTTGGTGAGGGGCATCTCCTGAAGAGAAACAGAAGACTTCCGTCCTGAAGAAGGGATCTGGATGGCACTCCACAGTGGCCATTACACGTCAATCCCTTGTGATGCTGGACCGGTTTGCTTTGTATAATAAGTCTGGAAACAGCTCCTTTAGTATTCCAGTCATTCTCTTTTCCTTGACAAAGTTATAAGAAGCTCCCAACTGCATCTTATCTGATGGTTGCAACCTAGGCTCACTGTTTTCCTCCTCTCCTACCCATTTTACTTCTCTTCTCCTTGGTTAGCATCTTTGCTGGTCCATGTGGCTGACTCGCTGGGGTGACCTGATCTTCATTCCTGAGACATCTGAGGCATGCCTACCATGCCTTTGTCAGGCTTGACTGCTGCTCTTGTCCCTTTACCAAAATTTTGGGTGGCATTTAAAAGAAACCTCTTATCTTCTACAGTCTGAGAGTAGAAGAAGCTGAGGACCAGACCCAGGAATTAATTATCAGGGTAGAAGAAAAAGGTTGAATCCCCAATTCAAGTCTAATTGGGAAGGAATAAGTCTCTGAAGCTTGAAATGGAGACATCCAAGCTGATGCACTTGAGAGCTTGATATCTCCGATTTCCCCAACTCCTCTGAGGCCACAGCAGTGATGTTCCTGTCTTATTCCACCTCCCTGATGATTTTCACAGGTGGCCTTCAGTTGGTGACTAATTGCTCTTGACTTTTCATTGTTTTTCTCTAGTACATCAGGAACTCTTAGCAAAAGCCATCTGATTCCATTTTTTAAAACTACTCTTTCTCCTGGACCTCTCTAATGTCTGAACTGTTGGAGTCACTAGTGTATTCTCTGGCACCTCTATCCTACTGCAGTTCCCCAGGAGTGAACATTCTTATTCTTGACCGTGACACTGCTGCAGCATGCCAGGGGCATGCCAGGAGCCACTGTCACCAGTGATGGGGGTCTCCTTGACAGCTACCCTTAGAGTCTGTTTCCTCAGGCCATTCCTGTCACCGACTGTCAGGTAAAGTTCCCCCCAGAAACAGACCCCGAGATGGAGATTTACATGCAGGAATTTTATTGGGGAGTGGTCTTAGGGTCTACACCTATGAAGAAAATAGAATTGTGTGGAAGAAAGAGTGTAACTGCAATGCAGTCTTACAAAGACCACGGCCATCCCTAGAGGAGGTCAGGAGCTGAGATGGTCCTTCAGTATTGTCCCACTTTAAGACAAGAGGGCTGTGCTTTTCTACTCCCGTGTCAACCAGTCAGTCGTTGATTTGGCTGTCTCCGGGAGAGAGTGTGACCTTGGCAGTGCTTTTGTGGTTGAGGCTAATTCCCAGGGCTCGAACTGGCTGAGAGCTGTCAGATGTTTCAGTCTTGAAGGGAGAATCTGAGTGGTGCACTATGGCATCAATGATAGATAGATAGATATAGATAGATAGATAGATAGATAGATAGATAGATAGATAGATAGACATAACCATGATATTTGAGCCATGAAAGAATAGCTATAACCACATGTGCTACACTCTGGTTTTTTTCCATTTGATTTGGTTTATTGTCATGGTTCTCTGGGCGGTTTTGTTTGTTTGTTTGTTTTTAAGTAAGTTCATGCCCAACATGAGGCTTGAACTCACGACCCCGAGATCAAGAGTCACATGCTCTAACAACTGAGCCAGGCAGGTGCCTCAGTTTTCATGGCTCTTGTGATGCACATGTTGAAAATCACAGCACTGGATATGATCAGTAGGGTTCGTGTAGGATGCTGTAGAAACACAAAGGTAGGGCACTCACTCGCTATTAGGAAAGTGAAGAAGTCTTCCTCAATAAAGGTGAGATCTAATCTAAGCTAAACACGAGATGCTAAAAACATTCTACCTGCGTGTGAGTCCTTGGACAGCAGGGAAGGAAATAGTAGGTAGAGTGTCTGCATTTTCCATAAACCCAGTTTGCTCCTGTGCTGTGCTGAAAACAAATGTATTTCAGTGACCTAGAAATGAAAGGACTCTTTCTTCCAGGCTAGCCTCAGGCTAGCGTCTCTAAAGCCATCTTGCTGTTCCTTAGAAAAGAACAGCAATAACAGAGCCAGGACTTCCATGGCTATTTCAGACAAAACCATTGTTTTTCTTTTGCATTCATTTTAGGGAGGAGGTAAAGGGGTAGAGTACTATAATCCTGGAGTGATTTAGATTTCACTGCAGTGTTGAGTTATTTTGTAAAGAACAAGAATCAGCATATATATATATATTTTTTTAACCTCAGGTGTGAGGTAGAAGAAAGGAAGAAGGGGAGCAGGATGTGTTTGGATGTGTGTCTGAGGAGGGGGCCAGACCACACTCACCAGTTCTGAGTGACCCCACACCCTTTGCTCTCCTCGATTTGATGCCCATTCTTCCTCCTTCCTTGTGAGCCTGCTTGTTATGCTTGAGGACATGATTGACAATAGGCTTTGGGTCCTACTGGAATACCAATTATGCTTTTTAGTCTAGATTTGGTCTTTTATTTTTGCTATTGTTGGTTACTTCAGGAAAAAAAAAAACTTCTTTCTTTTATTAAAAAATGACTCAGCAACTGCAGTCCAACAAGATATTTTTTTCTAATTTTTGTGGAGAAAAAAAATTTAACCCTTTTGTCTCCCTTTAAAGTTTTTTTTTCTCCCCAGAATTAAAGTTTTTTTTGTCCTTGGCTGAATATGTATTTTAGATTCAAATTTAGATGGAGTCTATGTTTATATTTTTCATTACTTCATAAATGGAAATAAATTAAAATTAGGAGTAATATTAAATTTTCACTTTAAAATTCTCCTGTAATAAAAACATCTTCCCATGTTGCCTTGCCCTCAAATAAAAAAAAACTTTTTTAAATCCTACCTGAAATAGAGATGAATGGTTCGATGTTTAACTCCAGTGAAGTAAAATATAAAAAGAAGGTTTGTTTAAAAATTTCTCAAAATCTTCACGATAAGAAGTTTTAATTCAGGAGCTGGATGGCCGAAGTGGGAGAGAGGAGAAAGTGTCCTGCGTGTAGGTTCTCAGTAACTGTGAGATTTTGGCCTCGTCTCTAAAAGGGTATTGGATTAGGTACCTTAGGCTCTTCCTACTCAATTTATTTGTGGTTTTATGAAGTTTCCTCTTTAAACCCTGTCCTAACAATGACTATGCCTCAGGTTCCTAGTGATCTTTAGGTCAGCTGACTCCCGGCTATTCCCTCAAAGTCAGCCTTAATCTGGATCCTAATTTGGGTTGACATTCTCCAGTGATGTAAAAGGCCCCTCATGCCAGGCGGCCTCCTTTGTGGTCCTCCTCTATCAAAGGCTGACAGCTCAGCAGCCTTCCTATTCCAGAGTGCGGGGACGTCTTTGCCTGGGACTGAGCTGAGGCTGCTAATAGTTGCATCTCCAGGACCTCATTTAAGCCCAACTAGCACCCCGAGGTGTATTATTCAGTTAGCTGTCAGAGCCATCCAGAACTGTTCTTCAGCTTGGGAGTGAAATTGAAAATGGGAGAGAAGTAGGTTATTTTCTTTCTCTGTGTTGCCTTCAATGACATTAAAGCAGTTACTAGAATAAAAACAAAGACAAAAAACAACACCGTACCCTACATTCAAAAAAGTAGCAGGTATTTAATTTATTTCTTTCAAACCAAGAACTGCCCCATACCTTGTGTTTGCAATATGAAGGGGATTGCTTGTATTCTGTCTGCTCCCTGGCCTTAGGCCTGGGCCAAGGGCTAGATGTGCTGGGCTCCCAGGCTACTGGTGGAAAGAACTAGGTGTTGACGTGTCCTTGTAACAAATTATGCATTCCAAGAGGATTCCCTGTTTCTTGAGGACTTAAAGATCAAGTGTAGTGTTTCTCAAACTGTGTGTTGATAGGGGCGCCTCAGGGGCTCCCACAGAGGAAGAGAAAGAGGTGGTGGTCAGAGTAGACCAGACTTTGCCGGTCAAGCCCCTGCTTGAACCGGGAGGATTCCATTTAAGATTTATTTTTCTTTTTGGGTACTTGAGTTGAATCTAAGAGGAGTGAGTAACTGGGGATTCAGGAGAAAAAGGGTGTCTTAGGCCAAGAAAACACGTTACCAGAGAGGCAAGAAACAATACAGTACATGTAGAGAACACAAACAGTTTTGTCTCAAGGATCCCAGAATAAAAGCAGATGGGAACCTCTCAACGTGGTATGGCAAGTAGAGGGTCGGGTCTCAGTCGGCTGTACAAGCAGGTGTTTTCCTTCATCTGGCTGTATGGCACCCTTAGCAGAACTGCAAGTTGAACGGGCTATAGGATACTGACCAGATGCTCTGTATTTGTCTTCAGTTTCCCTCCCCTCCTTTAATGCTTTAGTAGAGAAACAGCCATTGTTTAAGGTATGATTGCTGACCCTTACGTTGAAGACTTGATACAGCTGACCCCTGAACAGCAGGAGTTTGAACTGCATAGGTCCACGTAGATGCAGCTTTTTTACAGTACATACCGTAAATGTATTTTCGTTTCCTTATGATCTTCTTAATAACATTTTCTTTCCTCCAGCTTACTTTATTGTAAAAATACGGTATATAAGACCTACCACATACAAGGTATAGATTAATCAACTGTTTTATGTTATTGGTAAGACTTTTGGTCACTAGTAGACTAGTAGTAGTTAAGTTTTTGAGGAGTCAAAAGTTATACATGGATTTCTGACGGCACAGGGATCGGCGCCCCTAACCCTTGCATTGTTCAAGAGACAACTGTATTCCCACAGAAAAGCTGCTGATTCCTTTGCTAAGGTCATCGTTATAGTACCCTAGACTCTTACTGGGACCTGGACAACTCGGGAGGCCATTCAGTATTTATCAACAGAGGACACTGTTGCGACTGCTCCCTGACGTGACAGTAACTGCAGGAAGTTAGTATTCCTGGACACCGAGCTGTGGTAGCATTACTCTTCCCACTCATTGTGAAAATTGCATTTCCAAATGCTCCTTGGGGTGGAAAGGGGTGGCAGTAACAATGACACCTTCCCCTGCTCCCTCACCCCCGCGACCCCCAACCACTAAGCCCTTTTCCCCCATATTCTGCAGACAGGGAAACTGGGCCCAGATGGGTTACATCACCTGTCCCGGATGAACCTGCTGGTCATGAGCAGAACCTGGACAAGAGCCAGGCCTCTGGAATTCCAGTCCAGGGCTCTGTATGGTAACACTCCAGGCCCTTCCCTTACGGTCTGAAAGTTGAAATAAGCCGGAGGGGTTGTTCCCGTGACCATATTGGTTACCCAGTTGATGCCTCCTTCTTTTAGCTCTTTCCTGACCAAGGAGGAAAGGGAGGGAGCAGAATGGGAGGTCGAAAGGTGAAGGAAGTGCTACCGGAATCAGAGTAAATAGGCGTAAAAAGCTGAGAGAGATAAGAAGCAAAGGGTTAGACAGCACCTAACCTATCCCCTCTTCCCAAATACAAGCATCCATGCTTCCTTCACCTGCTGTTTACATCCATGACCATGCCACTCCGGCTGTGGGGTGAGCACCCACCACTCTGGGCACTGGGAATACAGCGATGAGACATGGCCCTGGCCTTCGTGAAACATACAGCCTGGAATGAAAGACAGCATTTAACATTAATCACAAGACAGGGTCATAACTAATCATAGGCCGCATCTGCGGACATCTCCCACGTGCCAGACACCATCACACACTGTATCCACGTTTAGTCCTCACTGCAATACCAGGAGTCAGGTACCACGGTCTCCATTTTCAGATGAAGAAACTGAAGCCTAGAAGGTTAGGGAAGTTTAGGGGACTGGTGTAAGGTCATGCAGCTGGCATTTGAATCCAGCTGATCTTGGAGGTAGTATAATACTGCCTGGTAGCTGTCATAGGTGAAATGTATTTTAGGAGCCACATATAAAATGCATTTAGAAGTAATGCGTATTGACCGTCCTTGCTACCGTCTGAGAGTTGGATGTAGACTTTAAGTTTCTCAAGGAGCAAGTGTAGAGAAAGCTTCTGTTCTGGGGTTGCCCTCTCACCACACCCCATTCTCTTCTGATTCTGTCTGGTTGCCACTCTGTGGTGGTTCCAAAGACCAAAGAGGCCTGCTTTGGGCAAGTGGTTGCTTACACTCAACATTGCCTCTTTGATCACAAATTTGGACTTAGTACTATCTGTTTTATTTTAGGCTTACTTTTAAGATAAAGATACATTTACGATCTCAAGTAAGAGCAGAATACTATTCAGTTGAGACTGTTACCATCCAATATATTTTCATAATCCAGGAAACTAAAGTTTCTTCACATACTGAGTATTTCCTGACAAAGGGGATAGTTATGTCTCCTCCACGCAGGCCAACCTCCCCTTCCTCCTACACATGCCCTTACCTACCACCTTGGAGAGAAGATAGAACCAAATTATTCAACATTGCCTTTTTTTGTTTAACTTAACAATCACTATGAAAACAAACCCAAAAACTAAGTGATGGAGATGTTTTACAAAGTAAACACTAAATGGAAATTGATCCTTGAAGCATCTAAAGGTGTGTGTGTGTGTGTGTGTGTGTGTGTGTGTCCCCGTTTTCCCCAACAGTATTCTGTAACAGTGATCTAGGTAATTGATCTCTATAGGTGGAACTGAATGTGGACATTGCTTACCACAACTAAAGTCTTTTATTATTTTTTTTTCTTTACAGGGTCGTCACGTTAAAACGGGCCAGCTTGCAGCCATTAAGGTTATGGATGTCACAGGGGTAACGTATCTTTATCTTGCCATCTCAGTAGCTATATATTTGTGATAGAGAAATTAGTGATAAAAAATCATTTTTCAGAAATAGAATCTTCTTAAACATCTAAAGTCTTTCCCCACTGAGCTTAACATAAAGCAGTTAAGAGTATCGAACAGCTGACTGGAGAAGACCATGGATAAATCACTCTAATTAAATTAGATATCTACCCACTGCCTTACGTAGTTAGAGTGAATAATGTGTGTTGAAAATTTACATAAATACAATGACGGATATTTGCATATGAAGACAGAACACGGATTTGAAGGTATTAAAAGAATAATACCGAGATTACACAGAACAGATGGGTCTTAGCAGTTTTCCCAAAGGTCAACCTAATGCTGAGTAGATAAAGTTTGTGTAGCTACTGCAATTTGATTAGGCTATTTCACATGAATATTTCCCTCCTCCAAAATATTGACCAAATAATCCCAACAACCAAAAATTCTTTTTTTTTTTTAAAGATTTTATTTATTTGCGAGAGAGAGAATGAGAGACAGAGAGCACGAGAGGGAAAAGGGCAGAGGGAGAAGCAGACCCCCTGCTGAGCAGGGAGCCCGATGCGGGACTCGATCCCGGGACTCCAGGATCATGACCTGAGCCGAAGGCAGTCGCTTAACCAACTGAGCCACCCAGGTGCCCCCAAAAATTCTTATTATTATGGAACAACACTGAAATAAAATTTCTGCCCTGATGATCAAAAGCAATCTAAGGAATAGACTTTATTTTAAATAAAATCTCATGCTTTCAATCCTTTTTGCTAGATCTATTTAAAATATTTTAATGCCTTTTTGAGAGTATAGAGCAAAAATCAGACTTGAAAGGACTCACTGGACATCAAAAGCATGTTAATAATTTTCTGTCGTTCTGGGGATTTTTCTAAGATGTCTGCCTGGCGTACATAAAAGCTAAAAGACCAAAGTCTTCCATTCAGCCTGGAAGTGGTTTATTCAATGTAAATAGACATAGAATGAATGAATCACACAAAGATATCAAGAACCAGCATACAGATTAAAAAAGGCACACAATATATCTGCTTGTCAGATTTCAGTCCATGTCTTTTCTGGCCCAGTCTGTTACCTTTGATAAGTATATATTATATGGTACCCTGTCTCCCATAATATTAATTTCACTAATGTTCATTTATACCACACATTGTACTGACTTCCTTTCCTTACTTATTATTGATCTGAATTTGTCTTTAAATTATATATATTTTTCACCAGCAAAAAATTATTCCCATGTTTATTGGCATTAGATAAAGTACCACTTCTTTTTATTTGTATTTGATAAATAAATACATTTTGATCTATAAATACAGATAAATACATTAGTCAAATTTCAAAGGTTGCAAACCAGTTCAAATATTTGATCCCTATTAGTTTATTAATTCACCTGACTTTTACTGAATAAGAAACTGCATGTATATTTTATTAATTACATTTAGGTTCTGCCACTTGAAACAGAAAACGCAAAATCACAAAGGCTCAAGCACGAGGGAAGTGTCTTGCTCTCTCATGTTAAGGGAATCTGGAATCTACAGCCCAGGGATGTATGGCAACAACGTGGTGGAGTGGCTTCCACACTCAAGGTTTAGTGGTTGTCAGATTTCCATGGATCACATTCTTCGGCAGCAAGAAAAGGGGAGAGAGTGGGTGAAAGCAGAAGGATACAGAAAAGAGCTCCTTCCACTAAAATCTTTCCTACTTGTACACAACATTTCTATTTAACTTCTGCTTTCATTGGCGATACCTAGCTGGGGTATACCTGGCTATACCTAGCAAAGGGAAACCGGGAAATAGAGTCTTTTATTCTCCCAATAGGTGCAGTTAAAAATCTGCATTCTGTTAGACGTGGAAGGAGAATGGATATTGGTGTGATCAGTTAGCAGATCTGACACAAAAAATCAAGATCAGATACTATCAATCTCTATGCAGAAACCCATTATAAATATGGAAACCTTTTACAAAGTTTTTACCACAGAACAAATCAGAATTTATTTTGCAGTTCTGCCAAAGTCATAATACTCTATTTTCCCTGGATTGTATAAGATCCCCACATAATGTAATGCACTTGGCAATTTAACAGTTACTGGGTGTGGACATTCCAAGACCTTCGTGCTATAAAGTTCTGTTGTGCGGTTCTGTGGAACTATAGTGATTTCCACTGACATCATTAATCTCAGTGCTCAGAGTTGTATGTTGATACATAAAGTAGGACTTGAAAGCACTGAATATTACTGTCATAGTTTCTGGTTCTATTTTTGAGACTTTAAGTTGCTTGAAGAACCACTTACTATTGTTAGACCACCTTGCTTTGGAATCAACGCAGCTATTTATCCCAGCGTATGTATTTTCAGTTTAAAGAGTATCAATTAGCCTTTCTAAACTGGGTTCCAAAAGAGAGTGAAGCTCTGCAGAGAAACTCTTTTCTCAAGCCTGCAGAGGATGGTACAGAGCCAAGGCTGTTGTCAGTACATAGGAGAGTCAGTCCATTGCATACAGTGGATGCTTTATGGTACTTGGACTTGATTTTCTTAGGGAACCCTTGTTGAAAGGGCTGGGTAGTTTCCCTGATTTACGCACATCACTGACTATTTTGTAATCACTGACCCTTAACAAAGATAAATATGAACATCACATCAGGAGATAGTTTTCTATTTCCCATGTTGTCTGATACAGCATCAAATGACTTTTGTGTCACCCCCTTACACATTACAGTCAGCATAAGATTTCCTTTGTGAAATTTGTGTGGTAGCCTTGGAAAACAATCTATTTCATTTTGCCGTGTTGTCTTTTGTGTATTATGAAATGCTGCAAAAGCTTCTTACCAATTATTATAATTGTGCTCATTATAGCTGCTCTGTTAAAAACGGAGATGAATTCTCAAAGGTCGTCTTTGTTAATTGTTTGCAGTGATCTACTGCAGTTACTATAGTTTATTGTAATGAAATTGATAAAACCATAAGCATGAAATCAATTTTTAGATTATTGTTTTTACTCTACACCACTTCCTCTTTCTTTTCTTAATAGAAACTAGCCACAGAAAGAACTGGATATAATGCTTCTGCTCTTCCGGTTTTAGAGCTGAGACACTTCCAAATTTGCCAATATTTGCTTCAGAATTAGTACTTCAACTCAGACTCAGTCTTTGAAGTTGTTTTAGTTCCTGAAATAATTATGAGAATTTCTTCACTTCGCAGCTTTCTGGGGATTCCTTCCCAGCTGGGTTTGTGTACTCTAGATTTGCCTACAATATCTAAACAAAATTGGGCCCTCTCTGGTGGTGTTTCTCAAAGTGGACTACCAGCTTCTGTGAACTGTCAGCCCTCCGGTGGTATTCATGAGAAATGCAGATTGCTAGACCTGCTGTAGAATTTCTGGGCAGAGCCTCTGAACCTGCCTTTTCTACAAGCCCCTCAATGAACTCCAGATTTGTGAAAGTCGGAGGGGCACTTTTCTGGGCTTTTATATTCCCTGCTTCCTGGCCACCATATGTAGAGAGACTATGGTTCTCTGATAACCCTACAAATAATCCTCATTTTCATTTGGAGAAAAATTCCTGGTGTAAACTAGTCCTTTTACAATGATACCTTGAAGCCCACACAGGACTTAAGGAGATCATAACTTAATGTCATAGGCTTTCAACTTTACAATGATTGGCTCTGATCTTACTCCTCAGGACACTTTGGGTTGTAGTACCAAAGCCACACTCAAACCAAATGAAGTTGAAAATGGAATTTATTAGAAGTCACATGATGTGATTAGGAACGTCATCTCTCTCTATCGCTGGGCTCTGTTTTCTTCCCCACCAACAGCTCGAGGTTCACTTTCTGATTACTTCATTATTGTTAGTCCCAGCAAAGTGCCAGTCTGAATATCAGCGGCACAGCTTGGGTCATGTCCCCAGTCCTGAACCAACCCTTGTTTTCCTTCCTCCTTATCTGGATTGGGTACCTGGCCCTGGAACCTATAGGGATTAAGGGTTGGAAAGGATGCTTCCTCAAAGGAAAGCACATGAGATATTTGAGAATAGGGTGGGAAAGTGGTTGAGTAGGCAAAACCAGGAGAATTACAACACTATGATAGTAAATATTGTTGTAGTGGATGTGCTTAAAACCAATTTGGTCCTTAAGTGCCTCTCCAAGGGCCTTTGTTATGTTTCAGCCAAAAGTAATAATAATGGTAACTAACATTGGTGGAGTGATTATTATGAGCCAGAACTCTTTTAAATCCTTTCTATATATTGATTATTTAATCCTGTCAGCAACCTACAAAACAGCTTCCATTAACAGCACCATTACAGAGATGAGAAGACCAGGCATATTAAGTATCCTGCTCAATGTAACATGAACATGGTGGGGTGGCTATCTCAGCCTGAGCAGTTTAACTCTATCCTTGAAGTCCATCCTCTCCACCACATTGCTATTGGTCTCCACTTAAGATAGAAGGGCATTTAGTGTTTAATTTAGTGTGAATTTTTCCATTAATTTATTCAATAAGCATTTACTAAACGTTTGCCTACTAGGAGGATCCATTTTAAACCCTGCTTGACTGAGTTCCCATTTCTGTCTTGCTTATTGAATTCCTGTAACTGAAGCTTATGACCAGGCTCCAGCTCTCTTTGAGGAGTAAAAAGTAGTCTCCCAAGAGCCTCGGGTAGAGGGCTTTGCCCATAGTTAATGGGTTCAGTGAATGTTTGCTGAAACTGGACAAAAAGAAAAAAAAAATCTTTTCATCTTGGGTTGTTTGGAAGAGTCAGGGGACACATGCTCTAAGCATGTTTGGTTCCTCCCTCCCAGAAAGAGGCCATTCGGTGGAGTGATGACTAGCACAGAACATAACATTATTAATAATAGTAATAACAACAACAGCGGCAACCATGGTCAAAATAAAAATGGCTGAGTACTTATCCTGTGCCAAGCATTGTTGTACTTTGTTAACCATATGTTAGCTCATTTAATCCTCAAAACAACTCCCCTTAGTGGACACTGCTAATATGTTCATTTTACAAATGAGTAACTGAGGGCATGAAGAGCCTGAGTAACTTGCCCAAGCCCCACAGATAGTAAATGGCAGAGTTGGAATTCAAATTCAGCCAGTTAGGGTGTGTCCACACACACCCCCCTCCCCAGCCCAGTTATAGGGAAGAAAGTTGAGGGCATACCACTAGAGCTTGGCCTGCAGACTCAGGTAGAGCTGAGATCACACCCTCTTTACTGACTGTGACCTTGGGCAGCTTTCTTAACCTTGCTGAGTCTCATTTTTCTTATCTGTTAGGTGGAAATACAAACATCACCAACTTGTGTTGAGGCTAAAATGATAGAATATATAGTGCCCGGCACATAACAGGTCCTCAAAAAATGATTTTGATTATTAGTCCTGAAAAGATACAGTGAGTGCCTGAATGGGGCAGGCAGTATGAATGGAAAGAGGATTCTAGAGAGGGCCTTGAACTTCTGTCATTAGTAGATGAGAGTGTGGGGATGGCGGCATGTGCTAGGAGCTATGCTCCATACCTGGGTTACCTACTTATTAATAGTGTAAATAGTTTGACTCAGCCTTGTCTTCACCAGCAAACATTCACTGACCCCATTAACTGTGGGCAAACCCTCTACCAGAGGCTCCTGGGAAACCACTTCTTTACTCCTCAAAGAGAGCTGGAGCCTAGTCATAAAGCTTCAGTTACAGAGTTATTAGTGTTCCCCCGAATAATATTAGGCTCACCCCAAGCATATACAAAATGACTTAGTATAGAGCAGGATCTAGGAGAGAATGTGTGGCTAGATTCCTCCAGAAGCTGAAGACTGAAGCCATAATCATTCATTCATTTAGGAGTGGATGGGTGTGTTATGTTCTAGAGGGACGGTGGTGAGGAGAAGAGACACGAGCACTGTCTTCTGGAATCTTACATTCCAGCATGCATAAAAGACACTTAAACAGTTGAACGATGACTGAATCACAGTTCTGGTGAACTTTTAAGGAGTGTGCAGAGAGTATTAAGAGAGAATTTAAGAGGAAACTAATCTATCTGGGCAGTTCGTATGTTTCCTGATAAAGTGACAGCTACGTGAGATCCGAGGATGAGTAGATCTTGGTTCTGCGTTGGTAGGGCTGGGAGAAGGGCATTCTCAGCTGTAGGAGTCTGACCCTCTGGTGGGTTCAAAAATGCCTGGGAATCCCCACTGCAGGCCCTTCTGCTGCAGAGACCCTTCTGAACACACCTCTTTGGGACTCCTTTGGGGCTCTTTGGGTAGGTGTCTTTAAAAGACAGACCATCTGATAGAGCACATGATGAGAACTTTTAACAAAGATAAACAAATGTTTTTTTTGTCTCCATAATACCCTCTACCTTTGGGGAGGTATTTAGTGCTTCAGTTCTGTATGGTATAGAGCATGTAGAACTTGGAAAGCTTCTAGAGTTCTAAAAATGAACAAGCTGAGCTGCCCACTACATGCACACTTACGCGTCTCCCCCTATCTTGCCTACAGATTATATATACCCCTCTTGGTGGCTTATGTGTGTCCAGGTCTCTGCACATGGACACGCACACCGGGTGTATGGCCTGGATGTGTAGGCTTGTCCTATGTGCAAGCACAACATGTCAGAGAGGTGGCTTAGGGCAATATAAGCCACTTCATTTATGACAGACTTCAGGCAAGTTAGTGACAACACTACGAGGGGTAGCAGTCATTTACTTCTGGGTTACTTGAGCATGGGGTTTTGTTTTGTTTTTTGTTTTTAATTCATGGTTTTCTTGGGAGTTGCCATCAGTGGAGGCTTGGGTGTGAGAAAAGACACATCGGGCTGCATTAGCTGTTTCTCTGAGGAACAGCATTTCCCAGCAGGTTAGCCTCACGATCAAGGGCAGCACTGCAGATTGGCACTTGCATCTGGGGCTATCCTCGTTTTGACATTTCAGGGCTCCTGTACCCTGGGCATGTTGCTTAACCTCGCCTTGTGGCTAATACCCCTTCTCTCATAAAGTTTGTGTGAGAGGTGAGCAGAGTTATTTATAAAGAAAGCATTTGAGAACAATACGTAGAACGCTATGTTCAGTGTGTATTATTATTATTATTAGTGTCTCTTGCAGACATTTTTCCTTTTTCTCTCGGCCGTACCAACAATCCCTGTAGGAGGCAACATGCCACACCCCTTCCGGCTATAGGGTCTTGGCAATCACTAGTTTTCTGCTAGAAAAACGGTTCCCTCCTTAGTCACACCGCATCACGCTTTTCTCGCTTCCTAAATGGGTAACCCCTATAAGGCCTTCAGAATTCAGACTCATTCTGGATCTGTTTCCTTTGATCTGTAAAAGTATAATTTATAGGTGTATAACCTCACCTTGAGATAATTTGAGGAGATCCATACATGCTTAATTATCATTTAATTTTTAGTACATTTTCATATTTAATAAACTGTGATAAAAAAACACAAACCTCAAACTGTATGCTATATACCAACAAACACTGGAATATGGCAACCTCTTAATTTATACTGCTAGGTTCCTCCATTCGTGTGCAGAATTTCATTCAGTAAGAAGAATTTCCACTGAAATTTCAAAGCCTTCCCTTTAAAAAGAGAAATTTGCAATTACTTATCTTAGGAATGTAGGTTTTCTCTCTCCTTTGGAAACAAAACAAAACTGAAAATTAATGAGATATTGAAGCTGATATGTGACTTTGTATTGCTTTCAAAAACTAATTTTGTATTCACTAAAAGAGCTTCTTTGTTGTCACTGATTAATTTTGTAATGAGATATGACATAATTAAACTCATAAGAATAAATGTTACTGATTTTAAAAATCCAGTTTTTGTTGATGCTCTATGTTGCCATCCTGAATAAAATTTCTACTGGAGGAAGGGATTTCACTATTACAAATTATTTTAAAACATTTTAAAATTACATCCTAGGAAATGTCAATAATCCCTTCACATTCTAATGCCTGTGATTCTTTAACAATAAATTATGTTCACCTTTGTGTCATGTTCTGTCAACAGTGAAGTTCAGAAGGTTGGGGAAGTTAACACAAACACCTGCCTAATGCCAGCAAGTGCTATGGAGGGCAGCAGAGGCGGTTCCAACCGGTCTCCACACCCCTAGGGTGAAGTGGCATTTATGAGTCTCTACATCTCACACTTTCTTCTGAGTTCAAACTGACCAGTCCCTTTGATTATTACAGGAGTTACACAATTTTATTCTTGTCCCATGGATTGAGAGCTAAATGCTGGGCAAACTCTTTGTTATAAAGCACATTAATATTAAGTATCTTATTAATTCCACTTTTCAATCCTAGCATATTGTAGATGCTTAACGTATATTCCCTGTGTCTTAAATATGCAACTTAAAATCTCTCCTTTGTCCCCTGATATCATTCATAAACAAATACTATTGTGTGCTAATGAGTTTCTTTAATTGGAGGGCCAAAGACAGGTTTCTGTTCATCCCTGGCTTAAAATGCTCCCAGACACTTCCTTCATGATTAGCAGCTTTAGTTTTATCACCATGGGTAACTGTTCTTCTGTCTAGGAGTTTTCAGTATAGAATTAAGAGCATGGCTTTGGAGTCAGACAAATCTCCCTTTGAGTCTTAGCTTTAACATTTAATATACGAATGAACTTGGGGGGTTACTTAACCTCTCTGAAATTCATTTTCCTCACTTATATGGGATCATTAAATCATCTATTTCACAGAGCTGTTTTGTATATTAAATACACAGTTTCTGGTACATAGCGAACGTTACATAAGTTTGGGTTTGGCTATATTTTCTGACCACAGTATCATATCATTATATGATAGCATCATCAGAGGTAGTCAGTGGCCTAAAAGCATCTCCTGGAAGCATCCATTTCTTTGCATTTGAAAACCACTTTGTCTTACATGGTTTGCCATCCTCCAGGAGGCCAGTCCTGGCTTCTCACACGGAAGGTTTTTCTGCAAGCAATAAGAGAGAGCTAGCCCCAGTGCGCAAGTAATTTTCCAGCTTCTGCTACATCACATTTGCTAATGTCCCATTGGCCAAAGCAAGTCACATGGCCGAACCCAGAGACAAGCAGAGGAAAAGGACTCCCATCTCTTCATGAGGGAGGCTGCCAAATATCACGGCCTTTCCACCCCTCCCCCACCCACATCTAAGCAATAAATAGATTCCCATGTTCTTGAGAAAAAAAACAGTCTTCTTTATTTTGATAATAAAGCTATGTTTAATAAGCACTTGATAATTTCTAAGCCTGAGAGGTGGTTTAAATAGATACTCTTATTTTCATTCACATAACTGATATTTAGAGAGTCCATATGCAATGTCTGAGGGTACATAATGAATCAGCTTGGACTAGATTTTGAAGTCTCATGACTGAAGTAATGGTTCTTCCTAGTGTACCAGACTTGGCTTATTAAAATTAGTCCCTCTTAAAATTTGTGACAATTTGGTACCATTACTTTGTTTTTCATTATGACCCAGAGGTCATTAATTTCCTGGTGGGCTTGATCCTTTTGCTTAATTCTTAAGACATGAAAATAATCCACTTACAAAACAGAAGACATCCTTCTCTTATAACTTTGTAATCTAACTCTAGCCTCTGTGTTGTTGTCTTTGTCTTTTTGAAAACATTATAACTCGTGCTTTTCAATAGCCATGTTGTGAGAGGGTAGACTGCTTGTCAAGTGGTTAAATAAGTTCTTGTAGTTACTAGTAAGTGTGTCCCTTTCAATGCCACTGACTAACTTTCTACCACTAGACTAGAAATTGGTATAAATAGTAGCCTGATAAAATGCATGCCCACTTACAAGGTCCTATAAGATCAAGATCAAGGTTCTGTGCTAGAGCTACATAATCATGACCCACAGTGGTTCCATAATTGGATTTGGAAACCGTGCAATTTAAACTAAAATTCAAGATACTTTCATTCCTGCTCTTCCACCCTTGTTACTATTTATTTTTTGGTTGACAAGATTAATAATAATGTTTATTTTCTATTACACTTTATAACTTTCACATACTTCATTCAAATATCGCAAAAGCCTGGGGCATATAATAAAATACTATTATAAAATCTGTATCTAATTATAGAAGAGAAAACTGAGGTGGTAAAAGGTAAGTTACTTTCCTGGGATCGTGGAGCCCAAAGAGAACATGCACCCCACCTGCCCACCCTCATTTTTCTGACTCAGTGCATATGTTTTCTTCATTTTCATATTGCCTCAGTTTACCTTTGCAAAGTGATGGAGAGCACACTGCCTTCATTCTGATCTCTGATACTGTTTATTTTGGATTTAAATATATATTGAATTATACTGATACTTAACTGTTTCATAAAGCCTCATTTTCTTAATAGTACAGTAAACTTTTTAAAGACCCCCCTCCCCCCGCCATGGATTCTCCCACATCACCCTCCATCCTGTTGAGAACCTAGGAGGCCTGCAGGAATGCTTGTAGAAGCAACTTGTCACTAAGAATGACTGAAGGTGAGACTGGCAGGCTGCCGTGGGAGAGGGAGGGGTGTTTTATTGTCTCATGTAGTTGCCTCTTTAGTGGAAGCAGCTGTCGATACCAGGCTGCCCACAGAAACCCTCAGGTCTGTTTTCTCCCCTTCTGTTTAGGCTTCCCTAACATACATCTGCTCACATCCCACATTCATCCACAGTTATTTGGCCCCACATGGTATTTGGGCCCACTGAGATCCATAGCTCAGTATGCACCATAGTAAGACATCTGAGGCGTGCTACGGGGACCCTTCGCCAAGTGGAAGGTCTGTGAAGGTCAGTCTCTCCCCAGGCCAACAGCGAAGGCGTAGGTAGTTTCTGATAGCTGCAGGGTAGTGTCTGATAGGGGCAGGTCAGCAGTATGCCATCTCCTCCCTCAGCCACCATCCCAGCCCCTCCCTCCTAGACTCCCCTCCTCACCTCGAGGGCCACACACTTCTCCTCAGCTCAGCGCCTCTCCCCAATCTTATATTCTATTTTGAGATCACCTAGTCTTCTATTTTGTTAAGCCATGTGATGTGTAACATGTTTCGTTCTCCTAGGTTGGCAAATCTCCATAGTTTTTCACTAAAACTTATTTTTGCGTGGTCAGGAAATGTCAGCATTTCACCATTCTTCTCATCTCATTCTTACCATTTCTTTTCAAGCCCCACTAATGCTGCTGTAAGCAGCTCACCCTTTGCAGGTGTTCATTCTTTCATTCATGTTTCTTCACAGGCACTTTGCCTGGGGAGGGGCGTGTTACAAGGAGCAAAAGCGGGCACCATTCTTGTGTTTACAGTTATTATGGACTGATGGGGAAGAGAGCGTTTAATCAAATGGGCAGAGGGATAAATGTGGAAAGGTGCTACAAAGGGAGACACCCGTGATGATCCACGAGGCTTGAACCAAGTCAGATCAGGGAGCTTTGCTGGGGAAGGGACTCTGGAACAGAGACCTGAAGGCAGAGGAGGGCTTACAATCCATGGAGAAGAGAGTCAAGTAGAACAGCAATTATGACACATCTCCATACCGGGACCAACAAATATGGTGGGCGTGTGAAGTGTAGGGGTTGGATAAGATATGGTGGCGGGGAGAGGGGGGAGGTGGGGACTTGACATGGCCTGAGAGAATTAGGAAAGACATCCTGAGGGGGGTCATATAAACTCAATAGGAATAATGAGTAAAAATTATGTGAAGATGAGGAAGGGGAAAGAAGACATCTCATGGAAGACCACAGAAGGGCACAACATTGTAGACACTGAAGTGAGGCTGAGCAGCTCAAGGTGTAAGGGGACAGACAGGGACACAGCATGGGCAGCCTTTCAGGTAAAGGTGATATAACAACCTACATGCAGAGATCATTGTTACTACTGCTGCATCTAAAACAACTCTTCTGGGATGGAATTTTTTTCCACCAATCTCAGAAATAAAATACTAGTTTACAGTCCAGCTAATGTGTACATTATCAAAATAAAATTATGGGAGAACACATGCACACTCCGCTGGTAGTGCCAGGGCTTCCAAAAGTGGCCCAAGTTGATGGACTCCAAATTGAAATTCAGAATGAATGAAACCTGAACATCAGGAAACTTAGTCTGTAGGAAAGTTACCTCTTTTCACATCCATGGCACTACCACATTCCCCCTTTCTTTTTATGTTTAGTTTCCAGAAGGTGAGATGAGTACTCCTGTTTTGTGAACTTCTCAGATCCAGGGAACTACCCTCGCTCCCTTTCCCATCTGACTTTCATCATCTTCAGTCAGTGACTTCAATAAAAGTAGGCTTCAAAGAAAATGAACCTAACAAATTTTAAATCTCAGAGCCTGTATTTTTTTTCTTTCCCCAATCTTTCCTATACTAGATATGATCAGTTGTAGGTAGTCAGTGGACATAGTTCCCAGAAGCCGAGAGTGAATTTTATCTCAATAGTCTGTCTACCTTGATCTTTTCCAGGTGAAAGGATGAGATCTTTTTTTCTAGCAGGTTGCATGCTATGCCTGTTTGCTGTACAAACAGAAGACCCTCTTAGATTGCCAATTTGTTGTCTTGTAATTTTTTTCTTTGTAGTCAAGAGAGAAAGTCAAGTTACATAATAATTATGCTTCTTTATCACCACAGAAGAAAGAACTTAAGGAAGAATTTATTACATAGTTGATATAGATGGTGATAAAAAACAGAATCCCACTAAAGACAATGGATTTTCATGACAAAAGAATATTTTTATTCCAATGCAGGATGAAGAGGAAGAAATCAAACAAGAAATTAACATGTTGAAGAAATATTCTCATCACCGGAATATTGCTACATACTATGGTGCTTTTATCAAAAAGAACCCACCAGGCATGGATGACCAACTTTGGGTATGTAGTGCTATCCAAATTTGTTTCTTACATGAGGAACAACCAGGGCCAAATGGTTCATTTCTCTATCCTCATGTTGGATTAATTAACTCCTTCTTTGAAACTCTTAGCCCCCTGATTTCCGTAACATTGTGTTTTCAAAGTTCTTTCCCATTTCACTAATACCTCTCCATCTTTTAAGTATCTTGTTTTTTAAGATTTTATTTATTTACTTAGAGACAGAGAAAGAGAGTTCATGTATGGACAAGTTGGGGGAGGGGCAGAGGGAGAAGGAGAGAGAGAACCTTAGGCAGACTCCACGCCGAGCATGGAGGCTGACATGGGGCTCAATCTCATGACCCTGAGATCATGACCTGAGCCAAAACCAAGGGTCAGACATCTAACAGACTGAGCCACCTAGGCGCCCCTCCATCTTTTAAGTATCTTTATTTTTTATCCCTTAATGTGGACCATCCCTAGAGCAAGTTGTTAAGGTCTCTGGTTTTTCCACTACTTACTACATTTATTGAGTTTTTATTGTATTTTAGGCATCATGCTATTTGCTTTTTGTGTATTATATCATTTATTCCAGCTCTTTGAGGGAGACATTATTATTTCTCATTTCTTAGATGACAAAACTTGGGCTTACAAAGATGGTAAGTAAATTGCCCTAAGGTCTTTGTAGCTAGAAATGGCAGAGCAATGATCTAACCAAGCTCTTGGAGTCTTTTTCCTTGCCTATAACTAATGTGTGGATGACTAAAATTTAAATTCCAAGTCTGTAAGTGAAATACCTGACCCAGTCTGATACTGGGTCCCCGTCCTGTATCTTTGACAGTCTGTTCCACTGAACATAGATTCAGTATGTCTGATACCAAAACCACTACTCCCCTCCCTTCCCTGCTCAGATTGCTCTTCTTCTCATCTTCCTGATTACTGTCCATGAAACTTTTATTTATTCTTAGGCCCTCAGTCCATTCAGTGGAAGCTTAGATTTTGCAGTGGGCTTCTACTTGATCTATCCATCTCTCTCTTTCTTGAATCTCTGTTCATCCCATATGTTGCTGTTGGATTAATTACTCTAAAAAATACCCTTTTAACCACTTATCATCTTATTCATTTTCTAGAGTTCTTAATATGTGTCTGGCACAGAAAATTTATTTAATTAGACAGAGCTTACTATATGCCAAATTATATACTAAATTGTGTGGATCCCATGACTACTATTTCATGGATAATTTATCAAAGAATCTCAGTCTACTGTCTTAATGCAAAAGACATGTGTGCTCCAGCTGAGAAGGTAAAACACACACAGTGAACCAGAGTTGGTGACCAAAAAGAATATAATAATGTTAGCTCAGAAAAATAACAAGATTTTCATGTCATTTGATAATTGACTACTAGAATCTTTGGTAGTGAAAAGAGCTGCTGGTTATTTTTTTCCCTATAAGTCCCATCTTTAAATTTAAAATTTTAAAAAGTACTTTTGGGTAAATAAACCCTCTTTGTATGATCATATTGATTTTATATATTTTTATGTGATTTCTGAAAGAGTTATAGTAAGATTTTAATCATGGCCTCTTAAATGTAGATACAAATGTGAAAATTAAAAATGTAAAAGTAGTAGGAGAAAATAGAGGTAACCATATAATACTAAAGAAAGATATATGAGGGCATATATGCAAGAGCATACCCACAAAGCAGAATTTTGATGAACTTGCCTGTATACATTTCTTAACATTTCCCATTACAAAAAAACCATAATAAACAAAGTAAAAATGCAAATAACTGATTTAGGAAAAATATCCATTTGGTATATGATGAGAAAGAATTTAGTAGCCTTTAGAAATGGAGAGTTTTTATAAATCAATAGTAAAATATGAAACTAAGAGAAAGATTGAGTTAAGAACAAGACAACGATTAAAGAAGTAAGAAATATCAATTACCTGTAAAGATGTTCTTAAAATAGAATCATACCAATAACATAAATGCAAAAGAAAACAAAAATTAAATACCGTTTTTTTAACTTGTAGATTGGCAAAGATTTTTTTTTAAATGATTTACCCAGAATGGACACTCACACCCACTGCTTATGGAAATGAAGGTTGGAGGTTGGTACTCTATCTTTACTCAAGGGCAGTTAGAATACAAATGGATAAACATGCTCTCTCTCTCTCTCTGTCTCTCTGTCTCTCTCTCTCTCTCACACACACACACACACACAAACATATATAAATAAATATTTGGGTAACTACATAAAGATGTATGCAGAAGCTAACCAATAAGGAATTGCTTAAAGTAAATCCATTAAAGGACACTATGAAAGGACACATCAGCTAGTTAAAATGCTGTAGATTTATATTTACAATGGATAAACAATTAACTATTATAATGGGGTTTAGATTAGATAAAGCACATTTTCATTTTTGTCAAAAAAAGGAAGAAAAAGAAAAAATGTATCTATCCATCTATATATATAAATGGTGGGGATATCTAGAATAATATACCAATGGAGTTGAAGATATTTGTATCTGGGTAGTCATTTCAGGAATTTAATTTTTGAAACCTTTTTTCTTTTTTAGGTCTGCTTTTTTTTTCTTCTAAACTTTCTCTTAACTTGAATATCAGAGCCACTTCTGTTCCTTCTTTTCTTAATTGCTTTTCATGGGGCTGTCTTTGCTTCTCATAGATAGTCAGCTCTCTGAGTACAAAGATTGTGTTGTTTGCATCTCAGTGTCCTAGGGAGGTGCTGGGCATATGATGCTGACAAAATAGTTGGTCTATAAAGGAAAGTGATTATCATTCCCACAAACTTGGTTGCTAATATTGTTGGTACAAAGCAGATTGCTACAGGTACCTGGAGAGCTCATTTTACCTGTGACCTATAGGTTCAACAGAAATGATGAGAGGACACAAGTTGGAATATCTCTGTGTTCCTAAAGGACTTCTATGTCATCAAGAATCTGGCTTTTTAACAATGACCCCATATTGCCATAAACTTCAGCAGATATGAAGTGGAGAATGATAGCTGTTCTAGTGCTATCTGGAGAGAGGTGTTTGGTTTGGTCAGGGGCATGGTTCCCAATTAAAAGAAAGCATTAATGTAGCTTTGGAACCACCACCTTCAGGAATCACCTGCAGGAATACAAGCTGAGTTACACCCAACTATTAATATCATTTCTTTTGTGAGATGGGCCAGATCGGGTCGTCGGTTTTCTTGTGAGAGTGAGTTGTTAAAATCTGGGTATTTATTTGGAAATCATTGGCTAAAGGAAAGAGAGGAGTGGTCAAGCAGGGATTGACTGGTTTTTACCCTTTTCCTAATGCTGCGATTTTTTAAGTTGGAAGGAAAATTAGTTGTCTTTTATTTTGCTGGGTTCCCATGAAGTTAATTGACTTTCCCAGGACCTCAAAGCTCATTAATGGATGAATGCAGAGCCAAAATACAGGCATCCTGAATTGTGACAATTTAGCTTGGCCTGAAGTTCTGTGAAAGGCACTAGAAGTTTGTTTTTTGTGTTTTTTTTAATAAGTGAAACCTATAGTCCATTTTCCAATTGGCACTGGGAGAAAGCAGCATGCCTATTCGCATCTGCATGGTGTGAACAGGAGGTTTTATACTCTTGGGAACCAGTTGCTGCCCACCAGTTCTCACCCTGGCCAGTTGCTCCTCCCCTGAAGACAGCTGTGGTTGCTGGGAATCGAGAATCTGCATGTGTATATATTCACTTATTCATTCACCATCGATCCATTCATTCATCCAACAAATATATATCAAGCTCTTGCTAGGCACAAGGCACTCTTCTGGGCACTTAGGCTATATCAGTGAACAAAACTGAAGAAAGCCCCTACTTACCTGTAGCTTACATTCCTACTACAGACCACAGACAGTAACCATAATTAGTAAGAAAACTGCAGAGGATGCTGGAAGCTGACCAGTGCCTCGTAGAGCAGAGCAAGGTTAATAGGGCTGCAACCAGGGGAAGCCCCATTGTAGATAACTCGAGGAAGGGCATTCCAAGCCTGGTGTTTTCCAATAATAACAATGGGAGCAGTGTGACCAGAAACATGGGGAGAAGAGATGTGGGACCAGATCACGCAGAGCCTTACAGACCATGGGAAAGATGTCAGCTTTTACTCTGAGTGAGGTGAAGGGCCACTGGAGGGTGTTGAATATGGAGGGATGGAAACTGATCCACATAGGTAAGGGGTCCCTCTCATTGCTCGGTTGAGATTAGACCAGATGGGGGCCAGAGCAGAAGCAAGGAGGCCAGTTAGGAGACTGTTTTAGCAAGCTAATCTCCTTCCTGAAGTTGGCAAAGGGAGATCTGCAAGTAGTGATCCCTCCCAAACCGAGGCCCCATGGGAGGACCCGGGCCTTCACATTCCATTTTCCCATCTGCAATTAAATATTACAGGCCCCACGTTCTGCTTGGAAGACACAGGACCTAGCATTTATCTGTTGGTGCTCCTGCAGAGGACTGTTCTGTCCATGCCCATGTCCCTAATCATCCGTTAGCTTCTGTGTCACTGGAGATGAAAATATGAAGCCATGAAATGCTCCTGAGGGCAAGAGCATCTTCTTTTTCTAGTTGTGCTCTTTCTATTTGACAACAAACTAAGGGGGAACTTGGAAAAATAAAGGCAGAATTGAAACATAATAATTAGGAAATTAATACCAGATTACAATATTGGTGGGAACTTGATTATAGAATATGATAGTGTGTAGTTATTCCAAGGCCTCTGACTCACTGAATTTGAGCCATTCCCTGTTAATAATAACAATAAAAAGTGATACTTATTGCTTGCTTATCACATGCCAAGTATTGTGGGTTTTTGTTTTTTGTTTTTTTTTGCCTTGTCATATTATTTCATTAGATCTTTACAACCACTCTACAAATTGGATATTATCATTATTCCCACTTTACAGATAAGGAAATTTGGCTCAGAGAAGTTAAGAAATCTGCCCAGGGTCTCCCAGCTGGTGGGGGATAAAGCCAGTGTGTTAGCCAACCCCAGGCTGACCGATGCTAGAATCGAGCTCCTGAGTTCTAACACTCTTTTTTTTTAAGTTGTGAGAAATAGTTCTAATACCAAAATTTGGTATTCTAAATAGGATTGAGGCTTTGGGTTTCAATTAGTTTGACTTCACCTTTAACCTTCTTCATTCCTCAGTTCCCCAGTTTTCAAAGAGGGTAGCAGGACCAGTTAGTTACTAATAAGACTGATGCGAAGTCTAGGAAATATGCTTTGAAGAGTACATTAAACCTTCCAGGAATGTTTTAGCAAACAATTGCAAAGGTCACAGATAGTTGACTCTTTGGACTAATGGCATCCTGTTAAGATTACACGTATATAAAAATGTTATTGTGAATTATATAGAGACATAACCTGTAGCCACCCAAAGCAGCGCTTGCTAACATTCATTCCCACTGTTCAGACTACGTGAAATATTCCCCAGTTATTTCTTTTGTTGTGACTGGAGGTTTTGCACATAGTCTACCAGCCAATACGTGTGCTGTTTTAGGTGTCTGATTGAATTATAATCTGTGCGAATTCTATCGTCTTGTTGTAGAGATAAACTTGTTTAGTACCATCTCTTTGCGGAAATAGAACGACTTCTGATAATGGCTAAGTAATTCTACTTTATCAACTGCTGAGGTCCAGAACCGGAAATCAAAAAAGGGAGCTCTTTCAATAAAGATTCTGATCTCTTGGAAACAAGCAGCTCTGTCACACGACATTGCCACCTCATTCCGCCTCGCCTCGATGGGGAGCAGCTCTCCGTTCTGCTGCATACCATTCAGGCACTGGGAGTGAGGGACAAGAAGCATCCACTAGGCACACCAATTTCTCTGACATTGGAAAGCGAAATCACACATATCTTGCTGTCTCTTCTGATGCCACCACAATCACAGGACTAGAATATCTTACAAAAACAGTAAATTTCTGACTAGCTTTGGAAATGCAGGGTGGTCATAAAACAGCAGATTACTGTACTGCAAGGCCCCTATAAGCCATTCCTTAGATTGCAACAGTGTAGCCTCGCAGAGGTAAGAGTTAACAAATTATGGGGTATGCACTTTGGGGACAAACATTGTAGCAGTGGCCTGAAACCCGACCTGGAATCCAGAGACCTGGGTTCTAGTATTGGCAGAGGCAGCATCTCTGACATTTGGTTTCTTCCTCATAAAAATGGTAACTTAAAGAAAAAAAAAAAAGGTAGGGGCACCTGGGTGGCTCATTCGGTTAAGCGTCTGCCTTCGGCTCAGATCATGATCCCAGAGTCCTCAGAGCGAGCCCCACGTCAGGCTCTCTGCTCAACAGGGAGCCTGCTTCTCCCTCTGCCTCTGCCCCCTCCCCCTGCTCATTTTCTCTCTCTCTCTCTCTCTCTCTCAAACAAATAAATAAAAATCTAAAAAAAAAAAAAAAAAAGCAATGTTAGAGTGGATCTGGGTTTTCAAACTGGCAGCCCAGAGGCTAAATACTGTCCAGGTGAATGTATTTAGTTTGCTTCACATAAGCGGTGGTGTTTTAATTATGCCAACATTAGAAAAAAATCAAATAGTTTCACACAAAAGTCTGGATTCCTTGAAAAGTTTTGAAAAACAGGATGATATGGAAATGCTGGGCCTGAAATCCCCAGTAGCAGCAGGATGTGATAGCTGTTTGGAGAGCACATGCCCACTCCAGTTTGGACCAGAGGTCCCGGCGCTCCCTGTTGGCTTCCACACACGCTCAACTTCATGCATTGACGTTACTTATCCAGCTCCTGCATAATATCATCTGGGAATGAGATACTGAGGTGTACCCATGAGAGAACTTTTCTGGAATCTGCAGTGATGTTGGCCACACTCCCCAAACCTAGGTCGAATATAGTTTACATTTGCTGTGGCATCTTGTCTGACAAAAGATCAGGCCCGCTTGCATTTTTGGTTGTTTTAAGACTTAAATATGAGGTGCTGCAGATAGCATTATTAACAATTCAAGCCACCTGTAGCTGACTCTTTTGAACAATTTAAAGTTTCTCTTTTTTGAGTTCTATGTGTCAGAAATGAGACTTTCTTTTTCTTTTCTTTCCTTTTTTTTTTCCTTGTCTTGATCAGTATTTGTCACTTATGTAACTAAAGAACTCCCTTCTTCATATATGTAGAACCTAGGTCATTTGTCTGAAAAAGTGACTGAATCTTATTATCTGTGAACAGAAATTTTTGAAAGGCTAACTTTGGTAATTAGAGAAGGCATGCCTAAAATATGAGGAGGAGTGATTGTAAACAGGCTCCCAGACTCAGAGCTGCCCTATCGCATGACCTATAGAGACAGGATATGCTACTTAGGTACAGAGTGAAAGCCATTCCTAATTTAATACATTGCAATAGGGCCTGAGTTCAGCTTTAAAAGAGCCATTTTTATGAATTGATGGGTGACTCTGCCAAGAATGTACAAATGGTTTCTTCTTTGATTGCAGTGAATTTCATTTGAATTGTGCTTAGACTGCTTTTCACCTTAGCAGAAGGAAGACTTCTGTGTGCCCAAAGTTATTCTGCTATTGGGCTACACAAACCTCCGATTCCTTTTCTAGATGAATTCTGAGCTAAAGTCTGTGTTCCATTTAAGTTGTGCTTCTCAAAATCCTCAACTATCAAGTTGTTTAATCATAAATCCTCTAAGGCTAGTATTTTATTTTCTTGTCCTATTTTTACTCGTCTGAAAGCTTGCTTTCCCATCCCCTCCCCACGTTCTTCTCTTTGGGTGTAACATTCTGACGAGCAGAGTCGAACATTTCTTACAGCCTTAATAAGGTTAGTTTCTGTGAGCGGGTTCCTGGCCAGAATGGACATGTGATGATTTACTCCTAACAGGAAAAATTCTCCAGCAGACCTTGCATACATACTGAGAAATTTGAGCACCAGAAATCAAATACAAGATGCAACTAACTTCCCTCATTCCTTGAATACTGCATGCTGACTCAGACTCTCTCTCCTTAGACATGGTGACCACTGACTGTTGAGCCTTTCTAGTGGCTTCTTGTGGCTAAAAATACCAGTTGGCTCTGTATATTCAAACTGCCATCGTCATTCTCAAGGTATAAAGTTGTTCGTTATCCAGAAACTATATCAACAAAGTTTGGGACACTTCACGTCCTTGGGACTCAATTTTTTACCTTTGGAAAATTAGAATTTATAGTTCAAGCACTCTTTTTCAAGTCTAAAAATATAATGTAGACGCCAAAGGAATTTTTTTTTTCAAATACATGCTAGTTTAAAAATGAATGCAAAGGATTGTTTAGGTTGCTTTTTCAAATTTGAAATTCCCAACAGTTTTACCTTGCCTTTACATACTTTGATTTAAGTAATAAATGTGTTCATATGTATGCCTACCAATTTTTGTACTTACCTACACATGTATTTGATACTGTGGGTCTTTATACTACCTCTGGCAAGTGAGACAGCATTCTGTAACAAAGTACTGGTTTTGTTTACACCTTCATAAATCATGCAGATGAGATCTGTGGCTATTCCTGGCCACACATGATAAAAATATCCTGTGCCTTGCTGATGTTTCTGGACCTTCAAGGTCAATAGGCTGATCCTCTGCAGAGCTGTGAATTCTTGGATGGTTATCTTTCCTACCCTTTTCTTAGAATGCCCCTTCAACTGCTGGGTTCAAACTTCTCTCATTTTAGACAGACCTTTGCACCTTCGGCATCCTGCTCCCTCCTCTTCCTCTCCCCTGTGTCTTGCCCCTCCTTTTACTAGAAAAGAGAAGGGATCTGTTAGTAGTCAGTTATTCCTGTGGGTGACTGACTCTTGACATTTGGGGGGAACAAATCAAGGTATTTTTGGCTAGCGCCTGCAGTTTTAAAATATCATAAAGCCCTGTTTCTTGTTACAGGAACTTAAAACCAGTTAACTAGCAGATAAACGAATACTGTAGGGACCCCAGAAATCATCCTAAGCTTCTTAAGCTGGCTTTAAGGATAAATCTTTTTAAAATTCCTTCAGAGGTGATTGGGGTTGGAAAGCTCAGGTTAGAAGTTACCACGGCAGGTGACTCCATCCTGAAGGCGCCTCCCGATGAGGACGTGATGAGGAGGTGAGCTTAGGGCTGGCTCAGACAGTGCTTCTGAAATTCCCAGCTGAGACCAAAGACCTTTCACTTAAATATTGCCCCCTGCCCCCACAACTTCTAAGAAAAAACATCTTGCTGGCCGGAAGTAGAAGACAACTGACAAAAATACATGATGAACAACCACGTAAGTTGTGACATATGCTGGAACTCTTTGTTTTTAAAAGTCAAGCTCTTTAATTTAGATAGAAATAACTACCATGTCCAAGCAACCCTTTCCCTCTTAATTGGGTTGCACTACATTGTGCTGTTTCTTTCTCTCTCTCTCTTTTTTAAAGATTTTATTTATTTATTTGAGAGAGAGAGAGAACGAGCAGGGGAAGGGGCAGAGGGAGAGGGAGGAGCAGGCTCCCCTTTGAGCAGAGAGCCTGCAGCAGGGCTCCATCCCAGGACCCTGGGATCATGACACTTAACTGACTCAGCCACCCAGGCGCCCCTACTGTGCTGTTTCTTAAATATCTCCTCAGTGGAACGGTTCCAGTTCTAAGTCTAGGTCCAACCCCTGTCCTGCATGAGCTTGGTTCTGTCCTCACCTTCAACCCAGCCGTCCTTCTGTCTTCCTAAGTTACACGTTAGGTGTACCCTGTTTTCTGACCCAGTTGTTTAGGTGGTATTGAGTGAGCATTTCAAATGTACCATTCCTTCTAAACCTCTCCCTCCACCTCTTCAGCCTTCCAAATAAAAAGATCCAACGTCCTGGAATGCACCACTGTTTCTTCTTGCCATGAGATACAAGCCTGAAAAAAGGATATGTATCCTTTGTGCTCTTTTATTAATAGGGGTTTTAGAAACACATGTGCCCAATGCCCTTCATAAGCACCTGTCGGGGGCGCCTGGGTGGCTCAGTCGTTAAGCGTCTGCCTTCAGCTCAGGTCATGATCCCAAGGTCCTGGGATCGAGACCCGCATCGGGCTCCCTGCTTGGCGGGAAGCCTGCTTCTCCCTCTCCCACTCCCCCTGCTTGTGTTCCCTCTGTCACTATGTCTCTCTCTGCCAAATAAATAAATAAAACCTTTAAAAAATATATAAGCACCCGTCAGCCATTTCTTCACCATCCAAGTGAAGTGGATCTTGGGAAGCTATTGATACCCTCTTTCAAGTTGGAAACTCTTCCTCGTTGCTTTTTTTTTTTTTTTAAGTGCAAACAGAGCAATAGATAAAAAGTAATAAATATAGCTTAAGATTTGGGGCTGCTAGGAGTTTTACACTCATGGACACAATGTTCTCATCAAACATTTTATTTTATTTTATTTTATTTTATTTTGCATTTTCTAGTGCTGGTGGTGGGGTGCTGAGCCTAGGGTGGTTAGAGAACATGCATGCCCAAGGTCACATAGCTAGTACTTGAGAGAGCACCACGCTTTCAACCCCCCTCTACTTACTTAATGACTACATAGACTCTGGATAAGGCTGCAGACCATAACTAAGCTTCATTTCCAAGTAAATAAGGAAAAGGGAATTGAGGGGAAGGAGAATTAATGAAACAGTAGTTGCAAATCACCGAGCCCAGTGCCTGGCACATGGCAAATTCTCAGTAAATGTGAGCAAGTATTGTTGGCCCAGTGTCAACTCTTTGAGAACTTTCTTTTGGGGAGAATATTAATGATCCAATATTTCTTCCTTGTGAGATGGGAAGTTATTGACTTACCGCTGCTGGGCTTGGCATGTTGAGCCCTGTTTCTGTTTATTAATGTGTTGAGGTTACTTGTGGTGAGGGAGGGTCCCTGCTGCATGGTGGCGGTAATTATCAGTGTTGCTGTGCGGCCGCAGGAACCAGTTGCTAGCAGATGCTGGTTTCTTCTTTTCTCTTTCTCTCTCTCTCTTTTTTTTTTTTTAAATCCCATTACATAATTTAACAATCATTTCATTCCGTAGTGAGATGAAAAGAATTTAGCAGCCTTCAGCTGGAGCTGAATAGAGAAGCAAATTATAGAAATCACTGACATTAGTGCCTGTCTAGAGCAGGATTGTTTCCTACTGAATATTTGAAAGTATTTTGTCCAATCTAATTTTAAAAGACTGGAGCCACTGGGCTTCCACTGCTTTCCTTGGGAACTATAATTACGTGGCCTAATAGAGCTCAGTGGTGGGACATATTCTCCAGCTGATAGAGGAGAAATGGAGGCATTCCTAGGAGGTCTGGTCACTGTGTTCTTCAAAATGGGATATAGAAGGGGCACAAGCATATTTTGCTCACTTGAGAAAATATTTTCTTTCCACCCAAGGATGTTCCTTTGGTCTGCCCGGCTGCCATTGAACCATGGTTTGCTACATAATGGGATTTTCTTTAACTCTGTGTTATAGAGAATCCCCCAAATACACAATAGTAAAGAGAACATTATAATGGACACCCATGTGCCCCACACTAGCCCCAGCAACCATTCATCATTGACCAATCCTGCCCCAAACACATGCTCACCCACTTCTTCCCTTCTACTCATCCTCTCACTTTTTCTAAATTCTGATAAAATATATAACATAACATTTAGCATATTAACCATTTAAAAATATGTCATTCAGTGGCATTAGGTACATAGTATTGTGCTACTGTTACCACTATCTAGTTACAGAATTTTTCATCACCCCAAAAGGAAACTCTGCACCCATTCAGCACCATTCCTCCCTCCCCCGAGTGCTTGGCAGCCACCCGTCTGCTTTATATTTCATAAAAATGGATTTATACAATACATAGCCTTTTTGGTCCTTCTTTCAGTGAGTATAATGTTTTCAAGATTCAACCAAGTTGTGTCAGGCGTCAGTACGTCATTCTTTTCCATAGCAGAATAATAGTCTGTTATATGGCTACACCACATTCTGTTTATTCATCTGATAGTGGACATTTTGGTTACTTCCACCTTTTGTCTATTGTGAATAGTGGTGCTTTGAACATTTGGATGCAAGTTTTTGTTTGAATACTTGTTTTCAATTCTTTTGAGTATATGCCTACAAGTGGAATTGTTAGGTCATAATGCAATTCTATGTCAACTTGTTGTGGAACCATCGAACTCTGTGTGACTGCAACATTTTACATTCCCCCCAGCAGTATACGAGGGTTCCAATTTCTCCACATCCTTGCCAACATTTGTTATTTTCTGCCTTTTTAAAAAAAAATTATAACTGTCCTAGTGGGTATAAAGTGGTACCTTACTGTAATTTTGATTTACACTTTCCTTTTTTTAATTTAAATTCAATTAGCCAACATATGGTACATCATTAGTTTCAGATGTAGTGTTCAATAATTTATCAGTTGCCTATAACACCCAGTGCTCATCACATCACGTGCCCTCCTTAATACCCATCACCTGGTTACCCCATTGATTTGTACATTTCCTAATGACTATTGATGTTAGGCATCAGTCCATGTGATTGTTGGTTATTTGTGTATCTTCTTTGGAGAAATGTCTATTCAAGTCTTTTGCCCATTTTTAAATTATGTTATTTATATGTTTGTTGTTGATCTCTAGGTGTCCTTTATATATTCTGGATACTAGACTCTTATTGGATATATGATTTACAAATACTTTTCCCATTCAGTTGGTTTTCTTTTCACTCTCCCAGTTGTATCCTTTGAGGCACAGAGGTTTTTAATTTTAATGTAACCCACCTTATCTGTTTTTTCTTTTGTTGCCTGTGCTTTAATTGTCATAGCTAAGCAACCATTGCCAAGTCTAAGGTCATGGAGATTTCCCCCTATGTTCTCTCCTCAGAGTTTTATAGTTTTAGCTCTTATATTTAGGTCTCTGATCCATTTTGAGATAATTTTTTGTATGGTGTGAGGTCAGGGTTCAACATTATTCTTTTACATGTGGATATCCAGTTGTCCCGGCATCATTTATAGAAAAGACCATCATATCATTTTATTCATAGTCATTCAGCATGTTTCACTAAGAGATAAGAATTTTTTTACATAACTACAGTACCATTATCACACTTTTAAAAACCCTCATATTTCCTTAGTATCATCAAATATCTAGTCTGTATTCAAAGCTTTAATTGCCTCAAAAATTTTAAGAGCTTTGGGGAAAAAACTCATATCCAGATAAGTTGCATCCCTTGCAAATTGTTGGTATATCTTTTTAATGTTTTTAAGTCTATAGATATCCCCCCCATCTCCTTTTTTCCTTCTTGCAATTTATTTGTTGAAGCAAGTGGGTCATTTGCCCTGTGGAGTTTCCTGTTCTAGGTTTTCTCGATGTATCCCCATTAGTTAACGTGTTCCTCAGTCCTCTGAATTTTCTGTAATCTGGTAGTTGGAACTAGACGCTTGATCAGAGTCTAGGGTTCTTTTGTTTTGTTTTTTGTTGTTTGTTTGTTTTTAGCAAGGCTACTTCTTAGGTGATGTTCTTATTCTAATTGAGAGGCAAATACTGTCTGGTCACTTCTTATGTTTTTTATGTTAGCAGCCATTGATAATCAGTGCTTAAATTCATTAGTTTGTCAGGGACTATGAAATAGTGATATTTTAATTCTATTATGTCCTCTTCATTTATTACATGGAATGACTGCATTTTATAAAGAGAAGATCTGCCCCTTTTAATTACTTAACTATCCAGTGCTAAAACTTGTCTAAGAATGTAGTGTAAATTCTTGATTCTTTCCCTCTATTTACCAGTCTCAAAGTAAGCCAATGCCTGTTATATTCTTTTTGAGGGCTGTTTGTTAATGCATTTAGGTAAGTTTAATGTGTTTCAAGCCATCGCAGTTCTTATTCTTATTGATGCTCAAATCATCCCATCTTTGGCCAGTGAGAACCTCTTCAAGTTGACTCTTGAGTTCTTTTCTAACATGACCCATATATGTTCTTTGATTGCTTCCTGACTATCACGTATGATAATTTTACAACTCTTACGCATTGCAATGGGGTCTATTGTGGCACTTCTCAAATTTCCTTACAAAACCTCCTGAGAGGTCTCTTTACTTCTACGGGTACTCTGGAGAAGATGGTAGGGTTTCCCTACCCTTTGTGCAATCGTAAGGCCAGTCAGCAAAGGCATTGGAAACTTGTTCATGAAACTCATGTCAGGAGTTTTCCTGAGTTTCTATGAGGCATACATGGTGTTGATGTTAAGAATGTTCATTTGGACAGAGTCAAAACCATCAATGTGATTTTATGATGGGTCCATTTGAGTTTTGTTTCTAGTGTCTACTCAGAGATCGATTGCTAGTTATTCTGAATTCTTTTCATATAATTACGAAAAAATGTAAGTATTTAATAATAAGATGCCATTTGTTGAAGACCTTTCTTTCTTTCTTTTTTTTTTTTTGAAGAAAAGGGAGAAAGTAAAGAAATGGATGTGTTTCCTAAACCTAGAATATGGAAGTAAAATCAGATGAATTGCTTTTCCTCTTCTAGTCTCTATTTCTCCATTAAGTAAGGGAGAAGATTATGTTCTGCCTATTTGATAAAGTTGGTGAGTGCTGTAATGAGTTTATATTTATAGAGAACTTGAAGCTTTTTGGATGAAAGGTGCTAAATTAAGGCTTATTGTTTATTGAATTTATTTGATGTGTCTAACCTCCTGGGAACATTTGCTGAAAGTTAATTAAAAACAGATAGTCCCCACTCTGACAGCTTACAGTGCCACTTACAAACCAATAGCATGAACAGTGTATACTTTATTGTCCTAGTGTCAGATTGCCTAGAAAACCATAGTTCTTTCAGACAGGGGAATGATCCACTTTTGTAGGAAAGGTAAGATCAATTGCTGGATAAAAACACAGAGATATTCTCAACTACATCTGAACCACCTAGCTGCCCTCATTTTTAAAAGTACTTAGAATATGGGGATTTCCCTCAATTTCCAATTATAACTTTCAGGTTGGAAAATTAAAAATCATCTTTCTTTTCCATCACTTTGGAAAGAAATTAAGATATGAGTTTATGTTTTCTACACTGTCTTATGATCACTTCTTCTTTACAGGAGTGGTATTCTAAAACAGCCAACTGGAATGACTTATGCTTTCTTAACCCAGCCCAGCAAACGCTGTGAAGTATAATTATAATAATGGCATGTTTGCTTCCTTTGCCAGTTGGTGATGGAGTTTTGTGGCGCTGGCTCTGTCACTGACCTGATCAAGAACACAAAAGGTAACACCTTGAAGGAGGAGTGGATCGCATACATCTGCAGGGAGATCTTACGAGTAAGTGACAACACGGAGTATCTTGGGAGGTGTTGAACTTTCCACTGACATTCACAAAAGTATTGCAGATGTTTGTAAAGCATTATTCTAACAGTGATGGTGCTAGCGGTAGTTTTGGGGTCTGCTCACATGAAGGTGAGAGCCATTCTGAACAGGCCATGGGCGCTCTCATTTGGAGGGCTAACACCGGGTGACTTCCCTTAACAAGGGATTCATTTCCCACGATATTTCCAATTAGAAATCTGATTTTAGAGCATAGAGATAAGGTCTCACTTAGGAAATGAATTTTTTAGAGGTATTTTGATTACGCATTTGAATTTTCCATTTGTGAAAGTTTATGACGAGTTTAAGGGTTGAGTGACATGTACCATTTTAGCATATAGAACCTAGTTTAACTGATTTTAAATTTTAAAAAAAATTCTTTAAGACTTTGTCAGTTAAATTGATCAGAATAGCTGGATGAGACTAAGTCTGTTTGTCCAGTTTTGCCTACTGATCTCAGTCAGGCAATCTGGACAATAGTGTCATATTTACTGAGCTCAGTTCAGGGAGAAGAAGGTAATTGGTCATATTTTAGTTCAGTCAGACTAGTTTAATTATCTCTTGCTACTGATATGGAGGCTATTGTGTGTTCACTGAGCATTCTTACTAGATGTGCGTGGCAATCTATTTATACGCTCTGCCTTCTTAACCTAAGGGAATAAGTTAAAACTATTTTCATGATGTGTCCAAGATACACTTTTGAGAGACAGATTATGTGCTGTGAATGGATGGAGGGATGGATAGATGGGTGGATTGAAAGACATTAAAAATATTCAAACCACATAAGGCAAAAAAAACAACAACAATGAACAGAAAGTGAACTTTAAAAATAACATTTATAATAGCATAAAAGTCAAATACTTAGAAATAAACTTACAGAAAGATGTGAATGACTTCAACACTGAAAACCACAAAATATTACTGAGAGAAATTAAAGAAGACCTTAATAAATGGAGGTGTATACCATTTCACAGATAAGAATACTTACTATTGTGAAGATGTGATTTCTCCCTGGTTTGATCCATGGTTTCATTGAACTCCCCATCAAAATCCCTCTAGGTATAGCTGTGGATATTGACAAGCTGAGTTTTCAAACACTATATGGAAATGCAAAGGGCCAAGAATAGCCAAGGCAATCTTGAAGAAGAAGAATAGAGCTGGAGGATCTATGCTGCCAGTTATTGAGACTTATTATAAAGCCACTAAGTAAATAAGACAGAGTGGAATTGTCACAAGATAGACAAATGGCCAGGGGAACAGAATCGAGTCCAGAAACAGACCCACTTCATCTGGACACCTGATTTATAGCAAAAGGAGCATTGCAGGGCATGGGGAAAGGGTGCTTTTATCAGTAAATAGTGCTTGGTCAATTGAAGAGTCATGGGAAAATATGAAACTTGATACCTGCTTTATACCATATCCAAAAATTAATTCCAGCTGGATAAGAGATATAAATGTAAAAGATGCAAAAAATAAAGCTCTTAAGAGCAAACATCGGATAAAACATCCATGGCTTGGGGTGGGCAAAAAGATTTCTGATACAGAACACAAGACAAAATTTGAGCAGGAAACAAGGAGGTATGGTTGCTCCTTTCCTTCACATCTGACATTTATTTTTGAGTGTTGAGGTGCTTTTGTGTAAACTTCATTTGAATTTCTGACTTAGAATTTCACTCATTTAGAGAAAGCACAAAGGGTTATTTAGGCATCCAGACGACCCAGTGGGGCCAAGAATACGTTGGGCCTCCAGGGCTGGTTCTGCAATATACCTTTCTGCTCTGCTGGGGAACCTTGGATGGGGAACCCTGGGGGTCAGCCATGGGCTCTCCAGGGTTCTGAAAGCAGCAGGATGTTTCACCCGATGACTCTCTCAGTACCTGATTAGAATGTGTGAAAACAGTGTTTTCTTCTTTCTTCCAGTACATTTTCCCAAAAGATACTGGCATTTGAGATAAGGTGACTCATGGGAAGGGACATTCAATCACAAGAAGTTTCAGAGATAACCTTCCACGCATCATACGATATCATTAACTACAATGTTTGGCTCACTTATGTGTTCTGGTACCTGCTTCCAACTGCTTTGCTAGTGAAGGAGTGTGAGGATCTTTAGTCCCTCTAAGTATTCATGGGATATTAATATGTTGTAAAACCATACATTTTACTCTGCTTGATGTCTACCTTGAGCTGAACTGACTAGAGAGGAAAGGTAATTTTTTTAAAACCCAAACCAGTGGTTCAATTTCTCACATGGTTTGTGTTTACTGATCTTCCTGAATATACACATGGATCTTTTTTGGGCATCCAGATTCTTACGCTGAGTTTTTTCAACAAAAGAATTTGGATATTATTTTTGTTTCTTTTTGTGTCAACTTCATCTTTCCATGCCAGGGTTTTTTCATTATGGAGGAAATTAAAAGTACAGAAAATTATAAATAATAAAATGACAATACTTGAGGATACAGTACCTTAATTAGCAAGTGTTAGCATAATATAATTTGCTTCAAGACTCCAATTTGAGATTTTTTTAGGTTATACTTTGAGAAATGTATCACTACCTTAGAGCAAGTCCATAGATTTCAGAACTCACACCACAAATAAACCAGAGAGAGAAATGGAACACAGTCAGTTTTGGATGTCATCAAATAATTATTTCATACAATGAACACAAAGTCACAAATATCATAAAGCACTAAAGATGATAGTTACGGATGCCAACAAAGGAAATAGAAACTGTTGTTTTCTTTTTTTAACGTGAGCCACGTTGGCTAAAGGCAAAGGGAAATTTCTTGTCTGGTCTGAAAAAATACTTTATTGTGCTTAACTAAAATTATATGATATAATGTAACTTCTAACTATTTTTTTTCCTTCTAAGTTTTTATTTAAATTCAAGTGAGTTAACATAGAGTGCAGTATTGGTTTCAGGAGTAGAATTTAGTGAGCAACTTTTAACTCTTGAATTCAAATATTGCTTTAAAAAAAAAGTGGAGGACTTAGTTAAATCAGGTTAGTTTTCTGTACAGAGACTATAGATATTCCTGTTACAAACTAGCAAAGGCAGGCAGTCCTCACTTTTCATAGTACTGTTAGCTAAAACTCGTGCATGCCAGATCCACATCCTTGTCCTCATGGGTCCATGCTACATGAGATCACAGCTGATAGGCAAGCAGTTCACTTAATACAGCAGCATGCATTGCAAAGACTGCTTCTGTATGTCAGTTGCCATTGATCAATTGCCTAGTTTAGAACCGCACTATACACATGTGGAAGACCTGAGTATGATAGTGAAAGTACCAAAAAAAAAAAAAGTATCTCTGGGTGAGTTTGCATCTTTTTTGGATCATTGACAACCCAAATAATTTATTTGCATCTTGGCTTATGTTCCCGTTAACCCTTCTCAACTCTTTGTTACTCCAGGGGCTGAGTCATCTGCACCAGCATAAAGTGATTCATCGAGATATTAAAGGGCAGAATGTCTTGCTGACTGAGAATGCCGAAGTTAAACTAGGTAAGAACAGAATCCAGTGAGCCTAGGAATTGAAGGAATTGATAGGATTATTTCAACAGCTGGTTGGTTTTGTTGTTGTTGTTTTATTTTGTTTTTAGTGAATGTAAATTTGTCACTACGAATTTGGAGGTCATTGTACTAAAGAATGAAAAGAAAAATGTTTGTCTATTTCAAAACATTTTCTAAAAGCACCTGAGGAGTGAACTGGTATACAACATGGCAGACAGAACCATTTGCTTAATACATAGATATAATTGAGGTTTTCTTAAGCAAAAACCCTTTAGATTAGAAGTGACTGACCTTGAAATGGTTTCCTATATCTCACCATTTGTTGACTTTGTTGCTGCTATAACAGAATGACCCATTTTTTACTGAAAGATATCCACAGTTAGACATATTTAGAATAATGAATCCCTGCTATGTTCCCATATGTTTTAAGTTATATTTACATCAACTTCATTATTACCTAGGGCACCTGCACAAAAGGGGTGTTCAGTATTCAATTTTGTATGCATGCTGGTTATCCTACTTCCATTTGCTGGAGTTATCAGTGAGGGAACCCTTTTCCTTGGTGCTGGGACTGTCCAGATAAGGTAGAGAATCTCCACATGCTCCACAATCTCCACCTGCTTGGTGTCTATGAGTAAGAGCACGAATCGACAGCTATCCCTAGGATATGCAATTTGTCATCTAGAAAGGAGTTATTGGCCATATGATTGTTTATTTCCAAAGAGATTGAAATACGTCCTATGTTTATATCCCAAACATTTGCTCTTGCCTTTTTGTTAAAATATATAATTTCCATTTTTTTCAGCATTTGGGGCCAAACTTTCATCTCATGAATATTCCCTTTTATTTTTTTTTTTAAGATTTTATTTATTTATTTGACAGAGAGAGAGACAGCGGGAGAGGGAACACAAGTAGGGGGAGTGGGAGAGGGAGAAGCAGGCTTCCTGTGGAACAGGGAGCCCGATGCGGGGCTCGATCCCAGGACCCTGGGATCACGACCTGAGCCGAAGGCAGATGCTTAATGACTGAGCCACCCAGGCGCCCCATGAATATTCCCTTTTAAAACAAAAGCATACATTACTTAAGGAAGGCGTGTGTGTATGTATGTGTGTGTGTATACATATGTTTGTACGGACTGCCTAGATAATCTTTCCTCAGAATAGTCACTCATCACTAATTAACAGTCACTTGTTGAGAGAATATTATGTCAGGCCCTGTACACAACACTTACATCACAGCAACTCTATGTAAATATCATCACCCTCATTTTATAAATTTGGAAACTGAAGCTTAAAGAAGTTGATCTGCTAGCCCCAGGTCACATCACTAGTAAGTGGCAGAATTGGGTTGCAAACTTACGCAGTCTGACTCCAGAAACTTGGCTCTTAACCACTTTCTTTGTATCCCCTAAGTATCATCTTTTATGGTAAACAAGCTGGCTTTTGATTTAACACCTGTGTTTGGCCCCTACGGACCCTTGGCTTAACCAAATACAACATTTTGGACTTCCCTCATTGGTACACTTTACCCATTTATACATGCACTTTAAAAATAGACATTCAGAATAGCTAAAAGGAAGAAGCAACCCAGTTGGCCATCAACAGATGAGTGGATAAACACAACATGGCACTTACATACAATGGAATATTATTGAGCCTTAAAAAGTTAGGAAATGCTGACCCATGCTCCAACATAGATGACCCTTGAGGACATTATGCTAATTGAAATAAACCAGTCACACAAAGACAAATACTGTATGGCTCCGCTTATATGAGGTACCTGTAGTAGTCCCCATTTATAGAGACAGAAAGTAGAATGGTGCTTGTCGGGCTGGGGAGAGGGGAGAATGGGGAGTTATTGTTTAAATGAGTACCGAGTTTCAGATTGGGAAGATGAAAACGTTCTGGAGTCAGATGGTGGTGATGGTTACACAACAATGTGAATGTATTCAATGACACAGAACTGCAGACTTAAAAATGATTAAAATTATAAATTTTGTGGTATGTTTATTTTGCCACAGTAAAAAAAAAAATGCACATTCGTTTTATCATCATATAAGGATCATAGACTTTATTCATTTGTCTTCTCTTAAATAGTGGACTTTGGCGTCAGTGCCCAGCTCGATCGAACAGTGGGCAGGAGAAATACCTTCATCGGGACCCCTTACTGGATGGCACCAGAAGTCATTGCCTGTGACGAAAACCCAGACGCCACATACGATTTCAAGGTTTGACTTCTTCATTTTCTCTTCGTGTGTCTTCATTGACTCACATCTCATCCTGAGTCTTGCAGTGGGAGAATTCTCACGTGCCTTTGGGCCTATGATTTATGTAATCCAAAGGGAGAACTGAAAAGCATTATTTGTACTTAAAATGATAAGACACTCAAGTGAGAATCTTTTCCATGAATTCACCCATTTTATCTGATTGCCTCTTCGTAAAAAATGTTGAAACCGTTTTCTATATTCTCTTGAACTTACTCTTGTTTCTTATTAGAAAATAGATTTCTTATGGAAGGGTTGAATCACTATATTGTGCACCTGAGACTAATATTACACTATATGTTAACTAACTGGCATTTAAATAAAAACTTAAAAATAGACAACAAATTTCTATTTTGATTATAGTTTAGATTTTTAACTATATATGTATATATATATACATATATATGTATGTATGTACGTATATATATATATGTATATTCTGAGAGCTTTTTATGTTTAAAAAAAGCCAATCTCTTGTCTTGGGTCATCTTTTTCTGGTTAAAAATAGACTTCCTCATTTCTCCATTGCTCAAAGTTTAATTATTGAAGTTCCTTTTCAGTGAGAACAAATGAAACAGGTTGTTGGTAGCTACTTCATGGTATTTCTGTAGCCTATCATGCTGTTTCATTGAAATTTGATTTGTAGCTTGTTACTTTGTGTGATAAACTGGCAATTTGCTAATAAATTCAAAGCAGTGTTTAAGTAGATGGTGACAGTTGTCCCCTTCTCCAGGAAGCCCCCTTCTATTCCATTCTGCTAGCCAGTAATCAAACATAATTTGGGGTTACTATCCCATTGATAGCTGCAATGTCAGGTGACATTGTGGTCATGAATCGTGGCTGAAAGTTGAGACGTTAAAATTGGAGGCAAATGGGATGTAGGAACTGTGGGTTTTCAGTGTGATAGATGAAGAGATATGCTGTGGTCTTTGTGTAGACCACCGCACAAGCTTGGGCAAAATCTCATACTACCTAGGCTGGTTTCACAGGTGTGTGGACTTTTCACCAAAGGATTTTAGTGGTCACCTCCACTTGCCCTCCTCTTGCAGAAAGGAAATTGAAGCCAGAGGTCTTTGCAAGTGCACACCAAGTTACTGGGCTTCTCAGAGTCGGGACTTGAACCCACATCTTCCAACTCTCTTTTCAGAATATTACCAATATATTACCCTGCTCCTCTATGATGTACTCCTATATAAATCTCCAACTTACCCACAAAACAGCTTCCGAACAGTATATTTGAAGAATTTCTCTTTTAAAGAACATTTTTAGTTCTCCACATGTGGGGTTATTATTGAAATCAGGTCACAAAGATGCAAACATTGCAATATCTTCGGGACCCAGTAGCTCAGGGCATTGACAAAATGATTGGCCTCTTTGGAGAAATGCAAACTGAAAGTCTAAAACCAAAATAATCTCCTGTAAATGTCTTCCTTCTCTCAAAGTTAGTCACCGTAATAATCTGACAACAATCTGTCTGAAAACAGCTGCCGAGTTAAAAATTAACCTCTCGCCAAAATAAATGTCATTTATTTAAACTGCTAATGATAAGTATATTTAAATAATTTAATTTGCAGATCCCTTCAGAGGAGCCACTACAAAATATATGTCCCAGACCAGATATGTGTATTGTAACTGGCTATAAGTAATTCTTCAAACAATAGTTGTACTTAGCAAATGCTAACTAGTTTGCTTCTGGACCACAGATATTTCTGACTGCTTTATAACATACCGTGGAGAATCAGGGTGTTTCACACTTTTACCCTTAGTTTAGCCTTCTAACTATTCTGAGTGGCTGTACTGTATGTGCGACTTCTTTTCGGTGACATAAAATAGGTCCCTGTGACTTAGTTGTTTTCAATAACATAAAAGAGGACTGACTTCCTTCTGGCAAAGCCAAAGCTTAGAATTATACTGATATCTTGGTCCTCCTTCCTCAGATTAAGGCTAAGGAATATGGTTTGGGATCAGTGAAAGAATTTAGAGCCCAATGCATAATTCTAGGTGTGGACAAACCCTGGTGTATGAGTACCCACGGGGGGGTGAGGGAGCATCATGCTGCACAGGGTGATTTCAGAAGTACTTGAAGGTCCATGTGACTATACAAGTATCCTGAGACATTAGTAAACTGAAGATTAATTTCTGTATCTTTTATTAAAAAAAATGAGGAATCCTGAAGAGAGAAAGTTTTGCTATATTAGTCATTTAGACCTTAGTGAGAATTACTTTGTTAGGATTGTTATGAGTGCAGGTGGTACGAGAGGAGGAAGAAGCCATGGCAAGAATATGAGCCTCACCAGTCATTGTCATGGGTACAAGAACGGGCAGGACAAAAGGGTGAATTAGGAAGACTGGGCAGATAGGAAGTTTTGAGTGTTCTTTGAAGATTTATTTCAACCGCTTCACACTTCTCCAGTGGACCAGAGAGGCAGCGATTCTGGAAATATAATCTTTCTGCTTCTTTCTTGGCACCAGATTTTATCCTTTTTTCTGTTCACCATTCTTAGGAATGTAGTCTGTCACCAGGAGACAACTTGACAATATGTTGCCTTTTGAAACCATTTCTTTATTCCCTCAGAACATATTTATTAAATACCCACCACGTGTAAAGAATGAGCCAAGCTGCATCTGTACATGCAGTTTCTGACACATAAGTTCGTTTGCAACCCCGTCCAAGTTTAGGCATTTGGTACTGTGCATCCGTTTGACCCAGCGTATCTCCCAGCCTCAGAAACATATGTCAACACTTTGTGCTCTTGTGTGTTGTAGATACTTGCCACCTAGGGGGTATATTTGCAATAAAAGATGACTTGAAAGCCACCAGGCTTTGTTAGATTTGACAGAAGCCCTTCCTTGAAAATAAAGACCAACATAAGAGAAGAATATAGTTTTGTTTTATTATTTGATTTATTATTTATTGATTATCAGCTACTATTTGAGATATCTTGAGATGTCTACTATTTAAGATGTCTTCAAAGACTGCTATAGATTTTTCTAAAAACTACAGTAATTCAATAAAAGAAAGGCCTCTGTAGGAAGGTAGTCTGAAGAGCTCATGCTTTTCAGTGCAATTTGCTTTTGTCTGATACCTACCAGGCATTGTAAGTACCTGATTGAAAATATCCCCTCTCCTAAGGAGCATCAGAATCTCATATGCCTGGTGTGTTCACTTTCCCCTAGAGGCCCTTCATTTCTTGTTTTCAGAAATTCTGTCAAAACACTTCAAGGAAAAGGAAAGGTTTCATTTTTCTGATAAGTATGTGGGGCAATAATGGGCGCTTTCTCATTTAATAACAAGCATTCAAAAGATTTAAAATTAATAAAACTGTTCAAAATTCCTAAGCTGTTTAAATTGTTATTTTTTGAAATTTGAATTCCCATTCAGATGGGACTTGTCAAGTGTTTTATAGTCCTATGTATCTATTGCTTTAACAGAACTACTCACTAATGAAAGTTCTCTGCAGCCAAATTCTCAGCAATAGGGAACTGGTGGACTGAGGCCAAGAGCATCTGGCCAGTGGAATATGGTGCAGCCATTTAAGCCATGGGGCAGCTGAAGCTGGACAGATCCGAGGATAGAGTGTTAGATGCGAAGAGCAGCTCACAGTATATATAATACACACGGTCTAGTCTTACTCACCCCTCCCGGGTGGGAGTGGAGAGCTTCAGATTTTTCTTTTATGTGTTTTTATATTTATATATATATTTTTTTATTTTATATATTTTTCTGTCCTGTTCCCCCCCATAAGCTGACCTTGCTTTTATATTAAATTAGCAAAGTAAGAGAAGTCCAGTAAAATGGCTTAGCCCCTCACCCGCCCCCCGCAACTCCCCAATCCTCTGGCCTGACCTGCACTAATGTTGTGTATTAGTCACCTCGACTGTGCTTATGAGACTTTGCGCACAGGTGCCATGGATCATTTGCAGCCATAGGTGTGTCCTCCAGGCTTGGGTGGTGAGTGTTGTACTCGGGCTGTAGAGCGAGCACTCATGCTCCCGTGTTACACATAATTGGCTTTAATCAGGCAGGATGGAAGGAGAAATCTCGACCAGTCGGGCGTCAGCAAGATTCATACAGGGTGTGATGCAAGAGGACAGTATTCAGATTGCAGAATGAGATTTACATCCTCAAGCAAGGCCTGGCCTCTGACTACTGAGAGTCAAACAAAGCCCCCCCCCGCCCCTTATTCAGAAGGAGGGAAGGATGACAGAGATACCATGTTATTATCACCAGTAAGAAGCTGAACTTGCTCTTAAACGCATTCCTTGTGGCTCTGCATTCCCATCCACCTAAGAGTCCTCGGTAAGACACAGCAGTACCCCCTCGGCCCCCTTCTGCGCATCCCCAGCTGAAGGTAATAAAGCTATTCTAACGTTTCCCCTTGGGTCAGATAACAGATGTAGATGAACGAGGCACTGAAGATTCCTGCTCTTAGTTTGTTTTACGTGGGAAATGGAATTATTAATCACTGCCTGTGCTTGAACATCCTCAGTGACCCTAAGTGACTCGCCACCTTGGCTCTTTGTATGGAATGTAGAATATAAGTGTATGGCCTAGTGAATCAGAGTGAAGCTTTCGAAGTCAGACAGGACTGGTTTAAAATGTAGACTTTGCCTCCTGCTTGCTTTGTTACCTGGGGAATTTATTTAAACCTTCTCAAGCCTCTATGAAATGGGAATAATAAATCATATATTACAAGGTTGCATTAGAATAAAGTGAGCTAACGTATATAGAGGAATGAATTCAGTGCCTAACACTTGGTAGCTACTCAACATATGATAGTTGATATTTAGTGTTTGTGTGTCATAGGAAGGTACTGCTATTTGGGGCCTTTTTTTTTTTTTTACCTAAAAAAGCCAACAACATCACATGAGCCAAACCTCATATTTGTCTTACACACCTTTAGTTGTCTGCTTATGTTGAGTCAGAATCTGCTTCTCCATAACTTCTACCTCTAGGTTGCTTCTCTTAGGGCCCACACCCAATAAATATAATTTCCTTTTTCCAGCTGGAACATTTCCACAGAGAGAATAACAATAAGTCACAACAGAAGGCTGTTTTCTGGTCCGTGAGACTTGGTAGAGTCCACCATCCTGGTCATACCTGTTATTACGCTATTGTCTGTCAAGTCTAGACTACCTTGCTACCCTCTGCTTTGGGATAATGGCGCTAGCACTCAGCGAACCACATTTCTGCCTGTCCATCTGGCTTCCTATGAGGCTCTGCCGAGAAAGGGAGACCGCGAGGCTGGAGGAGGCAGGATGCGCCCTTTCCTTTGGCTTCCTGTAAACCTCCCGCATCATCTCGGTGACTTCTTTGAGAGCCATGAAGTGACAGAGCTCACTGCCCCCGTCCCTGACCCCGGTGTGCTGGCTGCCTGGCAGCCAGTGATAACAATTCCAGTGTTTATGAAATACCCACTATTTGCACTGCATGGTGTTAAGTGCTGTGTGTGTGTGAGTGTATATATCACCTTACTGAGTTCTGGTATTAACCCTGCAAGACAGGTGTTCTCTCCACGTTCTAGGTGAGGAAATGGGCTCCGAGGAGTTAAGTGGCTTGCAAGCTAGTTGTCAGAGCGGAGAGTCAAATCTAGGTCTGTCTGTCTAGCGTGAGCTCTTTCTGCCTCTTCATGCACACAGAGGGGAGGGGGGCTCTTTACTGTGCCCCCGTAACCCTCTCTTTTCCGTGTGTGATTGGTTGAGCCATCTGGAAGTGTCCTTTTCTTCACAGGTTGGGCAGCCCAGCCCCAAAAGGAATGCTCTTTTGCTGTGTTCAAGTGGCCTGCGTGCCAGTTGACCCCCCACCCCACCCCCCGCCCCACCAGCAGAAGCTGCGTGCTCGTCTCTGGCTTCTCAGAGGCGCTAGAATTTGTCTCTGTTCCGTTTGTAATGCACACAGGACTGTGGCTATTAATCATGCCACAGGCCAGGCTGCACAGCGCCTCTGGAATAATGAATTACCCAGCTCCTGCCAAAATGAGGCACACCATGGCCACAAAGGAAACTTATCTCTCCCTGACTCTCTCCCCATCTTGTTCCTCCCTCTTCCCTTTCTCATCTCCTGTGATCTGTCTTGCCAGTTGTAATTGGAACATTTTCTCCCGTATTTAAGTTCTGAAGTGTCTTTGGGACTTGCTAATGTATCCAAAGGCTTAAAACAAGTCCCATCAAGGACGTTTATTGCTGTCTAGCATAGGCAGTTAAGCGCAGCTTACAAGCAGCTCTGGGTATATATGGCCAGGAATGTAAATGTTCCTTTTGGAAAAGAGGAGAACCCGGGGCGGGGGGGAGATATTTATATATATATATCTATATATTTATATATGATCCTAATGGTGATATCAAATGAGGGCTTAAAGAAGAAGCAATTTCTGGCCTGGTCATGTGACAGAGGGTACACAGGACTTGGGATGGTGTGACCTTTGGTTTGAAGGGGTTGTTTTGGGGTTTGGGTGGGGAAGCTGCCTCAGAGGGGATCTAAGATGATGTGTCCTGAATAAGAGAAACCTCTCTCTCTCTTCACTGACTTTTCCTGCTTCCTGTGGGGTAAAACCAGGATCACCTAACAACTGGGACCTCTCCATTTTCCTACTGTCAGAATATGTTCCCTCAAATTACTGCTGTATACATATTATCACTAAGAACGCTTCTGGTTGTTCTTATGTCTCTTACATCATCAGAAGTCTAGAGGCAGGCCGTCCAGGTTGGTATAGTGGCTCATTGACGTATTCAAAACGCAGGCTCCTACCATTCCGCCCTGTCATAATTAACTTATTGACTTATTGCCTCATGGTTGCAAAATGGATGCTGTAACTCTGGATGTCATGTTTTTCTTCAAGGCACTACGAAGTGGGAAAGAGTTGTCAAGACACCAACTGTATTTGTCCCTCGTATCAGGAAAAACAAAAGCTTTCCCCGAAGCTCCCGGAGGATGTTCGCTTGTGTCTTATTGGCCAGAACTACGTCCCATCCTTACCTGCCCTCCTTAGCTGCAGGGAAGTCTGGATAAACAGCTTAGTTTTCCTACACTCTGAGAATGCCTGTGCGGTTAGCCAACAAACGAGGTCTGCCACAACCAGAGAGAGGGGACACATAGAAGACTGTATTGGGCAAGCACAGGCAGTCCCACCTAACAGTAGAGAAGAAGGAGATTCCTATGCTGGAGCTTACAGTGCGACTGAGACTGTGCCAGGCAGCAGACCTGTGTGCATGCGTGTTGCAGTTAGCTCTGTTGTACGCTGAGGAAGCGAAGCTCTGAGCAGTGTTCCGCAGGTAGCTAGGAACCTGGCTTTGAATCCAGGCCCGTCTGACTTCAAAGACTATTCACGCTGCCTCTGGGAAGTGGAGGCCAGTTTCCTAGCACTGGCCTTTGGGGTGCCTCACTGAATCTCAGCACCTTCGTTGCATCTCTAGCACCTTCAGTTACCTGTAAACAAATTAGGAATTTGGAACAATTCTTTTATGGGCCCCTCATAGGTTTTATTTAAAAGATGAATACTCAGGTTTTTATGTCGTGATGACAGTTAAAAGAGAAGTGGTCTGGGAGGCAGGAGACGCAGCCCTGCTCTAAACCCGGCGCTGAGTTGCTCTGTGGTCTTGGGGACGTCCTTTCCCCTTGTCTGTGAAATGGAAGGTTGGAGATGCCCTACGAGGAGTCTAACAACCTTAAGACACAAGTTTTGCTCCTTTCCGTCGTGGGTCTTTCATCTGTTCATTCATTCAACGATTATTTCTTAAGTGCCTACTATGTGCTGGGTGCCGCTCTAGGTACTTGGAATATACCGGGTAACAAAACGAAGATCCCTGCCCTTGTGGACCGTATGTTCTATCTAGTCTGTGTGCGCTGGGGGCAGGGGACACAAACAGTAAACACAACACATTATAGATTAGGGATGAGTAAATTACACAGATGTGAGAAGGTGATTCGTTCTCTGGGGGACAAAAGTGGGAAAGAGAACAGGGTCTGGTAGGGCCAGGGGAGACATTCAGGGGTCTGCACTGAGAACATGGCATCTGAGCGAAGACTTTATTACGGAGAGGAGGGTGTCAGCCAGCACACAGTTAGGGTCGTGGCTGCAAGCAGAAGGGATAGCTAGAGTAAGGACTCGGGGGCAGACGTTTGCCTGGATTTTCTGCACAGTTTTTCCCCAGCTGAGGACTGGCCTGGAGCTCTTCTCACCCCAGCCCTGTCATTTCCTTACAGAAGTGTTGGCCTTCAGTTGGCTTTCAGACCAGCTCAAACTTCCAGGAGTTGAAGGCCACTTAAATTTGACCCTGCTGTGGCCCTTAGGGACAGAGAGCCTGGCCACCACCTCTATATTTGCACCTCATTGCACATGACAGAAACACTCGATTTCTGGAGATGGAGGGAAAATGGTAGAACCACCAAGTCCTAGAGATATTGAAATCCTATCAAAATAGCACAGCCTACCATTTCCAGACTATTCCTGCTGTGTTTCCTGTTTAATGCCTACTGCACCATGAGTGACTCAGTGTTTTTGTCGTGTTCTCAAATGACTGTCTGTGTTAATCAACCCTAAAACCCCAGGTCCTCGAGACCTGTGTTTTCTGCTCTACCAGTTACTGCTCCTGCGTCAGCCTGTAATAGTGGCCTGGGCCTTCCCATTAGCTGCAGAGGGGCCTCCCTAAGCAAGGCCAGGAGTCCGCAGGAAAACTCAGTCACTTGCTGGGCTGTGCAGACGTGTGTGTGTGTGATGACAAGAGGAATACATCTTGAAATATAACAAAGAGAAAGGGTAAGAGGTGCCTTCTTGAGTTGTGTTCCATGCAGAGAAGTGACTTGGGATCTGAGAACAATGGTATTGTGCAGGTGTGTTATTATCCCAAGTTGAACTGAGAATGTGTATCATGTGAACAGACTGATAGGCTCATGAATTAAAAGAATCTCCCCTTGGTCCTAGTACAGGCTTAGTGTGTGCCCTGGCCACCTACTCTAAAGTAGATATGACACTTCAGGCAAGAGGCTAGACCCCCCTGCAGAAAGTCCCCTCCATGTATGTGTGGGTCTCTGTCCAAATACTGAACAGGGCTGGGTGTCACTCACAGGATACTGAGAAGTTTAGTTCTGGGTAATGGCTCAGCATAGATTTCATAGTCCCTTTTCTAGGTGTATCTCCTTTCTTGTGGTCTTGACATTTGTTTGATGGGAATAGCAAGGAAACTTAACTTTGATCTCTGTAATCTGCGTGAGGTTACAGGAGAGAATTTGGAATACCATGCAAAATGCTGGATATATTGAAAATGAAAAGAGGATGAAAGTCTTCATCAGGATTGTAGGCCATTGAACCAAATTCCACATTGTGTGTCCTTACCAATATGCTGGGGCATTGAAGTAGCAAGCCTCTCTTCTGGGGTTTCCTAACCTGGTTTCTCCCTTCTTTTGATTTGCTCCCTCCTGTGCAATACGTAGGGACAACTCAGCCATACACACAGAGTGGAAGAGAAGCATACTGTTGCAGCTGCAGACTGCACAGGCAGGGGTAAAGGCAGTAGTCTAGAAAATTCTGACAACAACGTAAAAGTCAGTCTTACCATAAGAAAGAATATAAGCGTACAGGTTCTCTGTTTTACATATTGTCTACTTACAAGATAGGCGGTATTGTTCATTCATTCAGCAAACATATCAAGCACCTCCCATGGTGCCTGGCTCTGTCCTGGGCACTGGAGATCTATCAGTGAATGCCACCACCCAAAAGTTTCCCTGTCCTCATCTTATTTGGTTAAACCATCTGAAATTGCTGTCTTTGTAGGTCAAGGCAACCCACTAAATATGCATCTACTATATGATTCAGCCATTCCATTCCTAGGTGTTTACATAAAAGAAATGAAAGCATATGTCCATACAAAGACTTGTACATGAACGTCTGTAGCAGCTTTATTTGCCGTAGCTCCGACTGGAAACACTCCAAGTGTCCATCCACAAGTGAATGGATAAACAAAGTATAGTAAGTATATCCACACAATGGACAGCAGTCGGCAGTAAAAAGGAATGAAGTCCTACTACACACTGCAACAAGGCTGGACCTCAATCCATTACGTTCGCAAAAGAAATGGAATGATTTAATGTCTATAAAGCTGCAGAAGATGCAAACTAATCCATAGGGACAGAAAGCAGATCGGTGGTTGCCTCGGAGCAGGAACTGGGTCAGGGGACAGCAAGGGCAGGAGGGGAGACTGCAAAGGAACAAGGGCAACCTTTTGGGGGTGCTGGATATATTTACAATGTTAATTGTGGTGATGCTTTCACAGGTGCATACGTCTCAAAACTTGCCAAATGATACACTTTAAAGATAAGCAGTTAATTATATGATAATTATACCTGAATAAAGGTGTTAAAAACAGTCCAATCATACCAGTTTCGTATGGTTCGATCCATAGATAAATTTTGGTGATCAATTAATTTTTAAAACCTCATATTCATTTTTCACATATTTACTGAAAATCCACCATGTGTCAGATCATACCGTGAAAGATGCTATCCATGAAAAGAAAAAAAAAATAAAATAAAAGGCTGTCCCTGCTTTTAAGCTTCGTGGGTGAAACGGGTTTGTAAAGGAATGGCTTTCCTACAGGGAGCTGTGGAGCAATTACCCGCTGAAGCAGCTTATTCTTTGTTGCCTGCATTTATGCATGTGTGTGTGCCTTCGTCTCTTTCAGAGTGACCTGTGGTCTTTGGGAATCACCGCTATTGAGATGGCAGAAGGTGCTCCCCGTAAGTACCTTCCTGTGGGTGAGATCTGTTGCTGGGCTGCTCTCTGCAGGTGCGGAGCCTTCTTGCCCGTGCCAGGGTAGCTTTCCTTCTGCTACGCCAAGCCCGGCGTGGGTTCGAGCTGGCATATTTAGAAAGCAAAGTCACCTTAGCTCAACCAGGAACCCATTCATTTCAGAGCCATGTGAGGATCCTGTGTTTAGAGAAAAAAAGAAAGAAAAGGGAAAGGAACTCGGGGGATCTGGTTTGTTTGACAGATTCCACGCGTCGTTTATTCTTGAACTGCTCTTTACCTAACGCAAAACGGGGGCCAACCCACAAAGTCTGTAAACTCCAACTTAACAAAAATCCAGAACTCATTCTCAGTGCGCGAGTTACGCAAACTCTTGTACTCGGTTGCTCTCACTCCTAATACAATACTGCTGTTTAGATTTTTAGGTGGGAGCCAGAGCGGCCGGGGCTCCGGCCATCCGGGGAAGGTCTGAAATGTCTTGCGCTCTGGAGCGTGGGTGCTGTAGAGCGCCTCCGTCAGGCGCGTGCTGGCCATGACCTTGGGCTATGCGGACTTCCGGCAAGAAGCGCAGCTCACCAATGGTCTGGCTGCTGCAGCAGCCCCCAAGCCCCGCCCCACCCCACCCCCTATTCAGTGTCCTAGCATGGCCCGCATATAAGGCAGACCTTTTTCTCGAAGACACGAGATGCCTTCGTAGGCAACTCTCACTCCTCAGTTCCTCCGCTTGGTTTCCTCAGGCGGCAGGACAGTCTAGCACACTTCCACCTACCTTGTCTGCCTCTCGCTTTCACTCCGATCAGACTTGCAGAGCAATGTGACAGCTCCGCCAACCTGCCCTGGCCCCCTCCCCACTGCCTCTCAGGCAGAAATTTCCCCTGGAACTATTCTCATGTGGTTAGTGCAGCCTTGGCGTCCGCTTTCCGGAGAACCTGAACCCAAAACGGCCCCCTTCTGTGCATGGCAGGTCGTTTGGCTCACACGGCTGTTTATCTTCATGTTATCATAGCCTTTGTATTTCTCACTCTAGAGTTGGTGGAATTCATCCGTAGCATGATTGATTTGGAGTGTTTGTTGACAACATTCCCCTCATTGGCAATGCTAATAGGCATTTATGAATCCAAAAAATCATATATTGCAGTCTGAAATATTATCCTCATATTATCATTCTTGATGAGTAGTAGAGGGGGCTAAAAATAAATTTCTACCCACAGAATCTTTTAGCTTTCAGGGAGAATATATTCTTACTCTGGGCACAAAGGAAAAGATAGCCCTGGAGGTTTAAAAAGTAAACTAGTGAAATATTTTGATTAAAATAAGAATGCATGAGTGCTTTCTCTATAAACCATAATGCCATGTTTACAGGTTGAGATATTTTAATAACTTTTCTACCAGACCCTCTTTGCGTCGATCTCTCTGTTCTTCCTGGGGCCAGTGAACAAACAAACAAACAAATGAACAAAAAACAGAAACGAACCTGTCATGAAACCTGAAAAGCCATCAGGATATTTGGAAATACAGAGAGGAAAGTGTTCTGGTCGAGTGCTTTATACTCTAAAAAAATCTATGTAGATAGCATTGCATGTGTATGAGCCTTCAGTGTATAAGAAATAGACCATCTATCTTTCATTTTATGACTTAGGCTTTTGCTAATTAAAAATAACCTACCGTCTCCATTGTAGTTTTTATCTTGATGTTGTTTACTCTGAATCTGAGATGGTTATTTATAGCAAAGCAAAGGCTTTGACGCTTTAACTTAGCTTTCTTAAATATGGAGTAGAAATAGAAATGTTAACAATGTCCAGTTGAAATTTTATGAGACTTCTGTAATTAGACATCAGCTCTCTTAAATGCTAAACACGTAGAAGCTTTGCGATCTTCTGGCTTTGCTCACTGGGCATGTGTGGCCTCAGAGCCATTTGGCCTGGGTTTGGCCTCCTAACCTGAGCTGGCCCTTGCTTTGGTCTCTTGCAGCTCTCTGTGACATGCACCCCATGAGAGCCCTCTTCCTCATCCCCCGGAACCCAGCGCCTCGCCTGAAGTCGAAGAAGTGGTGAGTTTGGTCTTCTTTGGTGCTTTGCCGATCCAAGGGCAGGGTTTTCCTGCAATGCTCTCTTGGAAGAACTCAAATCCTTAGGTCCAGCTGCATGATGAGACCAACACATACTGAGACCTGGTGAGTGATTTTCCATAGGCTGTCACTCATCTTAAAGCACATATTAAGTACCTACTATTTGCACTGCAAGTCTTTATCACCATACCCTTCAAGGTAAGGAGGTATTAGCTAAAGTGAGTAGTGGAACCCAAGTAATAACATGAAAGCTCTTTGATTTATCATCCACCTGAGAAATATCTTGCCTGGCAGCACAAGACATCTCATCAGAGGGGGTGATAGTTCCAAGAGTCAGCCGGTTAGGTTGGCTGGCTTTTCTTCTACTCCTTAAGATGGTAATTCTGTGAGTGCCTACACATACCTGGTTATATGAGGGATGATTTCACTGGTCTGCACATAAATATTTGTAGTATTTGTTTTTACTATTGCTTTCCCTTTATGGCATGTGATACCGGCTTCCACTTTGGGGCAGTGATACAAACTTCCCATTTAATAAACTTATTCACATAAAAAAATTTGACCTAATTTAAAGAAAAATACCAAGTGGATGCTAGGATGGATGATGCAAAAGTCTGGTTAAAAATTGTGTTGGCAGTGGGGTACCTGGGTGGCTCAGTCGGCTGAGCGTTCTGACTCTTGATCTCAGCTCAGGTCTTGATCTCACAATCATGAGTTCAAGCCCTGTGTTAGGCTCCAGGCTCAGTGTGGAGACAAACAAACAAAAAATTGTGTTGGTAGTATACGATTGACTCAAGTTTGGGAAATACAGTTCTATGGTTAGACCAGAAGTTGGACTTTTGTGTGTACTTATATCGGGGTCTTTGTACCTTATCATCGCATAACAAAAATCCACGGCTCCTTTCTTCCCCCTGTGTATATGGTGTATCCTGATACATACCAATACATCCTTGAATCTCTGATTGTCCTGGCCTGGGGCCAATTCCTGGACCGCTTATGACCCTCTCTCTTTTTCTAGAGATGTGTTCTGGGCAGTTAGAGCATGAAGGCTCAGGACCTTTCTGCCCCTTTTCATACTTCATGATCACTTCACTATCACCCTTGACTGGGACCCTTATGTTCCTCCCCTTCCCCACCCACAGCCTCACCCTCTGCAGTCTAAATTACTACAGTCACCTAATTGTGACATAGAAACCCCGGTGTGACAAGAGAAAGGCACACGGCACAGAGAAGAGAGGGAACCAGCCAGAGGGGACCGGAAGCCCCGAGTTGCCGAGTTGCCGAGGCCTGCCGAGGAAGAGCTTGAGGGTTGCTATGGGCAACGAGGGGCAGAGCAGCCCTGCTCCTCCTTCTCACTCTGGAGGGTCACTGTGTGAGCCTGCTGTTCTCTCCCCAGCAACAGCCTCCCATTGGGCCCCCGTACGGCACATGACCAGCAGGGCCTGGACGCCCTGCTTCCTCCCTTCTCCCCGGAACAAGCTCCCAGGGAAAGAATCCGGCTCAGTTCCCTCCCAGGAAGCATCAGGAGCACTGCCAAGCCCTCTGCCAGCTTGCTGCTTGTCCTTTGAGCCAAGCCTCCCTGCCCCCCGTCCCCCAACACACATACACTGTATGCAGTGGGCTTTACTTACCCCGTGCCCTCCCTCCCTTGCCACTCCCTGCACCTGCTGGAGATATTTCCAGGGTTCAGCCCACAGAGTGCAAACTGGCCATCCACACATGTGTTACGTTTGGTCAGCACAAGTGGCCACACACTGTGTCTCAGAAACATTGATATTAATTGCCAACTTCTAGAAATCTGGTGATTGAGCATCACATTCAGATTTTGGGCCTCTTGTGCAAAGATGCAGCACCCTGCCCGGCCAAGTGGCTCCCTTTTAGGGTACCAGATGGCTCTTCTGCCCATCGCCACCTCTCCCCAGCTCCGAAATTGGTCACTGCGCTTGTCCTGTTTTCCTCTTATCCCCTTTGCATGACCTCTCTGTCTCCTTAGAAAAGTGAATGAACAGCCCCTGCACTGCGGTTTTAATTTTCATTGACCCTGCTCCCAAAAAGATCAACTCTGCATTGACCTTGTTTGAGAATGAGGAAAATACAGGCTGACTTTCCTGCTTCAAACCTTTGACAACAGGAACTAATTCTGGTGGTGCTGTCGGGAGCTGAGTCAGTCCAGGGACAGTGAGGAGGCCAGGCCTCCATCTCACCCGGCCTCCCTGACTCTGAAGGAAAGCCAGTTAGGAGTGTGAGTGCCACACTGCCGGACAGAGAAGGGGAAATGACTTGGCTGTTTGAGAGAGTGAGTGGGAAAACAGAAGCCCTGGTGAAGAACTCTGTCTCACTCAGAACCTGGCCTTTATAAGATGGCCATGCAGCCGACCCAACCCCCACACAGGATGTGGCTCCCAATTCTCTGCAATAGAATTCTACTTCAAAAAAAAAAAAAAAAAGATATTTTTTTATCTATTTGACAGAAAGAGAGAGCACAAGCAGGGGGAGCGGGAGAAGGAGAAGCAGGCTCCCCACTGAGCAGGGAGCCCGATGTAAGGCTCTATCCCAGGACCCTGGGATCACGACCTGAGCCAAAGGCAGATGCTTAACCGACTGAGCCACCCAGGCGCCCCAATAGAATTCCACTTTTTAAGTGAAAATATTTAAGCACTGAAGAGTACTTTCTTGAATGACCAGGTCCAAAGTGATTTGAAATAAGTTAGGGTTTCTTAATCTCAGGAAACAAACTGAAGGTTGCTGGAGTGGTGGGTGTGGGAGGGATGGGGTGACTGGGTGACAGACATTGGGGAGGGTATGTGCTATGGTGAGCGCTGTGAATTGTGTAAGACTGTTGAATCACAGACCTGTACCTCTGAAACAAATAATACATTATATGTTAAAAAAAAAAAAAGATAGTAGGAAGGGAAAAATGAAGGGGAGGAAATCAGAGGGGGAAACGAACCATGAGAGACTATGGACTCTGAGAAACAAACTGAGGGTTCTAGAGGGGAGGTGGGCGGGGGGATGGGTTAGCCTGGTGATGGGTATTAAAGAGGGCACATATTGAATGGAGCACTGGGTGTTATACGCAAACAATGAATCATGGAACACTACATCAAAATAAATAAATAAATAATAATAATAATAATAATAAATGTAAAAAAAATAAAATAAAAATGCTCAAAAAAAAAGAAGTAAGTTAAGGTTTGCTTTAATATGCCCTAGTGTTTGGGAGGAAGTGAAATATTTTATTTATTTTCTTTGTATTTTTTAAAGGAGAGGATCCCTCTCCCCATCCATCAAAAGAAACAAAACTCCAAAATGTTCTTTTTCTATCCAGCTATTCTCTGCCGAATGAATTACACTGTTCTTAGGGTATATATCAAAGTGATGCCAAAGGGCGGACACCACTGTGGTAGAAACAGGCCATGAACTCTTTATGATAAGCATTCAGTTGAGGGCCATTTCCAACTAACTTGCTGAACCTACAACATACAGGACATAGAAGGCATACGCATGTTGCAGACTCAGTAATGTTTTATATGTGTGTGTGTGTATATATTTATTATATAGATATAAATTTAATCTTAACCACAACCACACCAGGCAGATGCTTTTAGTCCTCATTCTGTAGCTATAAGACTGAGGCTTGGGTGGGTCATGTTCCTTGCACAAGTCTGTACGATCTTTTAGTTTCCCAAGTTTGTAACCCCCATTCTCTCTACTGGGTCATCCGGCCTCTTAAGTTCAAGGTTTGAGTGTTAGAGAATGGGGTACTAGTCTTTCAGTTGAACATTTTTTTCCTGTGCCTTAATATTAGGGAAAGAAAGGCAGCAGCACTACTCTTTGTCCCTTTGTTGTGGGGGTGTGGGGGGGGAGGAAAGCACCCCCACTCACCAGAACCTGGCCCTTTCCTCCCCCATCAGTGAGATGAGGAGCGGCCTCAGTGCCAAGGAGGTCATGTGGTCAGGGCTCCAGTCAATGCCCAGGTGGCCCAGCCATTCAATAATTAGGTCTCCGGGAGGATTCTAACCTCAGCTGAATTAGAGGCCAAGGATGCTCTCGGCCTCTGTCTCCATGTCACCGTGGGCAAATGCGCAGTAAGTTGGGACTCCCGTTTCCTCCTCCTGTCTCTAAACATGGCCAGACTCCACCCACATGGGTCAACCATCTCCTTCAGCACATTTCCTCTCCTTTCTCTTCCCACCATGTGGAAGAGACATTTCACTTCCTCCCAAACACTAGGGCATATTAAAGCAAACCTTAACTTCTTTTTTTTTGAGCATTTTTATTTTATTTTTTCTTTTTTTACATTTATTATTTTTATTTATTTATTTATTTATTTATTTATTTATTTATTTATTTATTTATTTTGACGTAGTGTTCCATGATTCATTGTTTGCGTATAACACCCAGTGCTCCATTCGATACGTGCCCTCTTTAATACCCATCACCAGGCTAACCCACATGGTGCCCTTCCCTGCCCTACTCAGTGCTATAGTCTCCTGCAGGATGTTCTGGAGAAACTCGGGGGGGACTTCATTCCTGTAAAGGACAGTTGGTCTTTTTCTTTTCCCACGCTCTTTAAATGTGAAGATTCCAACAGGCAAAGAAACGCTTGATTGAGATCATTAGAAAAATCATAAGTGCTTCCGGGTATTATAAAAGTCTGATGAATCACTGACCTCTACCTCTGAAACCAATATACATTATATGTTAA
>NC_138369.1:107769147-107872337 GCF_054177405.1 Leptonychotes weddellii | reverse complement strand
CTTTGGACCCCGAGTTATTCTCCTGAATATCTCCGAAGGTTCCTTCCCACCGGAAGAGATAGTGGAAAGAAAACTCTGTACCACAGCTGGTTCTGCTGAACTCTGAACACTCTCCCCTCCTAGTTGCCACTGCCTTTTTTTAGATGTCAGTATTGGGGAATGGAATGTACAGTTTATCAAGTCTGGATCTCATGTTTAAATTGGGTGTGATTTCTTTTATTTATCACCTTCTAAAATTAATAGTTAAGCACTTTATAAAAAGAAAGCACTTCCTTCTAGTTGCAAGCAGGAAAAAACAGCTTTCATTTGCATTTCTCATGAATATTTAACAGCTCCCTGTCTTAATTTGTTTTTGTTTTCATGTTCTTGATACTGATTTTCTACCTAGAAAAGTGCCATGTGGAACTTGTTTATTTCTTTATGCAGGTTAACCTCGTTCTCTTCCGTTTATTCCTTAGGACAGCCCATTATTCCATGATGGATTTTTTTCACAAAGTCTCTCCTTAGATGATATCACATTTGTGTCTCCATGGATTTGTCTGGTGGGCCTGAAAAAGAAGGCATATTCAATATTATCTCCTCTCCAAACCTCCCTGTCTGTCCCTCACAAGCACACATTGGAAGGTAGCCATTTCACACACTTGTCCAGAACTCACATCTGATAACCATGCGTGCATTCATTCGTTCATCAAGCATCTGAGGCCAGGTAGGGTGCTCTGGCTACAAAGATGACTCAGGCACACCAGACACTGGAGACCGCCCGTGTGGAGGAAGCAGGGGTACAGGCTGAAGGACATGCAAGAAGGTGCACAGAGTGTCCACCCTATTATTACTGTTTTCCACAGTCCACAGGGTGGGCCGATCCTGATTGATCCTGGGGTGACCCCCAGCATAGCAGGGTACATCTGCCTCTATGTAAAATAATTTGAAAACTTGAACTTATCTTAGAAATTTAGGGAGGAAACGATATGAATGATTCAGTCCTTTAAAAACATGGAATAAGATGAGAAACTGCTTTGACCAGGGCTGAAGTGGAGAGTGGTGCATCTGTGAGTGCCCCCTTACATTGAGTGCCCTCTTGCATTTGAATTTTAAAGAACATGCTCACCATTGTGTTCTGTGTGATGAAGACAGCTTTCAAGCCTGAAATCTGTGTGGAGGGGGGCCTGCTGGCTGACCCAGGGAAGCTGGCTCGTGGGATCCTCTCCTGTTACTCCACAGCACTCCACAGGAGGGCGACAGAGAGCACAAAAATGGATTTCCTCCTGCTCTGAGCAGAGTGGGTACCGCAAAGAGGGTGACCAGAGTTCCCCTAAGGTCTCTGAGGGTGATGTGCCAAGCTGCCAATGGGGCACACCAGAAAGGCATGCTATATAGTCGTGAAATAATTATTTATGATGCTGGGCAATTTCTTGGGCCAAAACATGCATGCCCAACTCATGAATCATAGCTAAAGTCCACCTTTAATTTCTACCAGTGTGGACTCGCTCCCCTACTCATTACTATGGTGTCTCTCCCCGGCTCTCTCCTGCCCTGTGACTCTCTGGCACAGGGTTTATCTTTGAGGAAATAGTGCCTTTCTAGAGGGAGATAAGGGCACGTCTGGGTATAAACTTAGTCCCTAAGTTTCCAGGTCCTTGGGTTGATAGCAAACATACTCATACACCCTGTTCTTATTATTTGGAGAGCAAAGTTCAAAAGTAATTTTGAAATTACCAGTTAAAAAATTTGCCTAACCAAGTTCACTTTACCAAGTAAGAATCTTTCTCATTTCTACAAAACGTACTCCTCCTTACCTAGCCAACCCTGATTATGCTCTCCCCCAGCTTTCATTTTCTGCCTCATTTAGACGGCTTACCTCAGTGTCCCCGATGTATAGTGTGCTCAGCCCCAGCCTTAGTTTTTCACTATTTCCTGCCTCCCTGAACTGTCTTCCCAGAGTGATTTCCTCTTCATTCTTTAAAGGCCAGCTCAGGTACCCTCATTACAATGGACTTTCCAGATGTGACTCTCACCAAGGTCTTTCTCTTCTCTGATTCCTTTTGGTCTCTTGTGTGATATTACATATAAATTGTGCAAAAATGCTTTTATGCGTGTAACTCCCATACATTGCATGAATTGTGTGTTGATGGTGATGATGCCTTCGAACCCCATTGTACCTAATAAAGTTCTAGACCTATTTTGTGATTGGTCGATCCCTGTGTTGACTAATTGCACCTATTTTCTTCCTTTTTTTCATTGTAGTGTCTTAGAAAATGGAAGTTTGCTTTTTCTTTGGATTGTGTTTTTATCTGTGGGTTCATCTCTTTCATGTGGCAGGTCAAAAAAATTCCAGTCATTTATTGAGAGCTGCTTGGTAAAGAATCACAGCCAGCGACCAGCAACAGAACAATTGATGAAGCATCCATTTATACGAGACCAACCTAATGAACGACAGGTCCGCATTCAACTCAAGGACCATATCGACAGAACAAAGAAGAAGCGAGGAGAGAAAGGTTAGAAGCACATTTGTATTTCAGCAAAGGAAACAAAAGATGGAGTGGGTCATGGGCTCTTGATATATTTGGAGGTGGCCGTGGGGGTTTCAGATGGGCCTGCATTATTCTTTAGTGTGAAGGGCTGCCTCTGAGCTCGCAGCCTGTAGGCATCAATGGAGTGAGACTCTGAAATGGAATCTTCATGACAGGATAGAACTGTAAGGAATATTACCTTTTCCAGGCACTGACAAAAAGTCATGTTGAGTAATACTATGAAGTGGTTTAATATGACAAGTGATTTTCTTAGTTCAAATGAATATTCATGTTTTGAAGACTAAAAACCGACAGAAGACAACCTAAAAAAAAGACAACAAAAAAAAACCACTTAGTTGACATTTTTCTATCCTGGCAGTCTTCAACATTTAAGTTTTTGTGCTCTGAGGCTCATTTTGAATTTATTTCAGAAGTCAGAATGAATTTTCTTATAGTCACAGCATCGCCAGGCTTGATATATGGAACATTGAACTTTGAGCTGGAAGATCATTTAATGCACTACTTTATTTTAGAGAGTCAAAAGTCTTATCTCTTATGGCTCTAGCTATTGTACCATACTACCTTTTCCGTGCATCAGTGGAAAGGACATGAGGCAAACTTGGAGCCCTGGGACTGTATCCTGGTTGTTTGACCTCCTTATCTAGCATCCTGACCAAGGAGAAAACTCACGTGGTCTGGGGCAGGTTTTGTGCCTAGGTGGGTGGGAGGTATGGAAGGTTGAGGTATGGGGAGGAAAGGGAAAGATCCAGAGGACAGACAGGGTGAGTCCTCCCTGGTTGGAGGCAGGAGGAGCAGCGGGGTAGGGGGGAGGAGGGATGACAGTGAGGAGGCATTATAGGGCTGGAGAGGTGACCACTGAGCATGTGTGGAGTGGAGAGTAAAGGGGAAGTCCAGGCAGCAAGGGTGCGAGGCACATGGCCTTGTGCTTTTCCTCGCTTCTGTCCTGGACACCGTTCTCCTCTGTTCTTTCCAAGCCAGATGGCGCATTGGAGGGTGGTGGGCAGCACAGGACAGAGGGCACTCTCCTTCTATTTGAATTCCCCTTCTTTGCTTCTGCAGTTACTGTCTGTAATGTGGCAAGGTATGAGCAGGTATGTGGGGTGGGCGGTGAGCAGTGTGAGTCAAGACTGGGCAGAGGTAAGGTCAGCAGGGGGTTGGGCAGGAGGAGAAAACCTCAGTGAAGGTTCAAGGGAAGAGTTTCTTCCTGGCTGCCAGCCTCGGGAACTCAGGGAAATGTGCGATCGGTTCGACTCAGGAGTAGGAGGTTATGAGGCTAAGCCAAAAAGGAGGTCCATCACCTGAACTAACAAAATAGTGTATGTCAACTATACTTCAATTTAAAATAAAAGATACACTTTTAAATGTTTGGGGATCAAACTATTTTTACTTCATGTGCTAAATAGGAAATGAAGTTTCATTGCCTATTTTGATTGAACATAAAATTTTTACAGCCCTGGAAAATAAATATATAAATAAAAATCCTGAACAAAAAAAAAATAAAAAAAAAAAAAAGGAGGACCATCTCCAGTTATTCGTGGGTGGAGAGGGATGAGGTGTCTGTCAGGTGATGCTGGGAGGGGAATTGAAGGAACCAGAAAGAGCCAGGCATGAGAGAAATAGGTAAGTCAAGATCAAAAAGTTCCAGGAGTGGGGTGCCTGGGGGGCTCGGTCAGCTAAGCGTCCGGCTCTTGATTTCAGCTCAGGTCATGATCTCAGGGTCATGAGATCGAGCCCTGTGTTGAGCTTCATGCTGAGTGCTGAGCGTGGAATCTGCTTGAGACTCTCTCTCTCCCTTTCCTTCTGTCCCTGCTCCTCTCACCCCTCCAAAAAAAAAAAATCCAGGACTGATTTTTCATCAAACACGCAACCATTAAAGGCTGCCTTCTCTAAAAGGGAAGTTTCTTTTTCTGTGGGCCTGTTGCTTCCAGATTCAAATTCTGAGTTCCCATTCTAGCTCTACCCCCTGAATAGGTACATGAACTTCATCCCAGTTTTCTCATCTTTAAAATAAGAGAGGGGATATGATAGTAATCCGTATCGCCTGGTATTGTTGCAAATTAAATGAGATAAGGCATTAAAATGTCTAATACAATGTCCGGCATATAAACATACTCAATAAATATTAGCTATTTTTATATAAAAAGTTCTTTATTGACTTACAATTTTTCAACACGATTCAGAGTTACTTTCTGAGAACTCGTGACCTCTTTGCCTTTGACCTGTGAATAGAATGGGTAAAGCTTGGGCCTTGGGTTGTTTTCACATTTTGGGGGCACAGATGCTGGAATGTGACTCAGAACTCCCCATTCTATGACAATAGACTATTTTTAATGTGTTCCTTCTCTGCACAGTAGAAGTGTAAGATCCTTGGTAGGAGATGAACTCAAGAGTGACCTGGTAATGTAAGGAACCTAATTCTGTTTAGGTTTAGAGCCATCAGAAGCCTTCTTCTTTGCTCCCCAGAAAGAGTATCGATCAAGCGAGGTCTCATCCATTTGCTCAGTTTCATCAAATGACTTAATTGACTTCCTCTAGGACTTTCACACTCTCTTAGTAGCTCTAGGACCAGCTTTTGGTACACTCAAACAATTTTAATGAGAATCGATTTATGATTTTTTTAACTTGATACTATTTTTTCCTTAAGATATGTTGACATATGGGGGCACCTGGGTGGCTCAGTTGGTTGAGCGACTGCCTTAGGCTCGGGTCATGATCCTGGAGTCCCGGGATCGAGTCCCACATCGGGCTCCCTGCTCAGCAGGGAGTCCGCTTCTCCCCCGACCCTTCCCCCCTCTCATGCTCTCTCTATCTCATTCTCTCTCTCAAATAAATAAATAAAATCTTAAAAAAAAAAAAAAGATATGTTGACATATGCTAATTTATGCCAGTAATATAAAAGCAATAAGACCAGATTCTGGTGCAGTATTACAATTGAAGGGCCTGACAAATGAAGGTTTCACCCTAGAGAGTACAAATATTTGGATTAATTGTGTGCTTCTTTCCCTTGCTAGAATTTCCCTTTGCTAGATAAAATTTCTGCAGTTTACTTCAAACTCTCTGTTGATTCATTTCAGGAAAGTTTGGAATAGTCAACTTTCAGTGTGGAATAGTGAAACACTTTATGAAGGTCCTTTACATTTTGGTGAAATAATACTCAAAAAATAAATAGCCCAAAAGCTTTGTGCATATCTAAATATTTGAAGCTAACTTGTGATTTAAAAAAATATATACTTGAAGTCACTGTGCTTTTGGCTCCTTTTCTTTTTTTTTATTATGCTCAGTTAGCCACTGTATAGTACATCATTAGTTTTTGATGTAGCGTTCAATGATTCATTAGTTAAGTATAACACCCAGTGCTCATCACAACACCTGCCCTCCTCAATCCCTTTTCATTATCCCTTTACTGGCTGAAGAGTAGGGAAGGCGGAGTGTTTAGTTCTTGTCGTAGGTGCTGCCTCCTGGTGGTAACACAACCAAATTGCAGTTTTGGTTCCTTTTTAAGGCTACACAAATGCCTTCAAAGTTGTAATTATTAACCCACAGCTATGAAAGGATCACAGTAATGTGACCCTCCCTTGCCTGAAATTAAAAGCTCTTCCAAAACTCCCCATTGCCCACAGAAAAGTCCTCAGGAAGGTGTATATAAGGATTAGGAAGTCGTATCAGACGTGCTAGGCTTACTCATTCTGTCTGCTTTTCTCACAGCCAGACATCTAGCCATTCACAATTCATTGTGAACATCTTGTGTACTACTGTCAGCCTTACTCACGTGGTTATGTTGCTTAGAATGCCCTTTCCCACCACTTTCAGCTGCCATCTGCCTGGAGCAGGGCCACTGACATTGTAAGGCCCAGCTCATTTCCTCCTCAAAAGACTTTGCTGGCCCCTTCCCCCATTATGACCAATGGACTTTGCTCCTTTCTCTGTTATCCCATTGCTCTTTTTATGCATTTCTATTTAGCATATAATATGTTGGAAAGAACATAGTTTTAAAGTTGGAGAAGTTCTGGATGGAATTCTAAATCCAAATCCCAGATTGATCGGTCTTTTATTAGTAAGTCACTGGTCCTGTCACTTACCCTCTTGTAATAGTGTCTTCGCTTGAAAAGTGGGTAGTATGTTAAAGGATTGTTAAGCAAAATAAATGGGAGAACATAAGTAAAGTATCTAGCAGGGTGACTAGCATGGGAGACACCCAATAAAGATTAATTTCTTAATAATCATGGCAGATCTGATTACCTACTTGTCCATCTCGCCCATTAGATTCTGATCTCCTCCAAAGCAAAGACTCAATCTTATTCATTATTACATGTTAACTTGCTTAACATATTACTGAATTAAATGAATGTCCCCGGTGGGTCATTTAACTCTATATTTCTAATAGCACGTGCTGTCAAATTTCTTTCTGGTGTTTATCGAGATATCTAAAGACAATTTGTGGGTCCATGTAAGTCATAATAAAACTCTTACTTAAAAAATGATTAATACGGACAATAAGTGAATAGTGGGCCAATAAAGATTGGTTTAGGTGGTCCTCTAATGGGAGTTAACACAAACTGAACAATTATTTTTCAGTTCCTTGTCATTGAACAGCAGGCATTAGGGACAGATACCTAGAGTCAGCTGGAACAGTCTTGGATGTGAATTCCACCAGCTCAGCTGGTGGGAACTGTTAGATCACAAGTCAGGAGGCCTGGAGCCTGTCCCAGGTCAGCATTAATGACAACTCTTTGGGCCTCAGATTACTTATATATAAAATGAGGGGGGTGGGATTGGCTGAGCTGTAGCATCTTTTTGTGCACTAACATTCTGTGAGTCTCTCTTTAGATGAGACCGAGTATGAGTACAGCGGAAGTGAGGAAGAAGAGGAGGAGAATGACTCAGGAGAGCCCAGGTAGGAGAACAAAGGCCAAGTCTTATTTTCACGTTCTGAATTGTGCTTGTGTGAAACTCACTTCCTTTTGATTTATAGGTTCATTTTTAAGAATCCAGCAAGGTGGTCTTATTTAATTTATTGCCCATGAACATACTCATTAATTTGGGAAAATGTCCCCAGGCAAACTCTTACAAAAATGTGGAAATCAGCGTATTCTTTATCTTGTCCCCTAAGATTTATGGTCTCTATTCTAAGACCTTGTTTCCTCACATATGTAACGTGTGGAATGGGTAGGAGTCAATTATCTGGGTAATGCAAGACTCAAAGGACCTAAAACTATGACTTTCAGGAGACCTAAGTGGTATTTTTGGACTCGAATTACTCAGTTTGTTACTTCATACCTTTGAGAAGCCCATTTGGGCAGCCACCGTCCTTGTCACATGTCTTGGTATTTTCACCACAAGCTAATCCAAGAGGAAATGGTTTCCAGGAAATCAAATCACACTCTAGAGGGGAACCCTAAATAGAAACTTTCTTGCTCATTCCAGTTGTCACATGTTGGACTCCAGGATCAGTGTTGCTTTATCGTTATGATCTGTGCGTTTTGAATTTCACTTGACATTGATTCCCACTTCTTCCAGTCTGTGTATCAATAATTAAGCTTAGTGTGCTCACATTGCCAAGATTTCTCTCCCATGAGAGGATTCAGCTGGTGGCAGTTTGGTGAGTTGAGTCGCACAGGCACAAACATCATGGTCGGTGTAGGTGAAGTGAGATTTATTGGGGAAAATGCACTGGCAGGAGGCTCACTGGGGAAATGAGTCCCCATCCTCTAGCCATCCAAGGGGGGGACTCCAGTGGTCCAGGAGGAGAAATTCCCATACTGCTGAGGCACAGCTGCCCGCTCAGGAAAGGGGCCAGCTCTGTCGTTGCTGCTAGAACAAGCTGGTGGCTTCTTTTTCTGAGTTAGATCTATGAAGCTGGATTACTGCTAAACTACTGGAAGAAGGAGGGACTTACAGGGCTGTCCAGTTTTTCTCTACACCTGATACAGGAATTATCAAGGTCAAAGACTGAAGGAGAATTTTTCCTTCTATCCGATACTTTACACATTGGCTGCCCCCAGTTTAGCTGCGTAAAGATGATGTTTGTCAAGTAGTGACGTGGAAAATGAACATTCTTATAAAGGCAAAGAACCAAGTGCCTGCTCTCAGAGAAGTTGCGTACTATTCTTCTTTTTCCAAAGCTCACCCAGATGTCATGTCAGCCCTACTGATCACTCTCTATAGAACTGAGAAGCCCTGTTTTAACTAGTACTTGCCAAACTGCGTGTTAGGAGTCAACTTAGCAGGCTGACCTAGCCATGCCTTAACACTTTGATAATTGTAACGTGTCATTGTATCACATTGAAGATTAAGTTCCAAGTCCTGTCTTATGGACCCATGTAATTAATCTTCATGAAATCCTGAAAAGTGGAAAGGGACAGTGGTTATCTCATTTGAGAAATGGGGTGAGAGCCCAAAGATGGCACCCAAGCCCCACACCAACGATGATTGAGCCACTATTACAGCTCTACCCGCCTGACATTGATTCTGCATCAATTTGTATTAATGGAGGCTCCTCGTGTGCATGGTTCCCCAAGTCCTGCTTGTGGCCTGTGTACATAAGCACTGTCACTTGGGGCTTGTTTTAGTGTTCTGCACAAAAGCTGTTAAGTTTTAGAGGAGGTGTGCTCGTGGCATCCAAGCACTGTCTGTAAGACCTCAAGAATGAAGCCTTTTTATGTCATTTTTGGGCATAGATGCCAGTCACACTGCACAATGGTTACACTGTCCAACACAGAATAATCCCCTCGTCAACTGCCACCAAACCTGCTCCCCCCACCATTCGCCACCCCAGTTGGCGTCACCACCACTGTCCAGGTGCCAAGACAAAACCTGCAAGTCATCGCTCACTCCACACACCGCATCCATCAACCGGCTTCGTTAACTCTGCCACCAATGCTTCTCTCCGCCTCCGTCCCCTTGCCCCTCCCCACCCAGCTGGTGGCCCTCTGCAGACAGTTGTCCCTCGGCAGCCAAACAAATCCCATCACATCAGTGTCCTGACTATAAGCTTTCCGTGTGTGGTTTCCATGCCCCGTGCCTCCCCGGGTCTGCCCAGTGTCCCTGGCCTCCTCCCGGGGCCACCTCTCTCCTTCACTCTGCTCTGGGAAGTCCTCGGAGAGGCCCCACCTGTTCCCACCACAGGCCTCTACGTTTGCTTTCCTCTCTGCCTGAAAGGTTCTTCGCCTACTTCTTCGTGGGACCGACTCTTCATCATTTGAGTCTCAGCTCATCTGGCACCTTCTCAGAGAGGTCTCCCCTGATCACCCCATCTGAAGCAGAACCCTTAATCCCCGTCCCAGCCTCCTACCACTGTCACTCTTAAACTGTTACGTCTTCTATGGAGCCTGTTCATATGTGAAATTATGTTATTTGCAGCCATTTGTCTGTCTAATGATTTGTCTGTCTCTCTTCCCCGCAAGAAGATCATGAGAGAGAGAGTTTGTTTAGCTACTGCTCTATCCACTAGAACCTCTTACAGTGCCTGCGACCTAAAAGTGGCTCATTAGTTATTTAATGGATTTATTTCAAGTGGAAGTCGCCAGCAAGATTAAAAGGGCTAGGTTTGTGTGAACAAATAGGAGCCTGCCCCACCTCCCTGTTAGGCTGCTATGCACAACCAAAGAGTGTAACTTTGAGCTGTTCACATGCAGTGAGATGTGAATAGAGCAGCCCTAGACCACCAGGGACACACACATATGCACATGATGCACAACTACCATTTTACAGATGAGAAAACTGAGGCCACGGTGCTTCAACGGAATCTAGGGATCCGTGAGCTGGATTGAAGTCCTTGCTACACCATCCGTTCCAGAGCCAAACCATGTCACTTCCCTTTAACCGTGGTGCAATGAAACAAGCCCTGAACTCTCAGATGTGGGTTCATATTCTACTCTGTGGTGACCCTGACTCTGATGTTTTCCCTCCCTGGCTTATCACGTCTTCACACGAGCAGCCTGCCATTTGCCTCCTGGGTGTGGGTGCAAGGCGTCGCGGAGGTGGTGCGGGGACGGTGATGTCCTCTTAGTAGAACACGGTCCCTTGTTGCTCCTGGTTGTTCCTTTCATTTGCTGGCTTTGTTCATGCCTCTCTTAAACGTGAAAATTCAGCTGATCCAGGCCCTAGGGCTCACACGCTCCCTAAAACCTTTAGAAGCAGATCTTTGCGGGTCACCAGGGCAAGGGAGCAGTGAGGACGGTGCTGGAGAGAGGGGGACCTCTCTCTCGGGATGGTGACAGCATGCGCCTGCCCATGGCCACCGTGAAAAGGAGGCTGCACACTGGTCTGTGGTGCCCGTGACTCCGTTTCTCTGGGGCTGAGTACTGTAAGTAGCAGCGGCCCGAGAGCCCGTGGCCGGCCCGTGTGGCTCGCGTCCCCGCGCGCAGGCGAACTGCTGGCCCCGCCGGCCTCCCCCAGCGCCGGGGTGAGGGCGGCCCTCGCCACACGCAGCCTCCCCGTCTCTCTCTCTCCTGCCCGCAGCTCCATCCTGAACCTGCCGGGGGAGTCCACGCTGCGGCGGGACTTCCTGAGGCTCCAGCTGGCCAACAAGGAGCGTTCGGAGGCCCTGCGGCGGCAGCAGCTGGAGCAGCAGCAGCGGGAGAACGAGGAGCACAAGCGGCAGCTGCTGGCCGAGCGCCAGAAGCGCATAGAGGAGCAGAAGGAGCAGCGGCGGCGGCTGGAGGAGGTGAGGGTCCGCTGGGGCTGCCGTGCGCGCGCGCGCGCACCTCTCAGCCACAGGGCTTCCTGGGGGTGCGGCGTTGTGCCGGGCTCCCACCCTTGTGGGACTCGTGGCGCACTGGGAGCACACACCTGAGCTTGCGAAACGGGATGAGGCCTGGGCGCTCTCACAAGCAAAGGACTTCCCTTGCTAGGCAGGGGGTGGCCGTGTGACCTTGGTGTGACGTGACCTTGGTGTGGTCACCTCGGAAAAGCAGGTAAAGGCCTTCACCCCTTCAAGTCTTACTCAGATACCACCTCCTCCGTGCAGCCTCCTTGACCACCTTTCTTCGAATTGCACCCTCTCCTTCTAGCTCATCCTGTTGCCCTTCCCCGCTTTATTATTTTTACATAGCTCTTTCCATCTTCACACACACTCTCTATGTACCTTCCTGGGTTTTACGCTGCAGTGTGAGCTCCTGAGGACAGAGGGTTTTGTCTCTTTCATCCCTGATGTATCTCTCCACCATGTATCTCTAGCGCCTAGAACAGGGCCAGGCACACAGTAGATGCCTCGTGGATATTCGTGGAATGAACGAACCCATATAGGAATAAACGAGTCCGTGACTGAGAGGGCCTATGTAGGTGCTAACTAGACCGCAGTGACTAGGCAGGCAGGTGAAATGTCAAGTATGGAAAAGCAGGGTCTGCCTTAGCTACTCCTCTGAACACTGGGGAAAGCTCGGCCCAAGACCTTCCACACACCCTTTAGTATCCAGGGCCTGTCCTCCAGCTGGAGGGCCACTCTGGCCTTCACCGGCGGGCACTGTGGCCATCTGTGTGGGCAACCGTAGCACTAGCCACACTTTCCCGCGTGGCTTGTCCCCGGTGAGGCCCTCACCCTTGTGGCCTTGTGGCCACCTCCCTTTGTCGGATAAATCAAAGCCTCTAGACAATGAAGCAGCTGAGAGCATAGCCATTGGGAAAGCCAGATGGCAGATGAGAGGTTAACCAACTGTATCGGAATGGGGTAGCCATTTTACGGGGTTCCCAGACGCCATCTTGCTCCTCATTACTGGTTTACAGCAATTCACTTGCTTTGTCAGGTGCCGCTGCAGTTCGAAGCTGGCGGATTGCGGGCACCAAGAGCAGATTGCTTTTCAATTGGCCCATCCAGGTCCAGCATCCCTGGTTGAAATCAGTGAGGGCCTCCGTTCCAGTGTGCAGTAAAATCCCATCAACCTCATATGTCCTCATAGGCAGACCAGCAACAACAAGACCCAACAGTTGCAATTTTTTTTTTTTTAAGATTTTATTTATTTATTTGTCAGAGAGAGAGGGGAAGAGACAGAGAGAGCACAAGCAGGGGGAGCGGCAGGCAGTGGGAGAAGCAGGGAGCCTGATGCGGGTCTCGATCCCAGGACCCTGGGATCATGACCTGAGCTGAAGGCAGCCAATTAACTGACTGAGCCACCCAGGTGCCCCAACAGTTGCAATTATTAAGTGACTTCTGTGCACCAGCTCCTGGGTGAGGTTCTTTGCTTATATCCATGATCTCATCTACTATCATTCTCTCTTTGCATACAGCCATTGCACCTCATGCAGAATGCATACAAACCCCGCTTAACACATAGGAAACTGAAGTTCAGGGAGGGGAAGTAATTATTCCCATATCCCAGGACCAGTAAGTGCACAGTGTTCGCACCCAGGTCTCTCTGATCTCAATGTCCACACAAGGCCCGAGAAGGGAAGTATAGATAAGTAATCAAAGCCTTGAACTGCACATGCCCACCCCACCTCTGGTTCCTCTCCTGGGCACAAATTGAAATTCCTGGCAGCTGCACCCTGGTGTCCTCTGCAGCCCAGCCAGGCCAGTTGGGGCCAGTTGGGGCCTCTTGTACGAGCCCTTGACGCAGAGCTGTGCCATTTCCTCTAGTTCTCCTGAGAACCAGATGCCTCCACCTGCTGGACCCCATGTTTATTCCTTTAGACTTTGGTCACACCTCTCCCCTCACCTAAGCAGTGTCCTATCAGGCTCTGCCCCCCACATCCTGCCTTTCCTGCTTCGTTGCTTGTGGTTTGTTCCTTCCAAGAGTATTTCCAAAGGCCGCCACCTCCCTGGAGCCTCACACCCTGCAAACCTTGACCATTTGGCTTAGTTAGTCGGCTCCTTGCCTAGCAATTTGTTACCCTTACTTTCAAGCTAAAGGCGCTTACCATGTAAACCCTAGAAAATCCCCACTGTCACCCCACAGAACATTTCAAATACTCAAGAATGCAAATATGCCCATGTATGCACACATGTACTTTTGGCCCTTGAGCTTAGATCCTCAGTTGATGCAGTCTTTTCGGAGGATGCATTGTATTGTCTTGTTTTGTTTTGTTTTTTTTCGTTTTAATCTATATTTTTGTCCCTTCTTACCTGATACGATTTATTTGGGCTTTATATATTTTCTCAAGTTGCTAAAATAACAATTTCTAACACTTTCCAAAGCATTTACCCTACGACAGGTACTCTGTTCCACACTTTACCTGAATCATCTCATTTGATCCTCACAATAACCCACAGTCTCAAAATAATGCAGCCGAGTCTCAGAGAGGTTAATAACTTGCTATAGGTCACACAGCTTAGGGAAAAAACAGGTTTCAAGCCCAGGGGATTGGAATCCAGAGCCCAAGCACTGTCACTGCCTCCATCCTGCCTCTCAGCTGATAAGCCAGTCATGTTTTCCCATATTCTCTACCTGGCCTCTGCTTTTGTGGTCTTTTCCTCTGAGAACTTAAGGATTTTTGAGCAAGGGCAAAGAAGCTGTGCCCAGCAGGTGCTCTCCTTTGACATGGATTCTGGCTCTCATGCTCCCCATCAGAGCTACCGCCAAGGCCTCCTTGTGTCTCTTCTTCTGTGACACTTTCTGGAACCTCTATCTTGGAGGCGAGTTAGAGTTCAGACTCAGCGAGGCACACGCATCCACGGGGAAATGCCCTCTGAGTCCCCACTTGCGCTGAAGATAACAGTGTGCCGAAGGACACTTCATTTATGCACCAATGTGCATGAGCCCTGGCTTCCCATCGGTCACTTGCGACCACGGGATATTAAGAGATTATACCACTTTATCTATTGATCCTTCATTTTGGTCCTATTGCCCACTGAGAAGAAATAGAAATACTGAACACTCAGATGGCTATAATTTTTGAACGTTTAAGTAATAACCGTCTCTGTCACCAGGGACCCCTCTCCCGCATCCTGCCCCTGCTGGATCCCCACCCATGTCTGCAGCTCTGGCCCATGGTGAAGACTTGTGTTTGCTGTGTCCAGAGTAGGAACTTGACCTACCGTGGCACATGGAGGTAGTTAAAGCCCACAGTTAGACTTGCAAATTTAGCTTCCTTGTGGGTCAGGTGGGCTTTTGTAGGCATCCTGGGAAAACCATTCCCATTCTCAAATAAAGGCCCGTCAGATGCCCCTTTGGTGACGCAGGGCTGTGTAGGTTGTAGCCTTTGTCTTCCCTGGCGATCTCAGATGTCACCTCCTACCAGAGGCTTGGTTTCTAAGGAAGTCCTGCATGTCCGTTGCTATTTATGGATAACCATGTGGATTTGGGTAGGGTCTAAATCAGTATCTGTATATTCTTAGAAGGACTTCATACACTGAATGTAGTTATTTATCAGCTACATGAAAAGGACGTGGCTTTGGACCAGTGAAATGTTGGGTACAAGACTTTCAGCTTTTGACCACTGATAAAGTACAATTTATAACGAAGTTCCAGGAAATTGATTAAACCTAGCTAAGGTGAATGAGTCCATCAATAGTGAGGAAAGTACAAAGAAGGCCTCTTTTATTTTTATTTAGTTCAATAAAAATTTCTATCACTTGGCCTACACAAAATCCCTCTTGTTTTATTCTCCATCACAGAGTTAGGGTCCAAGAATCAGGGGCAGGATGCAGGAGAGGAGTCCAAGAATCAGTAGGGCATTTACCCTGGTCATCTTTTCAGACAGAACCTTGGCCAGAAGATTTGTGGTGATGCTTAACTGTGCTCAAGAGTTTGAGAATGATTTCAGTGATTTATACATATTTTTTTCAACTTGCTGAGAGCATTCTATGCCTTCATCTGGAGGAGAATATCTTTAAGTCACAGGAATAATCAAATTGACCCCACGGGCACCAAACTGCTCGATGGTGGTAAGTTTTATTCTTCAGAGAATTGTGTTAAGTTTTTCAAGCCACCTGCGTCTCATTTAGTGTCCTTCAAGACCGTCATGACATTGGCCAGTTATAGAAATAGCCAGTTCTACCTAAAAGATATTATAACTGCTTTGGTTCTATTGCCTGAAAAAAAATTTTAGAGAAATAACCACCAGTATCTTATTGGCCAGTCATAGTGAAGCACTAATATAAAAAATGAGAGCCTAGCAGTCTCAATATGTGTGAATTCCCTAAAAGCCTCTAACTTTTTATGGTGAGTGGCTGGGCTTTCAAGAACACTGGGTTCAATGCTTTTTTAAAAAGGGCACAGTAGAATTAAAATCTTTTTCCTATTCCTGTAGGCAGTCATTCGACAAATTTCATGAATTCATACCTCCACTATGCTGGACACTAGGAAAACAGTCTGCCCTGGGGTTCACCAGATCTGTAAGGGAAACAGGCACTGGGCCAATAGTCACCCACATAGCCATTCATTGTCATTGCCAGGCTGCTGTGGTAGAGGGGAATGGCGGGCTAAGGAACGAACTTGGGGAGGGTGCAGGGTAGAGAAAGCAGCCCAGCCTGGCTGGGAGGCCTGCTGGGGATTCCAGCTGAAGGACTGGGAGGGAGGGGCACACAGAGATGCCAGGCGGGGAGGCCAGGGCACAGTCCTGTAGGGCTTCACAGGCCAAGTTAAGGATTCTTAAATCTTATCCTGAGACTAGTGGAAAACCACTGATGTGTGTTAACCAAGGGAATGCAATCAGATCTGCATTTTTAAAAGGGAACTTTGGCTGCTGCGAGGTTGAGTGACTGGAAGAAGCAAGGGTGGATGACAGAGACAAGCTGGTGCAGACCAGAGAGGGTGGTGTTCTTGTGGATGGCGGTGGAAGGGGGATTGAGAGAAGTGTACACATTTGGAAGGGATGCAGCCTGTAGAATGTGCAGAATGTGCATGTGATGTCTGATAAGATATCAGAGATGGAAGAGAGTGAGCAGTCACAGAAGGTCCCCGATGTGGACTGCAGCATCAGGGTGGAGGACCTGGTTTGGGAGCAGGAGGATAAGATCAGTTTGGAAGATGGTGAATTTAAGAGCCTATGAGGTGGCCAGTGGCGATGCCAAGGTTGCAGTTGGATTATATGGAGGGAGCCCCGGAAGGGAGGTTGGGATGGGATAAAAGGGGAATTACTGGCTTATGGTACTGGAAGTATACATCGAGAAGAGAGCAGAGTGTGGGCCTGTACTCCAAGAACATAGAACAGGGGAGGAGAAGCCAGCAAAGAAGACTGATAAGGGTGCAGAAGGCACACAAGGAGAATTTGATGGTACTGCAAAGAAAATCGAGTATTCTAGCATAAGGAACAAATTAAAGGGGCCAGCTTTGCAGAACGCTGCCCAAAGGTCGAGTGAGATAACATCATCCATTTTTTTCAATGGCAAGACGTTATATAAAAAGGTAGTTTTTGTGTTGTACTCTCTAAAAATGCATGCATTTCCTGTTTGGGAGAAAGGGAAACAATCTGCCCAGCAAGTGAGATCTGAATTTGGGGTGCGAAGACGTCGATTTGGACTCGAGGGCTGCCGTGCACCTCCTGCACGCCCTGGCCGCTTTCTGAGTCTCCCCAGCCCCGCTCCCAGAGCTCTGCAGAGAGGCCCCCGACAAAGCTTGTTCCTACCACCTAAGTTGCGCTGGGGATTAACCAGGAAGATGGGCGTGAAAAAACTCTGTCCACTGCCCAAAGCTGGACAGAGCTCTGTTCTGAAGGACTTGTCCGATCTACTTTAAAGATTGCTCATGAGCCCCACTTCGTGCTTCTGTTTAGAGAACTCTTCATAGTTACGTGCTCATCCATTCGTTTGGCTCGCATTCTCTCTTGGCATTCGCTTCCACTCGGGGTAACCAGACTCGTCTCGGAGAAGCTGTACCAGCTGCAGCCCGAACCCAGAGCAGCTGGAATCCCCAGGCCAGCAAGGTTATTCTTGGGAACCTTTGTAGTTTCTCCCAGCTGTTTTTAAACCAAAGGGAAGGGGATGGGGGTGATGAACAGCAGAAACCTGCACATGTCTTTAAGGACATCATGCTAAAGCTCTGGAAATTCCCACGGGCAACAGAGCATTTGGGGGAGATTCTGTTGATGGTAGTATGTTGGTTAACAGTTGTCTTCCTTATTAAATGTATGTTCTTTGTGCCTCAGTTTCTTCATTTGTAAAACTAGAAAGAACAGTAGCATTTCCCTTCCAGGACTGTCATGAGGATTAAATTAGTTAGTTCACGGAAAACCTTAGAATGGAACTAACACTTAGAACACACTCAATAAATATTAGTTATTATTATTATTGGAGCAGGTGCCTTTGGCTGAAGTCAGAAGTATAATCTCCAAAAGTTTAAACTCTTTTATGTGCAGTAGTAAAACCCTCTTGAATTTATTAAAATAAATGTATCAACAGGTAAGCTTTTATTCATGTCTTGGGAAGAATATTTGTTATACTAGTAGAAATTCATTTATGTCATTAGGAGAAAAAAAATGTCAATGGTTTTTAAATGACTGGATGGCACATTCGTGCAGAGGCAAAGTGTGCCAGCTTGGAAGCTGCAGAAACCAAGGTGTAGTTCAAGCTGTGTGGCCTTGAGCAAATTACTTACCCTCTCTGAACCTAAGCTTCTTGATATATGCAATCAACGGACTACTTACATTGCAGGATTGTTGTGAGAAGTAAAGGAAATCATGAATACGGAAGGCTTGACACAATCTTGACACAAGAATGGTTGGCATACTTAGGTGAAAGTTTTATTGTTATTTTGGAACGGATGATTTCAAAGTGGTTGTTAGGGTTTTCTGTAGAGATAGCATTTCCCATTGTTTGCCTTCCTTAATTCTCTAATGCACCTTCTCTGTTTACTGTAACACATGGACTTTTCCCTCCCTTTTTGAGGGTTCTTTTCTGAGCGCACCCCTCTCATGGTGTCTTGCTAAGGTATCAGTCCTCTGGTGACTTAGCCAGCAGTCCTGGCCTTGCAGGCCCAGGGAGGCAGCCCGCTCTCCATCTTCCCAGATGTAGCTCATGTAGGAGGATCAAGAGCTGCTGCCCGGGTAAGTCTCTTACCAGCCAAGCCTCAGGGGACCTTCCACTGGAGATACTCTGCTCTGGGATATATGTATTCTCTTACCAGTAGTCCTTGCTGTCATTTCCAACACCGTGTCATTATGATCCCATCCTTGCCAGCAAGGAGCTGCATCAAATCTTAGGTCCTACCAGCACCTAAACAAAACCCACTAGAAGATAGAGATCTTGTCCTGTCTCAGTAGTAAGCTTCTGGGCCTCTGGAACACTGTGCCTTCGGAGTGAGCCCTTTCACTGAGAAGGTAGAGGCAAGACAGAGCTACGGTAACTCTCAGGGTTTGAATCCGGCTCTGCCACTTGCCGCCTTGGTGATCTTGGGCGAGACATGGCTTTTTTCTGCCTCAGGTGGCCTGTTTATGAAAGGGGATAGTGACAGTTTCAAGGATGAAATGAGTTAATACACAGAAAGCACTTAGAACACTCCCTGGTGCTGAATAGGTGCCTAAATCAGTTCAAGAAGATATTTGCCCGGGAAGGGAAAAAAACCTTTGTATCCCATGATCTGCATTGCGGTTGCTCCCCTGAGTCATCTTTTCGGGGCGCTTGAAGTTGAAGGCAGCATGAGCAAGCTCAACGTGCAGAAGCAGGAGACAGGGACGTCAGGGTGACTTTTCACCGGGGCTGCGTTCCCACCCACTGGACCACGCTCCCCGGCCCTCGGCCAGAAGAAAGCACCATGAACAAGAATAACTCCCCCATTCAGGGCCTGGGGTGTGAATTCATTGGCACTGCTGAGAAATGGCCTTTAATTCACTTAGTCATTAGCTGCAGGCATCCTAATGTGTCTTAAGAGCTGCCGCCGGTGGGGAGACTGAGCAGCCCTTTATCCCCGAATGTCGTTTAGCACCAGCATGAAGACTGAACACCTGCTAGCTGAGCTTTTGTTCTTTTATTTCAATAACTGAACCGAAATTATGAAATAGCTGGGAGCCAGGCTGGCAAACTGGATGCCCGTGGTCCCAGGCGGGGCCTGCCCATGGACCTCTGACACTGGTCTGTGGTCGCACACGCGTGTAAGTCACGCTGGTGCCTCGGGAGGCCGTGGGGTCTGCATAGCTGTCCTCGACACTGCTCCTCAGTGCATCCCAGAAGGTCTCCTTGTTCTGACGGACGCACCATGCTGCTTGGTCACCTGGCCTGTGATGGGACGGGTTTTCTGGGAGGGTGAAGAAGGTGGGCTGAAGTGCCTGTATGGCAGCTTCAAACTACTATTCAAAATCCCTTTTCCCAGACCCCTTCCTATATTGCCGAGGAATGGGAAAGATATGCTAGTATTTCATATTAGAGCATGTCATACTGGAAAAAGGGCAGTGTTGGGCAGTTCCTGCCCTTCAGTGGATCTGGAGCCTCTTAGATGGATGGCAGGGATGGTTGTTCAGTGACAGCATGGAATGGGCATTACAGGCCTGCCTTCCAGTATCTAGAGTCTTCATGGAACCCCTTTTACTACATCTGGTCTGCATCTCTGTGTTTTGCCGTCAGTATTCTTGGTTGTCCCTGACCATAGAACTTTGGCAACAATAGTTTCACAGAAAGTATTATTTCACGTGACTTTTAGATTGAGTTGTTTTCATTTCCCCTCTTGTTTTCTTCAGTGAGCAGTTGTGTAGAATCATAGAGGCTGGGGAATATAAGGGACCTCAAAAGTGATCTAAGCCAATTCTCTCAAAGCAGGAATCCCTTTGACAATGGTCCTCAGATAGTCACTTAACCTGTTTCACATATAATCTCTACTTATATGCTTAGAGGCTTGAGGAAGCATATTCCGTATTTGAGCAGCTCCTAATGTTAGAAAATGTCTCCTATTATCAATTCAAGTCCTTGTGATATTCCTGCATTAACACGAGTTATGGCAAAGGAAACTTAAATCACCTTCCACATCAGGGCCAGAAATGTTTGTGGCAATGAGAATGTTCTTCCCCAGCTGTCACCAGTTCTGTCAGCCTTTCTATGTATAATACAATTTAGTATCTTCAGTACCATCCCAGATGCGGGACATTGTGTTAATAAACGGGTCCATAATGGGCTTGTTTTCATAGGACCCCATCTGAGAGTCTCCTGTTAAGTCTCCTATTAAGGACCCCATCTGAGAGTCTTCCAAATGATGGCAGAAGGAATTTGGAGTTACAACTGCCCTTGACTTTTTCACTAACCTACGAAGTCATAGGTGCTCAGGATGTCATTCTGGCTTCCCTATATGATACCCTAGAAAACCCCAGAAGCCTCTCTCCCAGGGTAAAACTGCAGCCCAGAGATAATTAGGAGCTTGATCACCCCCATAGAAGAGGCAGGACCAGAATTCTTCATTAAGCCTTCTCTTAGCTCAGTCTGGTTAGAACTTTCTTTCCTTGTGCTACTTGCATAAAAAGCGGCTTCACACACGGTACTCAGGGAATGCTTAGCCATAGGGCTGCCTACTGATCAACAGTTGGACCTGGGAGCCCCAGGGAAGAGCTTCACTTAGGCAGTTAATTTTCCAGGAAATCTCTGAATGGGTAGGCTGGATGGTTAAACTTTAGTAGTATAAAGTAAGTGTGAAGAATGAGGCCTGTCTGGTCTGTTGAGCTTTCTCACTAGTTCTCTGAAAAGTGAGATGAAAAGAAGGGGAAATGGCCACTTGAAAAAGCCTAAGACAACATCTTTCACTTTGTAAATGTAGACGTCTCAACCAGCTGCTTTCGAATCCATAGAGGCGGCTTTCGAGAGCCAAACACAGAGTATCGTCCCGGCTTTGCACTTAGCGGGTGAACTTGGGCAAGATACCGATGTGTGTGCCACGGTTTCCTCATCTGTCAAATGGGGGTGGTGACAGCCGTGCATGCCCCATAGGGTTGTGGGGAGAATTCGCGAGCTAATAGGAGGGAGGGGCTCGGGGCTGTGCCTGGCGTCAGAGGTGGGACCCCCTAGTGTTTGTTTGGAATCCTGGTGTGAGTTGCAGGGAATCGCGCCCTTGCCCTGCAGGTGGTTGGTTTGCCACGGTCTTTCCAAAACTGAAACGTGAGCAAACGTTAAAATGGGCGAACGGAAGGCCCGAAGGCTTGCACGTCTCTCCTCACGGCTGCTGTAAACCTTGTACAGAACAGTCCTATTTAAGTGAGGGGCATGTGTGCTGTGCGGTCGATTCAAAAGACCACACTGGGTCCTTTCATTCCAAGTGTCTTTGAACAGAGAGCTTCTTTGTGGAGGGGATGGTTTGAGGTACTTGCCAAGGAGCCCAACTGGATCCCGTGCAGCTGCTGGCCTGTTTTCTGGAGGCCGACTCCGGTCTTCCGCAGTCATTGCGCTCCCCTCTCACCACTTCCGGGAGGTCACCCAGATTGAAAATCAAGTGGAGCTGTCCAAGAGCAAAGCAGATTTCTGCTCTGTTTCACTTCTCGTTCTGAATTGTTGGTTAGGTTTTTGCCAGCACACCCTTGCTTAGACTCAGATGAACAGGCTTGTGAGATCACCTAATCTGCTCCCGGGCTGAAGGTTGGGTTAAGGTGACTTATTCGAGGTCATGTAACATTCACTCATTTGTTAAACAAATAGTTATTGAGACTGGGGTCTAAATGTTGGTTTGGTGGCAGAGCAGGACCAGCACCTGGTCTTACGATTTCCAGTCCAGTGTTCTTTCCCCAAGCCCTGGAGCCTCTCTTATCTTCCCCCTCCTCTGCCAGTGACATGTCACTGCAGCTACAGGATATTAATTCTCAAACGTAGGTGTTATCTCTGAGTCTGTATGTTGGGAAATGTAATGTATATAACAGATAGACCCAGATGGTGGTAGGATAGACGAGGTATCTGTTGCTCGTCTCTTACTCCCTGCACACTCTGAACTCTTACATCTCCAATTGCTGGAATACTCTTGCAGTTTCCAGGAGCTGGGAAGTGGTAGGACATGGAGTAGAAAGAGCATGGAGTCACACCGACCTGGGCTTGATTCCAAGCTCCACCGTTTTCCAGCTGAGTGACATGGAACAGTTTACTTCTCAAGCTGCAATTTGCTTATCTGTAAAATGGGAATAATGATAATAAAGTATGTAGTCATATTGTGAGATTAAATGAGTTGAAGCATGTAAATAGCCAAGCAAACACCTGGCCCCCATAGGCAGTGCCCGATATGATGATTTGTATTCATTTCATGATTTTCCCTTAACCTAGCATGCGGCCATTGACAAGGCAATGAACCTTCTCGAGAGTCTGGAAAGGAAAATAAAGAAAATGACATTTGCCTCACTTACCTGACAGAGCTAATGTGAGGCTCTAATTAGAATAATCTATGATGCAGTACTTTTTTAGGTAAAAATAATTGCCGTACATACAGATTATATTCCTGTACTTTTTTCCCCCCAGAGATTCCATATCCTTGAATGATGGGTAAGCTGCATTTGGCCACATTGGCTCGGGTGCATGGTATGATCTTTTAGGTTAGAAAGGAGACTGTGTTTTTTCCCTTTCGGTCCCAGCCAGCTCTACATGGGTCATCGTTGCTCACCTAGACAGCCCTTCAGTGAGAGGGCGTGGCGGGGTCAGAGCAAATGGACCCCCACAGCCGTAAAAACAACTTGAACCACTTGCTCGTGACACCAACAGAGGGGCCACCTTCTTAAACAAAGAACCGAATTACAAGCCAACAATTTCTTGATTATCTCATTTTGATCTTTCCAAGGGAGGGTTTCAAGATCTGTGGAGAGCCAAGATTTGTTTGTTCATTTGTTTGCGTATACACTTCTTTGTGACTTTGCCTTACTCCAAAAAGAGGACATAAGGTAGCTTACAAAGATTAACATAGCAACTAAAAATTGAAAAAGAGGGAAAATTAAGGAGAAGGGACTCTAAAGCAGAAGAGGAAAACAAGACAAAGCCAGGGCAGGGTCAGTTCACAGAACGCCTGCACAACACGGTGCCCAGGGCGGGTGCCTGAACGGGGCCACCAGTCTGACTCTCAGGGCCCCAGCAACTTAGAAAAGAGGCGAACTCGAATGGCTTGAGATTCATGTTGTCCACTGGATACGAGTAACTTTGTTACTCAGGCAGACATTCTGAGATAACTGGGAGCCCGTGCCCTGGCCTAGTAGTGGTTGAGTAATGAGGTGAATAATGTGTGCGGTGATGTTCCTCCCACAAACACAGTGCTTGGCTCTATTCAACTGTCCCGATAACGTGGTGAAGGGCAACGCATGGCCTGACAGTTCGTCAGTCACTTCTGCAAGAGCCAGAGCACCCTAGTGGAGCTAAGACTTTTCTGCCGGTTAGACTTCATCTAAAAGGAACGTTGAGAGAAACCAAAGGAAAGAAAGAGCAACACCACGGCTTTTGTGACAATCAGCCATGAGGATTATTTGTTACAACTTTAAGAAGAATTGAATACTTAAGAGTTAAGGTGATATTCTGCGAGAATTTGAAGAGCCAAAATTCTGCATCATCCATTTGGGATAAACGTATAACCTTTGAGGGTCCCCTGAGCAAGGGAACGGGATTATTTCATTTGGGTAAACTAACCGGTTCACATACTTGAAGTACAGCCACATGGTCTCCACTTAGAGGTAGCCTGAGGGGAACACCCAAGGGGAGAACCAAAACTGCCCTAAACAAAATTATTCTTTGGGGACATCCACGGAAGACAGAGGGGGAGAAGATCCCAGTGACCTGTTTCAATAGAGCAAGGCCTGGAAAATTCTGAGAGTGGGCATTATCTATCATCCCCCAACCAGGAAAAAAATATAAGAAACTTATAAGAACCCATTGAATATCTAATTCTAAGTGATACAACTTGTGAAGAAGATGTAGATGAAAACATACTTCTAGGCAGTTCGGTAAAGGTGGGGCATCGGCCAAAAGTTTTAGGATAGTTGGTTTAAGCCATTCCTTTTTGACAACAGGACCACTGTCATCTGCATGCATAATTTAAATGAAATCTAGAAATGCTTAGATTCTTATTCCCTTATTTTATTTCCCCCCCTTTCTTTAAGATGGCAAATAGGTGCCATGCCAATGCCAGTCATTGGTGGCTCTCTGGTTAGAAAAATACTATCAAACCTTGTCTGTGTTCAGCATAAAAGACCATTCAGGCCCAGAAGGGTTATTTGAAAAAGGCATAGAAGGGTGGAGGGGTGGTCTGAGGCCCTGCCAACCTTTCTCCTCTTCTCTTGCTGCCCAGTTGACTGTATTGAGTACAACAAATATCAATGGTATCAGGGATTTACTGGGATTGAGTGGGAGAGAAAAAGTAGAGTGGAACAGAGACCCTGCCCACAAATAGCTTTCAACCTAGATTGTAGAGTAGGGAAGACATACTCAGATAACCATAATGTAAGGCACACTGTAATATAAACTCTAAGGATTGAGAAGACAGAAAATGCTTCCAAAAAAATGTAAGATATTGTGTTGTCTTCTTTTGCCCCAAGTTTCTTACTTGGTTCAGTTCAAAAAAATCTTCTATGTCCCTGCCAGGTTCCCAGCCCCACATGGGGGGCTGCAGGTTCAGTGGGAATCAAGCACAGGCTTTACCTCAATGAGCTGCTTCTAGCAAGAATCATCAGAGCTTTGTAGAGGTGTCTGCTTGAGGTTGGGGGCTTGGTCTTTCTTGGACATGTTTTGGTATGTCCCCTCAAACAGCTCCACGGCCAGGAGGAAAGAGAGCAAAGATTTTTCCAGGAAAGACATTGACATTGAAACCCAGCAGCTGGAAATTGGCAAGGTGCCCTCAGAATGTTGGGGAAGTGATTTATTTTTCCAACCTCACCACAGGAGCCAAAGCCCTGGCAGATGCCGCCATGCGTTAGCAGCAGCTGATCTGAGTGAGATCATTATTAATTATTAGTCACTTCTGAGTGTCTTTCTCAGAAACTACAGACCCTCCTGAGTTGCAATCAATACTGTGTACACCTTGCCCAAGGACCTGAGTGGCATGTAATTAGAAAACAGTATTGATTCCCGGCAAAGGGGTTGAAAATGTACAAATCCTTCACATAAAAATCAGCTAAAACTTCAAAAGCCTTGATTATTATTTTTATTTTTTTTTTTTTTCGGTCAAGAAAGAGACCGATGGTGAGAGTAAAAAAACTTGAAATGTTAATTAAAGTAGGGCTAGTTCCTGCCAGGAGCCAGATCTGTACACATAATTATTTTATCCTCTGTGCTAGCATTGATTCACTTGGGTTGAGTGTTGGAAAGATCTCTGTTTTGGGTCTGTAATCCAAATTATTCAGTCAGTTCCTCTGAAGATGTTTTCTACCCATATCTTCCTGTATTATTTTTCTGTAAAATAAATAATTACACGTCTGGAGCTTGACTATACCCCCCATTCCTTTCCCTAAACCTGCTTTTCCTCCTCTGTTTCAAACCATCTGCTCTGCCCCTCGGCCAGGAACTTCACTCACCCTCACAAGACCCATAGTACCCAAATCCTGCCTATTTGATTTTGGCCTAATTCTAATTTCTACTTCTAAGTTGGCGTCCACTCCAGTCCCATTAGAAGAGCTGGAAATCTGGATAGCTTTTAGTCTGTCTTCCTTTTGGCTGTGCCTCCATTTTCAGCAGCGATGATGAACATGGACTCTCCCACTGCCTTTGTTTCACTCATCGGTGCCCTGTCATTTTCTGCCTGCACCCCGAGAATGGCCTAGCCCTGCACTTCGGCTTCCAGTCTTGCCCCCTCCCGTGGTTGTCAGGAGGCCCCTTGAAAATGCAAGTCTGGTCATGGCACTTGACTGCAGAAAGTCCTCCAGTGGCTTCCTGTTGCCTACAATCTAAGGAGGACAAATAATTGTTGATCTGGAAGGGATAGATGTTGAGACTCAAAAAACTGTAGCTTATCTCCAAGCCTCAGCGGTCATTGGAAGACAGCAGGACCAGCGGATTGCAAGCGGGAGCCACATTAGGAAGGCCTCCTTGTTTGTGGGTTCTTTGGAGTTTTGAATGTCTGCTTGGTTTAGCTGGGGCTGTGACAGAGAGCTTTTATCCTAGAAATCTCTTTCCCTGGTTGCGTAAAGCTAGCTTGTCAGTGTGATCTGGTCACAATCCATGCTGTTTTGGATAATTCATAGGTTCTCAGCCAGGCAGTGAAGTGCTGTTGAGAATGTTAAAGGGGAATAGACCCCCCTGATGGGTTCCCCCAAACCTCATATTTGAGGAAGAAGAAATCCTAATGCCAGCACAGGGCGCCGAAACCAAGGGCTGCGGTGCTTCTCAAAAGGAGCGCTAACGGCCTGTGGTATAGGAAAACGCTTTGTGATGTGGGACGGTCCTGAGCATTATGCGATGTTCAGCATCCCTGGCCCCTCATACTAAGTGCCAGTCATGGCCTCTAGTCCCAGAGACCACCAGAAAAACTCCCCCATGCCCCTGCACATTCCAAATGCTCCAGGGATTGGGGAACAATACTGTCCCATTGAGAAACATTGGCTCCTGTCATTATTCCTAAGATGATCTCCTTTACTGAGAGCATAATAAAGAGCTGGGTTAATTTGTGATCTTCCTATCACTCCTGGTGCTTCTTCATCTTCTGTAATGACTGAATTCAGACTGTGGAGTTACATTGCCTAGCTTTGAAATCGAGCTCCACCACTTACTGGGGCATGACCTTGAACATGAAGATGACCTTCAACAATTGCTTAATCTCCCTGTGCTTCAGTTTTCTCATATAAAATGGGGATAATAAGAATAACTGCATCAACAGATTTTTGTGAAGATTAAATAAGATAAAGTATGAAAGGTGCTGACCACACTCTCCACTGTTGGGGGCATGGTGATTGTATGAGCTAATGATGATGAGTTGAAGGGTCTTACTTGAATGAGAAGTTGAAATTGACACTCACGAGTGACTACTCCAGAAAACAAAGAAAGGCGGCGTGATGTATCAGGTAGGGTAATGGACAGCGTCGGAGTCAATGAATTCTGTTGTACTCTCGGCTGTTAATTACCGTATGGCCTTAAATATGTCACTTAGTTTCAATGGATTTTGCTTTCTCTTCTCTATGAAATGTTTGCCTTAGGTGGTGTCGAAAAGACTGAATGACATGAGCATTGGAAATGTTTTAAAATCCATAGACTCTCATATAAACAGTTTGATGATACGTCATTAGTACCACCATCAGCCAATAGGGAGAATGCACTTAACAGCAACCAGGAGGAGTAAACCTGGGGAGTCTACTTGCATGGGAAATGACAGGGTATTTGCGTGACACTGAATTGCTCTCTGTCCCCCCATCCTCTCCAGCAAGTGTCCCCAAGAGCACAGGACAGAAAGAGCCTTTGGGCACGGAGGCAGCTATGGAGAAGGGCGCATGTCTGCGAATCTGCAGCCCTCGCTGCTGCTTTCCCCACAGCTCCGCCCCAGGCCCGTGTCCCTCATGGTTGTCTGCTTGTGGCCCCACAGCAACAAAGGCGAGAGAAGGAGCTGCGGAAGCAGCAGGAGAGAGAGCAGCGCCGGCACTACGAAGAGCAGATGCGCCGGGAGGAGGAGAGGCGGCGCGCAGAGCACGAGCAGGTACAGCAGGGCCCAGAGCCCACAGATGGCCCCAGCGGGAGCTCCAGCGCCAGCCGTCCATCCGTCCCTGGGGTGTGGGTCACCTTCTCTTAGGACTGCTCAGTTTAAGCAGGTTTTTACTCTTTCTCAAGCTGCTATTCTCACCTATTCAAGAAGTCAAACACACAGCCTTGGCAATGCCCCCTTGTTACATTGAGCCTCGCTTCCTGCCCAGGCCAAGTCCCCCGACATAACCTTGATCTTGGGTTCTCCCAACCCTGGGACCTACTTTGAAGGTAGCGCCGAAGCATGATAAATGAGCCACATGGTCCTCTTTCATCGCCTCAGAAGGCTTTTCTGCTCATGCCGTCTCTGGTCTCCATGCCTGAGATGGAGGGCCCTCTGTCTTTGTTAGAACCACGATCTGACAGCACAGTGGTGGCAGGGCGGGTCCCTTACCAAGACCGCGCCTGCGGGCGTTCCACAATTATTTTATTCCTGCGCTTGCACAGGAGCCTCGGAACTTGATAGCATTGTTAATTCCGGGGGGAGGGGGTGGCGCCCATAAAGAGGGAAACTGCAGTGAAAAGCTTGAAAATGTAGCTGGGTTTATTAAAACCGAACGGTCACAGCAAAGCACTGAGCCCCCTCAATCGGCTGTTGCAGGTTCAGGACTTGTGCTTTTGACTGCATTGAAGTGCTTTTGCTTCGGTTCTTTTCCTGTTTGGTGAGGAGGTGTCTGGGTTTTTTTTTTTTTCCCTCCTTCCTTCCACACTTTACTTGGCAGCTCTTGTCACCTAAAAGAAATTACCGGTTCTTTTTCTCTTTCTTTCTCTCTTTGTGTTCCTCTGAATGCTCTGCTGCTTACCTCTCCAGGAGTACATCAGGCGACAGTTAGAGGAGGAGCAGAGACAGTTAGAGATCTTGCAGCAGCAGCTACTGCATGAACAAGCTCTACTTCTGGTAATGGGAAAGCCGAGGGCCAGCCACCTGCTCTGTGTTCATCGCGGTGTCCCGGTGTGTGTGCGCCTAACGTGCCAGTCCACGGGGGGGGGGGGGCGGGGGGGGACCCTCCAAGCCTCGTGGACCTCAAAAGTCTCGTGGAAACCCAATACATTTCCTGACCTAGTTGGCCATCTTAATACGTTGGAGACCCTTGTCTTGCATTCTTTAGTAACTCCGTCTCTTTGTGAAACTTTAGCCTGAATCCAGGCTTATTACAAGTTCAGGCTGTTTTCGAGACCCACTGTGTTTACTGCAGAGTAATTTTTAAGGTCATTTGCAACATGCTGGAATACAATCACAGCAAAATGCACCTCTTCTGTAAAAACCCACTCAGCTCTGCAGTCATATTTCATTTGTAGACTATTAGCTTTACCCTTACGATGGGAACATTTTCTGTTCCCTGCTTGCTCACGTGGCTTCTTCTTGAAGTACTTTTTTATTATTATCGCCCTGCTCTCCAAATGAGCTGCTTGATACATTTTTTTTAACTGAACTTCTATGATATTTTTTAGCCTGTGCATACGCTTGCTAATGGTCTTTGTTGGTCCAAGTTTTGTGAAACAAAAGATGATTTGAGCAATATCTGTAGCTACTTATTTAGTTTTGTACTTAATTGGATATGTCTGAGTGGTTGAATTACTAAACCAGGAAGTGGATGGCTCCTTGCAGGGGTTGTGCGCTGACCATCCAGATGTCCTCATTATTGCTACTTTCTTGGTCCCCAGTCAGGGACAAGTCACCTTGCAAGGGGTGGTGTTCTATAGGGATTGCCATTAAAGCAGTAGTGTTTTTGGGAAACGCTAAGCCCCGGCCCCGTGGCACGCCCTGACATCCTTCTGTGGTTCTATTGGCTTTTCTTGTTATCATCTCTTTCGGCTCCATTGCATGCTTCTCCGATGATGGCCAGTGGTTTCCATATGGTGATTTGGTCTTTTCTTTGCTTCTCTTTTCTGGTCCGGGTAGGAATATAAGCGCAAACAACTGGAAGAACAGAGACAAGCAGAAAGACTACAGAGACAGCTAAAGCAAGAGAGAGACTACTTGGTGTCTCTCCAGCATCAGCGGCAGGAGCAGAGGCCTGTGGAGAAGAAGCCACTGTACCATTACAAAGAAGGGATGAGTCCTAGCGAGAAACCAGCATGGGCCAAGGAGGTAAGTGCGCTAACGAGTGTAGCCATGTCCTGTTGGCCAGGCTGGTGGCTCTAGTGAGTTCACCCAAGAGAAGCCGAGAATTAAACTAGTGCTACACAATTGGAAAACAATTCATCGTAAGAAGTGCATGCTTTGCTTTTGGAAGAGCCATAATTGTTATTTGCCTAGAGAATTGACAAGGCACCTTAATCCATTAGTGGTTTTTGTTTTTCAGGGATTTTTTTTTTTTTAAGCTTCATGGATATAGGGGATTTTTGTAAGCAATAGCAGGAAGTAGGAAAATCATTTTTCCCATAGGTGTCCAAGTGGGTTTGTGGCATGAGGATTTTTAGTGACTTTCCCCTGAAAGAATGTGATTTAATAAAGACTCAGGGAATTTTAAGTTGAATCCTTTCCTGTCTGTACCTGGACCCTGAAAGTGATCATTAGCACTGTCACTGACACCCCGTTGTCATGGTACGAATGGACGCCCGGTTGGTCCCAGACCTGTGGTTGTGGTGACCACTTCCGGGATCAGAGGTCATTTGTGTTTCTTTTGCAATTCAATTACTAGAGTGAGGACGGGTTTTCAAGAACTTGGCTTTGTGGTGAGCTGTTTTAAAAGTCTAATTAAAAACTATTTGGATGGTAGGAAAAAAAGGTGATAAGCAAATGGGCAAAGCAAGGAAATAAGATCAGCCAAGATTAACCATCCTCCCAAGAGTCACTGTGTCAGCTCATGTGCGTAACAGCCTGGTTTTCTGTTCTGTCATTGTTTGTGGCACCCAGTGATTTCCTTTATTTTCTTGTGAGCAGAGCTACTCATTTAAGAGGATGTTGGTGTTATTTTGTATTTTGTTCTTGTATCTTCAGGTATTTATAGCTAGAGCTCATTTCAAGTATCTAGACTACAGTCTTACCAGAACTAGATTTCTTACATAAGGTCCTATTTTTACAAAAATGTTTTTGTCTTTTTATATTTTTTTATTCTCTTTTATGTACGTATAGAAAATGCTTGAAATGATGTTGCCCTAATGTTAACGATGATTGCTTAAGGGCAGTAGAAACTGCGGGGTATTTTCTTTAAACTTTTTTGTATTCTTATATATTGTTTAAATCTTTTCTAATGATCATGTGCTATTTTTACAAAAATCAAACTTTTTTCTCTTAAAACTTAAAAAACTGAATCTGTAGATAAAATTGTTTGATTTCACATAAAGAATGTTTTTGATCACTTTCCTTTAGAGTCTATAAAGATGACTTGTATTTACCTATGTCTGTAACAGCTGCCTCTTTCTCTTAGATCAATAACTCAGTTTTGTGGTCCTACTCCCAGGTACAACACCGACCTTTTAATAACCCACCTGTTCTTCCAACTAAGCAGAATCACTCTGCTGTTAGACAGCAGCTGACATGCGTCCTGGCTGGCAGAGACGTGCCACCTTCCTCCACTGCTAACCCATTTTCTAGCCCTGCCAAGTTGAAACCCTCAGCTAAGCCACACTCACAGCTCCTGATCATGGCAGGTGTTCAGAAGGCTGAAAAACTAGGGTCCGCTAAGCTAATGCCAGGAGCACCTGCAGAAATTAATGATTCCAGATCAAGACTCCTGCTGGAGCATCACTCACGGAAGAAAGGTGGACCCGCTTGTCCTATTAGAGTTGGTCTTGAAGAACAACTGAAGGCTCAGGAAGCCTCAAGGACCACAGTGAGATCCCCAAGGCGATCTCGCTCCCAAGGATGTAGTCCAACTCAAGAGTTAGGATCTAAGGTCATTTGTGTGTCCTCTCCCAACATCTTCAAAGTGACAAGCCCCAAGTTGTCCATCACTGCAAGTAAGGAGGGCCTTAGAGACTCCTGTGGACCTCGGGGCAGGAGGGGCATGAATGCATGCATCCCTCCAAGTACCTCAATGCCTCTAAGAAGTGCTGCATCGCTAAATGACCTCTTCTTGATGCATGACCACATGGCCCTCCGTGTTCCCAGCCCCAAGCATGAGTTTAGGAGAGGGACACCTACAGAACTCATTGGAGAAGACCGTGATTCTTTGCAGAGCATCCCAGAATTCCTTCTTTCCCCTGTGCAGCTCCCTCATGCACAAATGTACCAGAAAAGGGGGCAAAGCCTGGAGCAGTCCCCACGTCCTTCCTTCCACCTCTACCCAGCACATTCTGATGTGAACTTAATCACTTTGACTCCACTGTTACCTAATTACTCTTTGTCCTCCTCATTGAGTTTCCTGGCCTATCCTCTCTGTTCAGAACTAGTTCACGGTTCCCGAGCTCTCAGAAGCCATGGCATTCCTGGGGGCCAGTCTTTGCAGATGTCAGCGAGGTGGTTTCCTAGACCTTCTAATTCCCCTGTGCTTCCTGGCCAAGCTCCTAGCAGTGAAAGAAACACAGCAGCTGGGCGTGCAAACAACCCAGCTGAGTCAGCAAGCACTCCCGATGTGAGGTTCCCTGACCATCATACAGCTGGGCCACCTCCGGTGGGTGACATCTTCCACGGTCCCTGGCTTCCTAGCAGCTGGTGCTCTTCTCTGGGCTTCATGCAATTCTAGACATATGTGGGAACATTCTTTTGGGATTCATATTCAGTCCTATCCTCCTGGGCGTGGTTAACGTAATCCGGCTTCCAACTAACCAATCTATTCATGAAGCAGTTGCCCAGTCTTAGAGTGGGTGTTCATATTTTAGAAGAGAGATGAAACATTTAGATCACAGAATGAGTGACGGTGCTAAATTTGGGATCGGAGTGACTCGTGTACAAATAAGAACAAATAATTGTCTGCTTTGGTTTGATTCATCATTTTCTTAACACCCACTTCTTAAAATGGGAACAAAACCGGGTGTGAGGGTCCTTCTCTTCTTGACCTTTTAATGCTTCTCGTAGCAATGTATGTACTTCTCGAGCACAATTTAAAGGTTTCTTTCCCTATAGCAGTGAGGTAGATGGAGCTGAAAGTAGCTAGACGGCAAAATACATTTCAAAACTTTAGATACAGACAGAATTTTGAGCCCAGCCATATCTTAATTATCAGCCAAGAAAAAGAACCTGAGTCAAACTCTCTTTAGGAATTAGATAAAAGGTATCCTTTCTTTTTCAAATGCTTCCTCTACCAGGCTATGAAATGGAAATTATCCTTGCCAGGGAGGATTGGGCAGCTGTGCCCATACCACGGGCTTCTGTGATGCAGGGTCCAAACCTTTTTTGCCCCCTATGCCCTTGAGACACCCCCCAGCCGTCTCCTCCCCCAGCAGCCTCTGTGACTTGTGCCATATTTGTCTTCTAACTCAGCTCTCTACCTCCTCCCCAGGATGGTTTGTCCCTCTTTGGTTACTTTTTCATCCCCTTATTTCTCTTCGTTTTTTCAAATCCACAGTTTTTCATTAGCTGGTGTAAGGTTACAGTGCCTCACCCTCGGTGATTTTGTTGCTTCATTTCGTAAAACATAGTCATCATCGCATTTCACGTTAGCTTTCTCATTAATTTGTTGGATGTAATAAGAAGGAATGAAAATACTCTGTCATTTGCAAATCTTGTCGAGCTCTTCCCTCTCTTTGTAGACAGAGTATTCTATCTGTCCTGATTGTCACATTGACTGGGATTTTCAGATTTCAGTCAGAGAGAAGCATTCATGTCTCTATTAAAAGGAGGGGTGGGGGCATTTTCACCCCTTGCAAATTCTCAGCCATTTCTGGATTAGGATGGAAGTCAGATTTGTTTCTGTAAAAACGTAAGTATGATATTCTGTTAAACATGAGCAAAATTTGAAGATCTTATTTTTCTCATTACCACTTTTTGCAAGATGGAGATTCCTTTTCTTATACTACCTTTTGCTTCTAATGGGGCAGATTCCTTTTCCTTTAAATGGCATGTGATTGGGTCTGGTAGTAATTGCGTGTGGCCCCCCCCCATATTTTTTTTAATTTTCATCAACACATAGCAGTGACAGAATGCTCTCTCTACATGAATACTGTATGAGATTGTATTTTAATTTTTTTAACACTCCATCATGTTATTACTCTGTGATGAATTCCAGTCATCTGGTCATGGTTTTATTTGGCAAACAATGGGCCAAGATGTCTCTTTATATCTCATCAGCCCACTGGACTCTGAAATCCCTGTATGTAAGAACTCCTCCAATTGGTTTCCCCTACTCTACACTGATGTGTGTTTTTTTCCCCTTTTTATATGAGTCATTTTATATATGAGGTCCCAGATTACCACTTAGTGTACAGCTCTGCCCCCTTCTTTCCTCAGTTTCTGCTTCACTCTCTTACAATCTGGCATAAGAGAGTCCTGGAAAGTAGTAAGGAGTTTGAGTTCAAGTTCTTCCGCCTCCTGGCTGGGTGACCTGGGACGAGTCTCGGAGCCTTCCTGAGGCTCAGCTTCCCCACCTGCACTCCCTGCCTTTCGGGAATGCCCCTGGGCCATCGTGTCTGTGAATATACCTTTGAAACAAGAGGCTCTGTGCAGATACACATGAAATCTAGTCTTCAACACAGTCAAATATTTTGTTTCCAAGGCTACTGTCACCTACAGGGAATAAGTGTTTTGCCTCTGTTGTTTCTGGTTTAGATTTCACAAGGGCAGTCCACATGCAGCCCCATCTCCCCGACCCATGTCTCCCCTTGATACACGCACCCTTCTTCATGTCCCATCTCAGCTTGTGAAAGGTTTGCCTTATTATTTTTAAGTTACATGCTCCATCCCCATGAAGACCTATACTATTCTCTGGAGTCATTGGTTAAGAGTGGATATTGGACAAGTAGTCCAGGCTCTTGTCTTCAGATGAGGCTCCATTTTAAGCATTTCACATGAATGAGAGTGTCCCCTGCTCTCAGAGGTGCCTCAGGAGAGGGGATATCCTCAATCTTGCTCGGTCACCATCTGCTCCTGTGGCCTTGCCAAAGAACAATATGACTCAACTCTTTATGTCACCAGTGGATGCAGGGTCCTAAAGTGTCTAATGAGCACTTAAAGGTTATTGGTTGAGTTCTTTCTCTTTCTTCAGTATTGCCAGTAAAAACAAAAGCATCAGTTGTTCGGCTGGAAAAAAAAGGAATTCCCATATGATTGTGTTTAATTCACCATATATAAATAAGCTTTTAAGTAAGGCCTTCTAGGCCTTCATAGACCCCATGGATGCTGCATCATATAAAATATAAAAATGCACCCATATGACATCATAAATACATTCTTGCTGTCGACATCTAAAAAATTACTGCTATAATTTTGTTTTGAAATTTTTCTCTCAGCAGCTATCATTCATTATTGCTAAGTGAGACATTGTACACTATGAATTGCTGTCAATGTACAAAGTAATTTAACAATTGACATTGGTATGTTTCCTTTTATACATGTTTAAACACATTTTTATTTATTTTGAGAAATTTTTTGAAATCCTGTAATCAACAAATTTATTTTCAGGTCTTCTGTGTTTATATAGCCTTTATGCGTCTCAGAGGCCTTAGACATCACTTCTATAGAACCCCATGGACAACACAGCCAGGCCTGGAGCAGAATTTTATTTCTGAGACCACAATTATGTTTCTTTTTTCTCCCTATAATGCGGCAACACATAGGAAAGCATTTCTGCAGAGGTGATCTAAACCTCTCCAAATTTTAGTTTTGATGTTAAATGATCCTTTTAATAAGGAAAAAAAAATTACTTTTGTACTAAAATTGATCAGTCTGTCCTAATCTTATTCTCTATATTCACTGATAATCCCTTCAAGTATAAAATCCTTCATAACAGATATCTTTTGTTGTCATGGTCCGGCACCTTGACACTCTGTGTTTGTTGCTACTAGAACATTCTTTTTTGGTGGTACTTCTGACATTTGACATCTCTTTGGAACAGGGGGTTGGAGCAGAGACTCAGCTTATAGATTTATTTTTAGTATCACACAAGACAGATGGACACATATCGTCATTGTACCCCAGTGTTTAATCACATATATCCTTATTCTGGGTGAAAAAAAAAAACCACTTTCTTTTTTTTTTGTCTCACTCACTTATCCATCTCCTTTTCAGTTAGTAGGAATAAGATGTAGGTGAATCAGAAGACAGGCCTTTACCCAGTATCAAAATAATCAGAAGGGGCCTGAGCTAGATACACCACCCAGCTTCTCCTTTGTCTGTCTATAGTAGGATGTTTGATTTGCTATCTTTGCTGCAGTCCTCATGCTGTTCCTTTGGTGCAAAAGCAGTGGGCAGCATTCTCTTCCCAAAAACTTTAGGACAAGCTTCTCTTGAGACAAAGTATGTAGCCAGATGGCTCATTATTACACCTTTCTCATAGATTTTCAGACTACTTTGGACAAGCTCCAACCCAGGAAATCTCACCAAATTGAATCATCCTGAAATAATTTGCAAAGCATAACAATAGATTATTTATACCACATATTTTAGAATGGTACAGCCGGACACATACGAGTGGTAGGATTTAGTATGTAAACCAGCTGATAGAAGGCAAAGGAAACTTTATACTAGAGGTACATTAGTAATAGTTATTCACAACTAACTGAACTCATTAACTGCCTATGAAAGTCAGCCCTTCAGTTTTCTGCCCTGTTCATTTCCCATGACAGCTCTTGAGCCTGTGCGGCCTGTGGCAAGAATACCTCCTTCATTGGAAGCTTGCTGCTGGCTCTTACCAAAAGAATTCTTTATCTCAAAGATGGTTTCTTTGCTCAAGATGGAGTCGTTTTTGACTCCACCCCTCAAGGCAGACTTTTTCTAGTGCTGTCCTTAATGTGCTGCCTCTAAGTGTGTGTTTAAAACTGAGTGTATTTTATAGCTTTAAAAAATAATAATGGCAAGTAGTCTCCACTCTGAATATCTTTGGCTCCTGACTGTTGGGTAACAGGTGGCTACGGTTTGGATAGCCAGGTATTTATATGAATAATTTATCTGAAAATTTATCTGAAAATGTGCCTGAATCTCTTGGGTTCCTTAGCTCAGACAGCAAGGGGCTTAGACTGTGGGAGTTTGGATGGTGACGGAGGTGCTCGTACATGTGATCTTGCTATTAATGATCTTCAGTGGAAATAAGAAAATGGCTAATATTTGACCAATTCCAGTGGTCTGGAAATAGTCACTTTCTTTTCAAGGAGTAAAGTATTTAGAAAAGCAATACATTGCATGGCTTGCTCTCAGTTGATCTGCCACTGTCTTGGTGGGACTTTCTCTTCTTTCTGGTCTCAGCTCAAAACTGGCTTTATTCTTTTCTTTTGCTCAGTGCAACAGCCAAATAATGCCTGCTGATGTAATACTTTGCCCACACGCATTCACAAAGTATACATGTTTTGGTTTATAGATCTGGCTTTTGGTAGCTAACCTTGTTTGGTGTGTGTTAAGCTTCTGGGACCTGAAGTCTCAAAAGCAAAGTCAACTGGGATGCCAATTGTATGTATCCTGCACAGCCATGGTGGGAGAGGAAATGTTGAGTTACCCCTGAGTAGAAGTGGGGGGACGGTCTTCTATTCTGCAGCATACCTTATTATGTTAGAATGTTTGTAGTTAGTATGAGGGCTTAAAAACAGACTTACTCTGTATATGAGACTGAGTCTGCCTCTAATCTTTCTTGTTTTAAAAAAAGGATTTTATTTATTTGAAAGAGAGAGAGCACAAGCCAAGGGGAGAGGCAGAGGGAGAAGCAGACTCCCTGCCAAGCAGGGAGCCTGATGTGGGGTTCGATCCCAGGACCCTGGGATCATGACCTGAGCCGAAGGCAGACGCTTAACCAACTGAGCCACCCAGGCACCCCTGAGTCTGCCTCTAGAAAGACTCAAAATGAAATAGGAAGGATGGGAAAGAATAGCTCTTTTGAATTTTTATTTCAAATCAGGCAGTGAAATGAATAAAGAGTTCCATACAGATATGTCTTGAGTTGCATGTGGCTTCCGGGACAGGCACTTGGAACCCTCATCAGTGAATCAGCAAAGGGAGTTCAGGCTCACACTGAAAAGTCATCAGGGTGGGTGGGCTGCCTGGCAGGTTTGGAAAATACAGCTGCCAAATTGACCCAAAAGAAATAAAGGACAGGATGGGATGGATCTGAAAGAAAAGTCCTAGACCTCTTGAAGTTGTCAAAGATCTTAAATCATGCCTTGCAGTGTACATCTTGTTCACTGAAATTTCCATTTGGAAATAGCTTCTGTGACCGTCTGTCTGCTGCAGGCATGAACTGAGGGGAATCTTCCCCATAAAAAGGGCATTCCCTGGGACCGTGAGCCTTTCCTGTGGAACCCTTCTGATCAGTTACCTGCTTTGGGCTGAGAGAGACTCAGCAAGAAAGGGGATGACAAGGGCAATGAAGTGGCCCCAGAAGAGAGAGGGTTGGAGGTGGGGAGAGAAGAGGGGAAGGAGCAAGAAGAAATGCCACGCAGGGACAAAGAGGGAGAAGGTGGGGAGAGCGAGGCAGTGGAGTCCAGGCTGGAAATGGAAAGATGTATTTTAGGGAGCAGGGAGACAAGTGAAAAGAAAGGGTCCCAAAGAAGGGAAAAGAAACAGTATAGGATGTCTGAAGACAGGCCAGCTCATTAAGGAAGCGCCTGAAACAGCCGCTTGCCTATCAGTAGGGAGGAAACTCAGGGTGAGTGGTCTTCCTTCCCCTGGCCCCTGAGTCAGCTCCGAGCAGTTTTCTGCTTTCCTCCCGAGGGGTCTCGATGCCCACCCCATTCCCTCGTCTCCCTCACTGACTCAATGGCTTTGTGACCGATCGGCAAGATGATATCCAATCAGTGCAAGGTAAACTCTTAAGCAGGTCCCAAATTCCCAGCTAACTGAAATAGCACAAGAATCTGGGGATCAGAAGGGTGATGGGAAAAATGCGTTCTGCGTTTTTTGAGCTAGTGTTTACTCCGACAGAAAAGAGCTTTTTCAAGAGTTCTCGATGCACAGCAGGTATGGAGAGTCTGGGCCCCTTAAACTGAATTGATCAGAGGGACACAAAAATGGCTGTGCAGGTGACTACAGATAATCCTTAGGAGGCAGTAAATCGGCTTCTATCCATCTAGCCACTGAAGCACCTTTCTTTCTTTTTTTGGCTTGTAGGTAGAAGAGCGGTCAAGGCTCAACCGGCAGAGTTCGCCGGCCATGCCTCACAAGGTTGCCAACAGAATATCTGACCCCAACCTGCCCCCGAGGTCGGAGTCCTTCAGTATCAGTGGAGTTCAGCCTGCTCGGACACCCCCCATGCTCAGACCAGTTGATCCCCAGGTACATTCTCCCCTTTGTTCCATCGGCCGTTTCAACAGGCTGTACAGTTAAGCTCACTAAAAGAATAGGGGATTGTAACTTGGATTCATACGTAGGGCCGATCCAACAATGACCCTTAATACAGAATCTGTAGTCATGGAGGAGAGCCCACTGGATCTGAAGAGTGAGGGGAAGGGGTGAGAAAGAAAAAAAGCACTCTCCTTAACTTTGAGCCAGCTGCAAGCTCACTTCTCGATAAACTGGCCTCTCCGGAGACCCATGGGAGTGTCTGCAAAATAGCAACAAGCATCCTTTTAGTTATAATTGTCAAGCTAATATTCATATAGATAGATATCTATCATATGTAAACTATTATATTATCTTTTGTTCATTGGGATTTGGGCATGATCTTTAACAAGAAAAATAAAATGACCTTGGATAAAATTGTGTCTCCTAAGCCAGTGGTTTCCAGAGGGTGGTCACTGGATCATTAGCATCAGAGTCACCCGGGAAGTTGGTAGAAATGCAGTTTCTCTGGTCCACCTCAGACCTCTGATCAGCACCTCTGGGGGTGTCTGGCAGTCTGCGGTTTAGCAAGGCCTCCAGGTACCACTGATGCACTCTAGGACTTGAGAGCCACTGCTGTAAGCTATTTAGAAAAGAAAAATGTTACTCCACTCCAGGACAAGTTTCTGGAGGTTTTAGAGGACTTCTGAAATTGTAAACACTGAATGTGAAAGAAAGTATGGAATTTTATGAAAAGTAAAGGTAATGGTACAACTGGTTTCACCCAAATGTCTTTGAAAACTCTTTTAAAATAGGTTTGTGTGTTGTGCTATATTTTTAAAATATGCTTTATTTTAATATTATTATTATATTCATGGTAATTAACATTAATAAAAATGTGATTGGTTACAGTTCTTTCCTGGTTGAAGCATAACATTCACCTGAACTAGACCTTGAGGATTTTCTCTGAACTCTAATTAATAACATTTCAGATTTCAGACCAAAGAGGGTCTGAAGAAGTGAAGGCAGGGCTGCTCCAGGGATAAGACCTCAAGGGCAAAAGGAACAGGGCCAGGCTGGCGGAAGAGGGCCGTAGAAATGCTCCCCAGTGGTCTGGCATTGAGATTTCAGACCAAAGAGGGTGTGATAGGTCCCTTGCACAAAGCAGATATTAGATTAGCATTTATTGACTTAACAGTTTAATTTAGAAAGTACTCTAGATGTTTCCCCAGCCGAGATTTATTGACCACATTCCACAGGCCAGGCACAGTGTAGACTGGGAGATCCCATGCCAGACATGGCTTCCATCTTCAGGGAGTTTACCTTCGTGATGGAGGAGGAGACGGTAACAATAAAGTGTGAGCAGTGTTAATGGTCAAGAGCGCTCTGAACTCTTGATTTGGTGATCTGTCTTAAAGAGCCACATTTCTACCCAAAGACAGCATGTCTTCCCTGCATGAACAATATCAACACATGCCAAATTATGGGGCTTACACCTCTAAAAGAACCATCCTGGTGTGGAGAGATAGGTAAGATCATGGGTGGTAAGAGCCAGCTCACCAGAAAACAGAAGAGCGTAGAGTTAGGTGTATGGACCAGGAGGTGAGTGATGGTTCCAATCCGGGCTCCCGCACGCATTAGCCCTGCGATCCAGGTTGTTACCCTCTCTAGACCTTCCAGTTTCACGTGAAAAAGGGTGAAAATGATTGTATCCCCCTCATGGTGGATGTAGTGAGTTCATAAGAAGTAAGATAGCCAGAGCAATTCTTGTTTTACGAGCAATGGCACTCTCTAAAGTCAAAGTTAAGGGATTTGAAGGAGGAAGCTGATAATATTAGAAGAAGAGTGCTTGTAGATATATTATACTGCTGACCAGTAAATGTCCCCTGCAAATTGCTATTATTATCATCACACCTATTTCACTGACTTCTTAGCAGTCCAGAGTGAATCAGTTAATTTTGGCCAGGCGCCCTGGGTCAGCCCTACACATGGCTGTAAATGGGAAATTTGGAAGAGCTTCTGAGGGCATGTTGGAGACAGCTATGATGGGCTCCGTGTCCTCTAGTTCTTATCTTCTGCTCTAAAATGGTATTTTCCCTCCCACTGAATGAGGTACTGGCTGATCTGTTTTTTCTTCTAATAATGTTGCTCTAATGTTGGTTTGCTGTTTAGATTCCACATCTGGTAGCTGTAAAATCCCAGGGACCTGCCTTGACCGCCTCCCAGTCAGTGCACGAGCAGCCCACCAAGGGCCTCTCTGGGTTCCAGGAGGCTCTGAACGTGACCTCTCACCGCGTTGAGATGCCGCGCCAGAACTCGGATCCCACCTCTGAAAACCCTCCTCTCCCCACTCGCATCGAGAAGTTTGACCGAAGCTCTTGGTTACGACAAGAAGAAGACATTCCACCAAAGGTAATAGGCTGGCATGCTTTTATCATCATCGCTCTCATCATCATCATTGTTTATTATTATTATTATCTCTATTCCAGACCCTTTATGGTAATGAGGAACATGAGAATGCCAAAGCACCACCCCTTCTCATGTTTGTTTTCCTCCTCATTCCCAAGCTAAGACTTGGATTGTCATCGATCACTTCTGACCTTCATTTTCCCAACAAATGGAGGCTCAGGTAGATTGAATGACTTGGAAACATTTATCCTGTATCCAGAATTAGAACTCTTAACCTCAAGCATTCCAAACCTTTTAAGAAACAGAATAATGGGGGTGCCTGGCTGGTTCACTTGATAGAGCATGTGACTCTTTATCTCAGGGTCATGAGTTCAAGCCCCACATTGGGCATATAGGTTGCTTAAACAAACAAACAAAAAAAACAAAAAAAAAAAGAGGGGGGCACCTGGGTGGCTCAGATGTTTAAGAGTCTGCCTTTGGTTCAGGTCTCAATCTCCAGGTCCTGGGATGGAGCCCCATGTTGGGCTCCCAGCTCAGTAGGGAGTCTGCTTCTCCCTCTCACTCTGCTTCTCCCCTGCTTGTGCTCTCTCTGTGTCTCTGTCTCTCAAATGAATAAATAAAATCTTTTAAAAAAAGAGAGAGAGAAATGGAATAATGGATATTTTCATCACCAACTGAAACTACATCTAGACAAATTGAAAACTTGCAGATAAAAAATAGAAAATTGATTTATTCCTACTTTTAATAACACAAAGTGAGACTGGATTGCAGGTGTTCAGAAGATAGTACTGCTCTTAAAATTGGCTCTGTTTAAGGAAAGCTCCTTCTAGCCCAGGTCATAATTTAACTCCTGGGCATAAAACTGTAGGGTGAAATGACTAGCCATCCACTGGACAGAGTAATCCTGGAGTTGGTTTCTTTTGGGTTTTTGTTTGTTTTTATTTGTTTGCTTTTTACCTATACCCATTTTTACTCATTCCAAAAGTTGTCGTGAAATGTGGCCATGCATCTTACTACAGACATCCTGGAAGTATTTCAAAATACTGGAGAAATTTTTGCATTAGATTCTTCCTGGCTCGAGATTCCCCTTTCTCTTGAACTTAGCATAGGAGGTTTGACAAATGGAATCTCCCACAATTTCCAGAGATCAGTGCCATTGTTGACTCCAGGGAAAAAAGAATACTTTTTACCCAGTGATTTTCAAATATTTTTCCTCCTTTTCCACTCAAAAGGATATTATAGCAGGATTTCCATGACTTTGGAAATGAATATAGCTGATTACGACTTTTTTTGTTGGTGCTCTCCTTTTGTGGAAGCAAGGATGCCATCAGAAAAGGTTTGTTAGGGAGCAAAGTTCAATGTCGAAGACAGGACAGGCAGGGGAACAGCATGAGAGCTGGGAAAACTGAAAATGGACAGTATTGGTCCACTCTCTGAAAACATGCAGGCATACATTTCTAACTCCAGGAGAAAATTTGACATCCGTGCAAAGATTTTAGGTTTTAATAATTTGTTAAACTCTTCTCTACAACTATTTAAGTTTACAAAATGAAAAAGGAGAAAAGGAATATTTAATTTGAGCAGGTGGGAACCCTGATTGGGCCATTCTGCTTCTCTTCACTGGACTCATCTTTCTAGGTCTTTATCTTAAAATGTATTATAATAACCAGTAAAACTTATATGAATGTTAAATATCATGTAACATATTAAACAATAATATTACAGCAAAGCACATTTTTTAAATATCTAGTACAAAATACAAGCCCACTTTAAAAGAGCCCCAAGAAATGAATGAAAATTGAAACACCTGACAAATGTTTAACCCAACCAGTTTTCACGAGATATCCACATTTCCATTTCCTGGTCACTTTTATAAAGTAAATATCATTCTCTTCCCTCATGTTGGACCCCTTTAGTACACTTTCATTATTAAATTTCACTAAAAATGTTTAATAATTAAAAGTGAGGCAGGGCGCCTGGGTGGCTCAGTTGGTTAAGCGACTGCCTTCAGCTCAGGTCATGATCCCAGGGTCCTGGGATCGAGTCCCGCATCGGGCTCCCTGCTCTGCGGGGAGCCTGCTTCTCCCTCTCCCACTCCCCCTGCTTGTGTTCCCTCTCTCGCTATGTCTCTCTCTGTCAAATAAATAAATAAAATATTTAAAAATAAATAAATAAATTATATCTTAAAAAAAAAAAAAGTGAGGCATACTTGAGTTCCACCTTAGGCTCTTGTCAGATAAGCTAATAATGATATATTTTCCTACTGTGTGCCTGATGGTGTGCACATAGCCTTTTTGAAGACCCTGCCGGTATCTTCAATATTAATATTGTTTTGTGTTACATTTGCAAATTGACCTTCCAAAGCACAGTCTTTGGGAGGGTTGTTTCTAATTAATGACTACAAGTTGATTAGGAAGTGGGAACACTTAGGGTCCATTGAAGTAGTTTCTCTGAGCTCCCAGGCATGTGGCTTATGTCCCAAGTTCTAGCCTGATACCCTCATTTCTCACCAGATTTCATCATTTCCTTATCTGTTTATCAGCTGGGGTGGAGCTCAGCTTATCTGGATGACTCTCATCTGATGCAATTTCTAATGATCAACTAAGTTAATGGTATCCCAAAGAAATTTCTGGTATCCACCACTCTTACACAAGCAAAGGAGGGCAACTATTTTAGTCTGGTGAATCCAAATAATTAGCTTGGTCTGCTTTTTAATTTGTTTTTAAATTGAAGACCATTCTCCTTCATGATCGCTGAATGTGCCTCAGTGTTTTTTGTGTGATTTTGTTTCGGGAGTTAAAGATTTCTTTGAAAAATGAACACCATATCTTTCCTGTTTCTGATAGTTTCTGTGACTCCTAATAAATTTTAGGAAAAGAATAGCCTCTTTTCAGGAAGGAGCCTAGGGGAGCTATTTTATGGAAAATATTTCTGATTTCTGGTTTTTCTTTCAGGTGCCTCAAAGAACAACTTCTATATCCCCAGCATTAGCCAGAAAGAATTCTCCTGGAAATGGTAGTGCTCTGGGACCCAGACTAGGATCTCAACCCATCAGAGCAAGGTAAGGCGAGGAAGACCGTCAAGGTGAAGGAAGAAGCCCCCACCTGTCATTGTCATTATTGCTTTCCTAAAAAATGTATTTGTCCTTTTTTTTCACTTCAGAGGCATGTTGACTGGCCACTTGGGCTGTAAGCTTTGGGGGGCCAGAACATATGCCTTTTATTTCTTCAGTAGCCTTTCAAGAGGTCAGGGTACAGTGGCAACTCATGAATGAATGAGTGAGGGGGGTTGAAGAAATGAGACAGCCCAGAAGCCAAGCAGGTAAACCTCACTTGACAGTTTTTAAAATTGGGGGGTAAAATTGCAAATAGAAGTCTGATTGGAATGCCCCAAGCCTTTATTTTGGAGATCATTTTGTGAAGCTAACACAACAAGATGGCCTGGTTTGAGGTGATTTTCAGCCTCAAGTCAAGAAAGGTGCCCTGGGAGCCAATAAGACATTACAGAGTCAGAGGCGCCTGGGTGGGTTCAGTGGGTTGGGCGTCTGACTCTTGATCTCAAATCAGGTCTTGATCTCAGGGTCACAAGTTCAAGCCTCGTGTTGGGCTCCATGCTGGGTGTGGAGCCTACTTAAAAAAAAAAAAAGACATTACAAAGTCATTGCCCAAAGAAATGCATTGTGGCCAGCTACAGAGCTTCCTAGCTTGGCAAATTACAAAAAGACTATTTCTTAGCAAGAAATCACCTCTCTGGCATTATGGAGGGTCACTGAGATACAATTACGCTTCCACTGCTGCTCTGTGCGATCCTAGAATTTTCCATCAACAATGGATATTCCTACAGTTAGGAAACCACATCCACCTACCAGTTGGTGTAGAGGTCTCAAGAAGATCTGGAAAGTAAACAATATCTTTACTGTATACGAGCTGATTTTATGTGGTAACAGATGCTGTTTGCTGCTCTCATTCTTTGAGCTTTCCTCAGATTTTTCATGATGAATACACTGCTTTTTAGGATCAACTGAAATAGCAAATGGTCTCTGCTGAGACTATAAAAAGGCTGAGCTTGGGCAGGCTGTTATATTCTTCTTCACTGTGTTCATAAGAGAAGGACTCTCCCTTGCTAGTAAGAACGAGAGACTGGAAGCAACGTTAGGATGATTTGTACCTATCTTTAATATATGGAATGCTTTTGATTGTGACGCTCTAATTTTCCTCTTCACATGAAGAGCTTTAGGAAGAGGTCAGTCCATAAATAAGATGGAACTGTACTAAGCACATTAATCCCTTTAGGGCAAAGAAGTTAGCCAATACTGAGTGGAATTGCCAATTGCAGGAAGCTCTGAATGAGCCATTTTTTCCCAGCGACTTGTCAGCTTCACCCTGAGCTGGTGTTGCTAAGCAGCGCTGAGGAAGACCAGAGAGTTCTGTGACCAGGAGCCGAAGGAACAGCAGCCCTGGGATTGCCGGTGTGAACTTTGTCAGTCCCCCTCTTCGAGCAGCAATAAGCCCCCAATTATCAGCGCTTCTTAATCTTTTGGACCCTGCCCTCAAGGCTCTGTTCATTCCATCAGTCGCTTAGAATTTTAGCGGCTGTAAATCAAGCGTCATTTTGACCGGAAGTCTTTTTTCCTTCTATCAGCCAAAAAGAAAGAGCACTATCATTATATAATCAAATAAAAAGTAGCTCTTTGTTCCCGCTGAAGTGTTATTTTAATGACATTAGGCTCAAGATAGTTGGCTTTTGATGGTCAGTGCCTTGTCAAACATGAGTTTTTCCCTCAGAACCACTTAAATTTGTACTTTGTCCAAAGAATACAGACTTTGTGAGACAGCTAACATTTTTCTGCTTACAGAGGAGGCACAGAGGGAGGGAGCCAAGAGGTAATAATTATTTACCTACAATGAAAGTCAGAGGGATTGTGGGAGGGGGGATGGAAAATCCTCATCTCTGCCATGTGCAGTAATCCTACCAAACACTCTGCTGCTTTTTTTTTTTTTAAGATTTTATTTATTTATTTATTTATTTATTTGAGAGAGGAAGAGCTCAGAGGGAGAGGGAGAAGCAGACTCCCCGCTGAGCAGGGAGCCCTATGCGGGGCTCGATCCCGGGACTCCAGGGTCATGACCTGAGCCGAAGGCAGACACTTCAACTGACTGAGCCACCCAGGCGCCCCCAAATACTCTACTTCTTGCGATCACCTATCTCCGAGTGACCAACACTTCAAATGTGAATTAGATTTTGCAACTCTAGATTGGATTGCATTTGTTAAAGCTTCAGGATTTGGTTTATTTACTGTGATAGAGATAGCTTTAGGTCACCTTTGCTTCATAATAAAACACCCTAAAACTCAGTGGTCCGAAATAGTGACAATTTATTATTTCTTGCAGTTCTGTGGGCTGGCTAATAAGTTTTTCTGCTGGTCTCACTTGGGCTTACTTAGGCAGCTGCACTGAGCTGATGGGACAGCTCTACCTTCATGGGCACTTTACTGTTTACCGTTCTCAGGACAGCCTCCCCGCAGGGAAAGCCCCCACAAGCACTTGTCAAGCCCTTGCTTGCACCATCTTTGCTGATGCCCCACTGGCAACCACAGTCACATGGCCAAGTCCTAAGTCAATGTGTAAAGGAAACAAACAGGGCCATAGACAATGGGAGATTTGATTGGCTGGGGGCATTATGATAAAACAGACTCTCCTGTTTTATACTGGTCTTAATGAAGTTCTCATAGTTCTTTTTGTACCATCTTTCAGGCAGTTGTCCATCCATAAAGCCACAAAAAGCGATTGCTTTTAAATAATTAAATCCTTTACAGTGTTTATAAGCCATATTTCTTATAGTTGGTCAATATTCCTTTTTATCCTCCCAGCCCTTTTCCTTGAAATGATCCTCAAGGTAGAGTGGGAAATTGGCAAAGTAAAAATGGATCCCAAGAAAAATCACCCATGTAATAAAGGAAAAATCCAGGATGTTTTGTTGTTACTATTTTTCATTTGCTAAATTCAGCAAACGTATATTGAGGACCTGTTGTGTGAAGGGCCGCATAGGACCTTGAGAACCAGTGACTCAACCAAGACCACCTGAGTCTAGGGACCACGGGTCAGAGGATATACCATACCTGCTACTCTTTGGGGCTACAGGCATTATTAGGGGCAAAATTCTGTTACTTCCTTATTTTGCTTTGGGGTAAATATGTGAATTGACTTATCTAAAGAAAGCAAAAAAGGCAAAAGCTCTCTCTTCTTCTGTGGCAAACTCAGGGACCGCAAGTTTAAGGCAACAGTGTCTGAATATGGAAGGAACCTGGGTCCCCAAGTCCCCACTTGGAGAAAAACCACCAAGGAGAGCAGTTCTATCGGTGTATATCGTGATATGAGTGAGAAATAAACCACTTTTGTGCTAAGCCAGTAGGAAAAAGAAAGAATAGAAAGCAGAGCCTAATGGTTAAAAAGCTCAGTTTTTGCCCACCTGAATTCAAGTGCTAATGAACTCCAGGTCCTAGGTGCCAGATGTTGTATATTCTCCAGTGACTACAGAATGTGTGATTATTTCTGAGAACGTAGGAAATGGTATGTTTAAATCAACAACCTGGCACCCTGAATGGAAGATTCTGGAGGTGAGTTAAAATGGGAGTATGCAAGCACGTACCTGTAAGGCGAGGAAAAAAGCAGAGCTTTACTATTTTCACAAGCCTTCCTTGTCCCAGAAAAGACTTCCAATTACGTCACTCTTCCCCTGTCTACAGCTGTGCTGGTATTCGTTGGTCAAGAAAGTGTTACTGGGTGACCCCCATGAATCCCTGTCTTCTGCTTGGTTTGGGGCAATTTGTCATTTATTTATTTATTTAATAAACACTTCTGGAACATCTTTATTATAATGGGAGGCAATGTTCAATGTGCATCTCAAATGGTAGCTAATGTAAGCCATATACTAACTCTGTGAGGTAGTGGCTGAATCACCTCTATTTTATAGAAGGGAGACTGAGACGAACACAAGTTAAGCAAGTGGCCCCTAAGGTGACAAGATTACTAAGTGATAGAGCCACCGTTTGAACCTAGTAGCCTTGCACCCAAGTCCACACTCTTCAGTACCATGCCGTGCTTACCTGTTCAGCAGTAAATGCAGCCGACATTGCTGCCTCGTGTTCTCCAAGGGAAAGGGGACTCTTGATTTGTTGACTGACAAGGCACCATGTTGCCTCCAACCATTCCCACCACGCAATTTGACGACTATGTTAGTAGCTCCTCTTAATCCTATGGTTATCGATTCTCATCTTGTGTTATTGACTACCTTTCAAAAGTTATCATCTCGTGGGACCTATTTATACCCCCCCAATTTTTCCTACTCAAGCTGGTACTCAGGTCACTATGTGCATTTGACAGTTCCCATCCCACGTGGCTGCAGTCTGTGTGATAATGCAGTCCCCATGACCCCCTGCACCTGTTCCGCCCTTCCTTCTCACGCATGTGCACATTGGTGTGCGGTTCTTACCTGCTCTCTGGGCTCCCAGCTGCCTTGTGTTGTCAAGGTGATCATTTGAGTCTAAATCAAGATTTGATTTGTTTTTTTAAATATTGCTTTTAAAAAATTCCAGGTACTTTAATATTTAACTTGAATTCGTTCCTTTAAAGCAAATTAAAATTTGGTCAAACAAGTATATTCAGAATATGAAAAGATTTAAATTAAGCCAGAAACACCCAGTCAAAACCCAATGACTAAAAGTTAATTTCGAAAAATAATTCTCTGTCCTGTCCCAAATCTATCTTCCTATGGCTCATTTGTTCCCATTGGCTGTGTCATCAAAGAATAAAGTAAAGTGAATTTTGGCAGTCAGCCAGTTAATTATAGACTTGGCCCAAGTATTTGGGCTAAGAAATCACTTTGTAATCCTAATTTTCTGTTTTGACTTTTTATATGATTCGAGTAAATGGAATAATTGCCACATTTTCACTTTACTGTGTGTTTTATAGACCAATCAGCATTGTCTGTGGGACGGCAAATGTCTGAACTAAAAGTTAGCATTTAAAGGAATATTTATGAATGTTTTCAAGTTTTTACACATTTGGAGCTTAGTAGTTGCAGTTAATATGTGACCAAAGGAAATCTGTTATTTCATAGAATTCTTCTGAAATTCCCTCTCAAAGCATTTATCTCAGACTCCTTGGCCCCAAGACCAGACCATATTACTACATAATAAGGAAAAGAAAAATATGAATGGTATGACCTTTTCTCAAAATACTAAATTTTTCAAAAAAAAATTACAATAAGGTAGAAAAAGCATTTTAAAGTTTTCCCGATTTCTATGTGTGGTTATATAGAAAGGAAATAGTTCTTTCAGTCTCCAGCAGCAAAAATAGCATCCTATTAAGATCAGCAGCCATGCTGGTGAGCTCCAGTGAGGAGGGCCCATGCTAATGAGGCTCAGGTCAGGGATTTAACGCCCGTGGGATCCAATTAACTTCACACCGAACGAGGCTCGGAGTCCCATGGGAGACACATGCACATCCTAGCTGGTTCTGCCAATCCCCGTGCCCCTCCTTGACCCAGGCCTTAGCATCATGATGGCGGCAGCCTCCCACCCACCTGGCCAGCCCACCTCTCTCCTGGCCGGTCATCCGTAAGCCTGCCCTAGGAGGTCTGTGTGCTCTTCCGGGTCTTACAGGCGCTGCGGCCTAAGCCATCCCTTCTGATGAGCCTCTCTTCTAGGGAAACCTGACACAGACGTGGTACTCCATCAGGGTGGTGTCCTCCCTACACCAGTGAGTCCCGGGGAAAACCCCAGCCCCTGTGTCCTTGCTCAGGTGCTTCCCCCAGACTTCCTGCTCCCCGCCCCCCGCCAAGGCACAGTCAAGTCCTGTCTCCATCTTGACACCAACTCGACCACTCCGGGCCGCATTCATTGTTCCCCAAATGCCAACAATACCTACTGGTTCTTTCACACACAGCATACAGAGATTTGCCCTATCCACTGTGATTTCCACTGCATGTTTCCCATCTCTAGAATTATCTCACACCTTGCACCTGTGACCTGTGCTCACCTCCATCCCTCATACTGGTCCAATGAGGCTCACAAAGTAGGTGTTTCAGAGAAAGGTGTTGGTTAAATGATCAAACGAGTGCTGTGTTCAAGCAAAGAGCTGGATCTCGCTAGCACACCACAGCCACCAGAGAAAAAAAATCTCAGAGCTCACAGCCACCCTTCTCTTCATAGCTGTTTTTATTTTTTTAATACAAAGAACACTACATTACCATTCTACAAAACGAAAGCAACTACCAAGAAGCCTTAGCATGCCCCTCACCTTCAATCTGCAATACAGTTGATTAGCAATAGAATTTTTAGAAAAAATATTTTGGGACTTTAGTAATTATATAGAAATAATTCCTGACCACCACTGTTAATAAAAGAGGACCATGGGAAAGAATTTATTATTGGGGAATAAAAGGAGATAAGATTGTTTCTTTAAGGAGAGTTCGAAAGGTAGGATATTGCACAAGTATTATACATTTAATCATTTCAGGCATTCTCCAAATCAGGGCTGTTTCCAGTATGGATCCAAATCTATTTAAACCGATTAAATGCTAGCAGTTTTCCAAAAACAATTACTACACAAAGGAGTTCTGTAAAAATATTGAGAATTTTAAACATTTTCCTTAAGCTTGATAATCACTTCTGCTGCAGTTGATCACACTGCTGGATTGACTTAGCAATTCCTTCACCATAAAAACTTAAAAGATAAATATTGTCAAAAAATTTTACATTTATACAATCAAAATTAATAAGCTATGGGGACATATTTATTTTTACATATGTTTTCCAGGACCACCAGCCATGTCTTCCAATAACCCAATGTTTAAAAATGTTTGTAACTCGATCAACTGTTTTTGGCAGATACCTCACCAAAAAGCAAGGTTCTTGTGTTCTTGAAAAGAAATTATTTGGTCTAGTTGCTGCTATAATTATGGCTATTCTGTGGTCAGATTTTTGGTACACTAAAACGCAAATGTCTCAAGGGAAGAGGTCATATGATTTTCATTTTTATACATGAAACATGGGAGACCCAACACAGTTCAGAGTGCACTTGACATTCTCAAAATGAACAGAGCAAGATGAAAGCATAAAATTACATTTTAACATGACTTCCTGCATTAAAATCATAGTCTCCAATCACACTGTGGTGACTCTGTTAGCAAAGGTGTGCAGTTCTGTTTGGAGAATCAAAGGCACGGGAAACATGTAGGGGTCCGTGGGGCAGGTGGCTGGCAGTAGATTTGAGCTCTGAGTTTCAGGCCTCGCTAAATTATCCATTTAGGCCCAGCATTGTGTAAGTCTGAAGGAAAAATGAAAAGGCCTAGGAGTTCTAAATTAAAAAGGAAGAGTTATAAATTAAAAAGGAAACTTTGAGGAGGCTGCTTATTTTTATACCAAAATCATCAAAACCTCAGCCGTGGTTTCCCACCACTGTCCTAGTACAGCTTCCACGGTCACCAAAAGGGGCCCAGGTGGCCCTGTTCCACGCTCCCATGCTGTCCCGTGCTCCCGGCAGGCAGAGCTGGGATGGAATTGGCCGTGCGTGCCTGGCTATGCTGGCGGGGACAGGGCTGTGTCTTATTCATCACCGTCTCTCAAATGCCTGACCCCGTGCTTGGTCGGACCAACTGAGTGAGTAAATGAATACCACCATTTGGGGGGCAGCTAAGCTGTGCAAGTGAATAACACCGTAAGGTCTTATCACAAGTGGGGACTACTAGCATTTGTTCTTGAACTAGCACTTAATAATAATTCTTTTTTTTTTTAAAGATTTTATTTATTTATTTATTTGAGAGAGAGAGAGAGAGAAACAGCATGAGAGGGGATAGGGTCAGAGGGAGAAGCAGGCTCCCCGCTGAGCCAGGAGCCCGATGTGGGACTTGATCCCAGGACTCCGGGATCATGACCTGAGCCGAAGGCAGTCGCTTAACCAACTGAGCCACCCAGGCGCCCTAATAATAATTCTTTTAAAACACACCTCCCTTTGATAAGAGCCAAAGTATATAAAGCCTTCCTGAAAGAAATTTTAAAAGTGCAAATATGCCACTAACCACATAAGCAAAGGACTTGATTAAGCAATTCACAGAAGAAGAATTATAAATGGTAAATAAAAGTGAATAAAAATTATTCTCCCTCAATAGTAATGTTTTAAAACAAGATAATTTTTTTTTTTTTTTTTACAAATCAGCAAACTGCTCATAATAAAGCATAGTTAAGAATTCAGTAAGCTGGACCATTTCATACACTTCAGCGAAAACTGGTAATTCCATTACACACTCACATACAAGCATATGCAACACACACATCCCGGTTCATGTCCTTCCACCCAAGAACTCCAGGTCCAGGAAGGAGCTATGATTGGGTGTTTGTATGCCTGGAGAGATACTTATTTCAGTGTTATGTGTCCGGCCAGTGTACCAGAAGTACCTTCATATCCAGCCGTAGAGGAACGGTTAAACTAATTCATCCATGGACTGACTCCTAAGCAGCCACTGTTGTTTTTGTAAGCATAAGAAGCTGCTCACAATGCAATGTTAGGGGAAAAAGCAAGCTGCAAAACTGAACATAGAGCATGCTTCCATACATACAAAAGAAAAAAGCCTAGAAGATACTATACTAAATAGAATATAGTTGGATTTCTCTTGGGTCAGAGATTGCATGTTTTGCTTTCTTTCTTTTTTTTTTCTTTTATTATTTTTCAAGGTTTTTTTGTTTTTGTTTTTGTTTTTTGTTTTTTTACAATGAACAGGGGAATAAGGGTTTAAGAGAAAGCCTCCTTTGAAGAGCACCATTTCAGAGCTAATACTTCAGCGTGATGACCCAGGAGTTGGGTCAAGAGTCCATCCCATCAGCAGTATCAGGCTGGGAGCTCCACAGAGGACAACATGACTGTCCATTCCCGTTGACCCTTTCCGTGCAGGGTGACGCAAGGGCTCTGGTTGCCCCTTCGTACCCGGGGCGGGACTGGACTATGCTTGTGTCTATGAATGGTGCGGTCTGGAGCGTGTGGTCACCGTGCTCTGCCTTCCGTACAGCAACCCCGACCTCCGGAGAACTGAGCCCGTCTTGGAGAGCCCCTTGCAGAGGACCAGCAGTGGTAGTTCCTCCAGCTCCAGCACCCCGAGCTCCCAGCCCAGCTCCCAAGGAGGCTCTCAGCCTGGCTCGCAAGCGGGGTCCAGTGAACGGACCAGAGTTCGAGGTGAGCTCTCCCCCTGCCTTGCCCTGACAGCACCGCCTGGGCCGGAGAGCCGTAGGCATGGGCTCATCGCGCTTCCCGGCTTCTGTGACCCCCGTGCCTGGTGTGGCCACCACCGTGTGATGCTGCAGAGTCCTCTAACTGCCCTTAGTCTCGGTCCTCCTCAGATGAGAGAACCACCAGCCCCAGGCTCATGTACGACATCAGAGTTTGCACTGAATCTTTGCTCATTGCAGGTGACGTTGTTTTCCAGGAAGATCTTAGATCGTTGGTCTTATTTGAAAAGATAATCACTTGAGGGTCACCTGAATTGCCATTTCCATTTGTTGCCTGTTTCGGGCTTCATGTACCCCCAAGTATCCTCTTCCCATTACGCCAATCGTCCCTTTTTGGTATTCTGAATATAGTCCATAATACTAGGGATCTCTCAAAGTGGAATTCGGTAAAGACTTATGTAGAATACATATGCGCTTTAGAGAAGAAGTAAACTCTTTGACTTAAAAAGTATATGTGACTCTTTTTCAAGAGGAATAAAAAATGAGCTTCTCTGACCATTTATTCAAGTCTTTCATCACTGTGCAGTTCTCATTAATGAAGAAGCTTGTGAAAAACAAGAGCATGTCCAGTAATTACACATGACAACACATTATTTCTTGCTACAAAAGTGATTCTTTCTGAACAACCTCCTTCAGAAGATAATTTTGCTTCCAAGTAAGAAAGACCAGAACGTTTTTAAGTGCAATTTGACAAATATTAACAACTTACTCTGCCTGAGAAAAAACAACCAGTTCTTTATTTTTTTCTTAGCCTCTTCATTAGACACAACCAGAGTTGGCCATCTAATATCTTTTTAAAGTTTTAAATAAGTAAAATCACTGTACGTCCATTTTGAAAAGGTTGAAACCTGGCATGCGATGCTCATGTCTCTGGACTGGGATGTGGCTGCTCCCATATGCGTTCTTCAGACGTCGGTGGCCCAGCCCATAGTCATGTGTCCTTTTGTTGCTTTAATCCAAATATAAATTTACTTAATTTAGAAAACTGCCATTGGCTTATCTTTTTTCTATTCATAAGCAACTTAATATCCTTATAACAAACTAAAGAAAACGAAAGTTACACATACCATTTTAATTCTCTGATCTGGTTTGGGTTTAATTCTTATCTTCTTTCCTTTGGCCCCTAGGTCCTCTGGGTTAAGAACACCGCTGTATCCCTGGACTGTTTCTGCCCAGGAAAACCACTTTAAAACAAAAGAATCTCTCCTATGCCAGATTGATTTTCTCTACCTATAATTAAATCGGAGAGATGCTCTTCACTCTGGAGCTGTTGGGGAGCCCTCCCCCATCCTTGCTCTGTACCTCTGTCCTGGGGCTCTTCCCCTTTGTCACCAACACTCTCCTTCCTGTCCCCACTTCATTCTTTTTTCCTTAAGAGACCCCGACAACCCCCGCCTCCCATTTAAAAACCATTCCATCAAATAAAATGGGTTTCTCTGGCATCAAAATAAACTATTCTGATGGATAAGTGGTAAAAGAAAAAACCAAACATAGAATGTTAACACGGAAGCTGGTTTAGTGTAATAGCTGAGCTTTTTGTTTTTTTACAATGGGCTCATGCCAGACAGAATCCCTGCTCTGCCCATAATTTCTGCATGACCTTAGGTTAGTGTGCCATCTCTCAAAGTCTATATTGAACTGTAAAATGGGAAAAGAGTGCCACACATTGGGTTGGAGCAAGAATCCGATGAGACCGTTGATGTAGAAGGCATTTAGCATTACGTGTGATGCACATTTAGCACTCAGTAAATGGTGGTGGTAGTGGTGCTTGCTAGTTTTTCTTATGATTAGTAGTGACTTCCAGGTCACAAGCCTAAATGCGTTTGCCTGAACATGAACAGTTTTTTCACAGATGTGTTTGAGATTTGCCTAAGTGAATGACGTATCCCCTGAGTAATCCTGAAGGATGACTCACCACTGAACTGCAAAACTTGAGTCAACACTTCGTGATGGTCATTATTTTTCTTGGCCCCTGTTTTTCTATCTAGCCAACAGTAAGTCGGAAGGATCGCCTGTGCTCCCCCACGAGCCTTCCAAAGTGAAGCCAGAAGAATCCAGGGACATTACCCGACCTAGTCGACCAGCTGTGAGTGCTTTTGAACTCTCTTAAGTTACCAGAGAAGCCACAGGATCAGGTAGTTGGGGATACACTCATGACTATGAAACAGAACTTGCTGAGATTAAGAAGAAGAATGGATGCTAGAAGCATCCAGAAGGAAAGTCATACCTGATTAGGAAAGAACTGAAAAGATCTTGGATTGCTTATCTGCCTCTAGGCATTTTGCATTACGCTACTTTAGAGAATAAAAAAGGGGGAGAAATAACTCCTATCATTACGTAATTTCTACTCAGCAGCTTTGGCAAAAAGATGTGGAGCTGCAGTTGAGGAGATGTGGGCACTTTCTGTGGGTTTCTATTGTCTGCTCCGCTCTCTCCCCAGATCATTTGCCGTATGAATTAATGTCATTTTTGCTGTTCTTCATGCCTTCAGGACTATATTTTTCTGGACCAAAATGTGATAAGCATGGTTTGACAAGGGGCCTGACAACTTGAAATCTAGCTTCCTTGCTGACACATGACAGACCCCAAATAGCTTTAGCGAAAGAAAGAAGAGCGTAGAAGCTGACATTTGAAAGTTGGAAATTAATTTGGGATGAGTGAATATCCACTTACTTTCTTTAAAATTGCGGAGAACCTTCTCTATGAAACGAATGTGAGGACTTGTTGGTTTACTCTGGTTCGTACGTATTAAAGTTAGGAAGCAGAGTGAGAGCAATCCTGAAGGGGATTCGCCCCATTCAGGACTGAGGTTCTCTCTGCTCTTTTGCATTTATCAGTTGTGTACTAACAATTCCCATTTTGTGTCTAACCTGCTGCCTTTCTTCTGGCTTTTCCCCCTCCTATGGATTCTTCTGGATTGGGTTCCTCCTATCTCAGAGCTATAAGAAAGCGATAGATGAGGTTAGTATCACCTTTTCTTGGTCATGCTGTCACAAGATGTCAATATAAAGCTGATTTCCTGATGTTGACATTCAGAGAGGCGGCCTGTTGGATGACAGATTTAAAGTTCAGTGCTCTGGAAGGGTCTGCTGCAAGGCAAGCCCCTTCAACCACAGCCAGCCTGAGGCCCTCAGACACTCGTGGGAAGCTCCGGAGACCTTCCTTTGAAGCCAAAAAAAAAAAATGTCACTTTTCCAGTGTTCCAGTCTGGCTAAAGATAAGCATTAGTGCTTTATTATTGGGAAGTTTTTCATCCCAGCATCTTCCAAGAGCAAAGCCTAGCTCTTAACCTGTACTCACCAGCTTTGCAAAGGGGATGGTAGTTTTACTAACAAAGAAGAGAGACATCATTCTAAAGCACTCCAAATTTATATGTGTGATTTGCGAACAAGGAGTTACTGAGTTAGATTAATTTTGTGGAACATTAACTACAGCATCAGCAGCAACATCAACTTTAGTTAATGTATCCTGACGAGTTAAGTGACTTTATTTCCTTATCTGTGGAGACATTTTTCCATTAGAAAAATATATGGCTTTGTCAATCTTAGGTAGCTTGCTAAGAAGGATGACTGCCTTCTGTTGTTTGTCAGACCTGCATGAACACAGCATAGTAGATCTGTGTTGTTGTTGTTGTTGTTGTTTTTAAGAGACAGGCCTTGCCAAGAGTCCTAACTGCATGGAATCTGAAGGCTTTACGGCTATAGCTCTGCTGAGCACCGTTTTTGTGAAATGATATGGAAAAAGCACTGGCTTTGGAGTCAACAAATTCAAATTCTAGCCGCCCCCCCCGCCCCCATAAGCAACTGGCCAGGACCAGTCTCATAACCTCTCTGAGCCAGTTTCTTCATGTGTGCAATGGGGATAAAGACACCTGCTCTGCCTCGATCACAAGCTTGATTAAGATCACTCAAGATCATGTGTGCGAGAGCATTTTATGAAGTGTAAAGCCAAGAGGTTGTCCTCATGCTAAGCTTTGGGCCTGAGACATGGAGCCATTTTGGCAGGTAGAAGAAGCAGGTTTCTATGCATCTGATCTTTACCAAAGAGCCTCAGTTTTTCAGAATTAGGACACCTTACCATTCACAGTGATTTAGAACGTTATTTCTTAGGTAAAGGCTTGCTGCTTATTAAAAAAATGTGACTCTACATGTCGACAGTGTGTGGACGGCACTTATAGAAAGGAAATGGAGGGCGTTCTTCATTGCTCTGTGCCAAAGCCTGGCCCTTCCCCTCATAATAATCACAAGGACAGCAACTATCACAACTTGTATCAATTTTCTCCCAAATCGTTGAAGAAAGAGAACGATATTCTGGTGCCATGGCTGCCAATAAAATGGTTGTGTGTGTGTGCAACTCAAGGGAAATCTCATAAGCGCAGAAATTAGCTTGAAGGTGGCAGTCATGAGGGAAATGGATGTCATCTGGTTAACCCAGGATATTTTAGGCTTTAAAAAATTGCTTTATTTATTTTGCTTTACTCTCATACACTGGACAGAGATGACAGGGGGCAACAGAAGTATAAGTAATTGAGGGGATATTAGCTATACACTGAAATCTCTGGAACCATGTGTGGTTGGAAAAAGCCCTCCAGGTGATTCTGATAACCCTACCTACCCTTGAATGTCACTGATCTAAACCACTAAAAATACAGGATTACTTGGTTCTACCTAACTCAGTAGTTCTCAAGCAGGGACAATTCCTCTTCTCCTTTTCCCTCCTCTCCCCACCCCTCTTAGGAGATATTTGGCAAAGTCTGGGGGCAGTTTTGATTGTCACAACTTGGAGGTGGGAGGCAGTGCCTACTGGTGTCTTGTGGGTAAAGCAGAGAGATTCTGCCAAACATCCTCCCAAGCACAGGAGAGCAACCCATAGTAGAGAATGATCTAGCCCCAAATGTCAATAGTGCCACAGTTGAGAAACCTTGAATTAAATAAACCTCTCTCCCATCTTCATTCCTAGGTTTTGATATGGCTTCCTTCTATAGGGACTGGCCATTTAGATAACCCAGGATTGAAATGAAAAGCCTTAAAACTCTGAAAAAAAAGTGTTGCTTGTTATTGTTAATCTAATGGTTTGATTTTTCATGAACATCGATCTGAGGGAGTGTCCATTAATTTGGCAGTCCTTTCTAATAGAATATAAGATTGTGCAATATAGTCTGTGATTAACATAATCGTTGAAAATAAATATCCTCTTTACTTTAGCACAATTAAACATATGACATGAATATTAGATACATAAGCAAACATTGGCTGTAGCACTGTTTGTTTGTACTATGTAAGAATCTGAAAATTTCCAGAGCACACCCACAGATTGGACAGAACTTGAACAATAGCTAGTAGTCTAAAACCTTTCTTTCTCAGGTGAGGATACTGAAGTTAAGTAACTTCCCCAATGTCATTTCTAAAGATTTCCTAAAAAGGAAGTAAATTCTTCTCATACGTAAAGAAAAGACCAGCTTAAAGATTTTTAACTATTACCTTAATAGTTCAAAAAATTGAACTAAAATCTACATAAACTACGTTGTTCTAAAAAGAGACCTAAAAGAGCACCTTTTTAGGTAAAGTATACATAATTGTCAAATTAAATAAGAGTTTTTTTTAATGAAACAAAATATCAAATTAATTCTAAAAAGTGTTATAGCAAAGAAGCTTCTGGGTAAGAGCTTCCTATCTTCTCATTTACTTTATAGTCAAAAAATCTTACCATTTTGCTGTATTTCTTTTTCAGTTATACTATACATTTCTCAAATATTTTCATGCTAAATAGCACTTTTTTTTCTTTTTTAATACGTTTTAGCTCCAGGCTTGAGACAGCCAAGCAATAAATTACCACAAAAACTCATTATATAGAGAAAATTGGTATTGTCAGAAAATAAAATGTATGAAAGTGGATCTGAACCCAGTGGTGTCAGTTTTAGATCGTGTCTATTTTCTATAACTTTGCTATTGTAAATTCTTCCAGAGTGGATGGATAAGGAACAAAACCGCAGCTAAGCATGTAGACCATTGGCAATGGGAGATTAATTTTCTTTGACTGGGGTATTACCTTTGAGTTACTCATTATTGTTACCTTGGGAGTCTCGTATATGTCTCATCAAGCTGTTACCAAGTAAACTTAAAAGGAATTTGCAATTACTTTCAGTGTTTCAAGAAAGATAGCTTTTTAATAATGTAGAAACAAAAAAAAAATATTCTAATTAAAAATGAAATTATAAAACAGGTCAGAACTTTAAACTTTTCCTAGATACAGTGTTTAGAAAAAAATAGTTCATTTTCACGAATGAGAGTTTCTTGAAATCAATGGGCTTTGAACTGGCTAAATATTGCTAAAGAGTTTTGATTTTTTTCAAATCTTGTTTGTCTTGTTTTGAAATGTCAGAGATAAGGAGAATGAACCCATAAGGAAAATGTATTATAAATTTAAATAAATCACAGCTAATATTATTATATTTTACTCAGGATTATTGACATTAAAAATAAATTATTTTAAACCATATTCTCTCTTTAAATTATAATAAATGCGTTTTTTAATGATAAGTAACATTTTAATTGCTTTACATTCTTTGGTGAGACTTAACATGCTCCTAACATATAGAAGACAAAATACAAAATAAATTTATCTGTTATTATTTTACTGGTTTGGATGATTATAATATCCTTTTCTATTCATAGCTTTAACAAATATCTAAACTATATTTCCCACTGTGCTCAAGTATTGCATACCCTTCACTATCTTCTCAATTTGATAAAGATAAATATTGGCAATGTCCAGAGGAAATAAGGAGTATAAAGCTGAAATCTGAATATTGCCTCTTCCTGTTTTGGCCTATTGCCAAAGAAACAAGAAATAAATTTGCATAAAATTCTATCTATGTGGTAATTTTCTTCTTTAACAGTATACATTATATTTAAACACCTCTGAGTCTTTTTAATACAATTCTATTTTCATTTTCACAGATGGGGTTAATATATCCACTGAGATTGAGGCCACACGTGTGTGCATGTGTGTAAAAAGCCCAGCAAGCATGTTTGGGTAGAAAATGCACAACTTGAATTTTCAAAAGCTTCCCTTTTCAGGTGCTTCAATTCAGGTGACTTCAGAACAGATTTAAAAGCCATGATTGCTTTCCTTTGATTTTATTATGAAATTAGAAGAAATGACTCCTTCACTTACCACCTTGAACTTCCTAAATTTCTAGACCAAATGAAACACCTAAAATGTTTCCTCTTCTACTCTTAACCAACATAATAATGCCTGACATAGAGGGGACGGTAAAGAAATATGATGATTTGTGATCTCCCCCAAACAAAATTACATTTATAATTTAACTATACCCACTCCTCACGGTGTTTCTTGTAACCAAGTAGGCTAGATTAGGAGATGCCATTTAGATCACCTACATGCTCTAATCTGACCTCAGGCGAATTGGACAAATAAATACATTTCTGAATTGAAATAAAGAGAGAATATGGCCATAAGAAAACTGTGGGATTTAGTATCTTTCAATGAGTTTCTTTCTCCCTAATGCCCTGTCTCTCACTGAATGCTCTGATTCCCACATGGGTCACTAATATAGGGAGAAATGGTAAGACTGATGTCCAATTGCTTTCTCCTCATTGCATGCCATGCGCCATGGGCAGTGTAACCCATGCAAATTAGAGCGACCATGCTTTTGCAGGACTGCTGCCCTCTGCATTGCTCGGAAAGCATGTGAAGTCAAAGGTAGTCAGAGATCCAGCACACTGCCTGCAATGTGCCTCGTGATTAGATACCACATCATCACATCCATAAGGCTGAAGACTGCATCATACTCATGGAAACCTGAAAAATGATCTCTTCCTTTGTGGTGTCTGTGCATTCATTTCAGTATTCCTCACGAGGGTTTCTGCCAGGTGACTGTAGTTTTAAACAAAGGAAAATGAAACACCTATCGTTCTGGAAGAAATTTTTTTTTTTTTGGTTGTCGTTCGTCTTGATTAACTCAGCTCTGGGGCTATAAGTTTCAGCGGCACTGGGCTTTGGGGTGGGCCATTATTTGATGCGGTGCCTCTGCTCTCCAGGGAATGATGACACATCAGATGAGTCATTGTAGTAGCTGGAACCGTGGGAATTGCTCTGTTCTGTGGCTGATGCTAGATTTTGGTACAGTAGCAATCAAAGAGGGGAAAGGCCATGACGGTGGCTTGGGCAGGAGTCCCAGAATCCTGGGGAACAATCGCTCAGCCCATGTGTTTTCTCCTTCACTCTGAGGGTGACCCACTTCACCTTCCCAAAATAAAATGAGAACCCAACGTTTGTATATATGTGTAGACACACAACGCACATACACATATATACACATGTATTCAGAACTGAACCGTCTCAGTCTAGCCATTGGTTTTGAACAAAGTTTAAATTTATTCCATCTTTCTTTCCTAGTTTCTCTGTGCTACAAACATCGTTTTCTTCGCTCCATACCGCCACTATGTTTGTAACAGTTCTATCTAGAGCTTTCTTTTCTTGTTGCTTAAGCTGCAACACTGACTTGCTGAGAGATGTGACTTTGGTCGTCTCTACAACTCATACATACCGAACGAACTCTTCTTTTGTAGGACCTGACGGCATTAGCCAAAGAATTACGAGAACTCCGGATCGAAGAAACAAACCGCCCGCTGAAGAAGGTGACTGATTACTCCTCCTCCAGTGAGGAGTCAGAAAGTAGTGATGAAGAGGAGGAAGATGGAGAGAGCGAGACCCACGACGGGACGGTGGCCGTCAGCGACATACCCAGACTCATGTAAGAGGGCTGCTTTTCACATGTCGGGGGGGCGGGCGAGGTCTCCAAAGTGAAAGGACAAGAAATGTGAATTAAATAGAGGATCATTTATGGGTCTCTGGCAGGATCAACTGGCTTTGGGGATTTGAGTTTTTTATTAGAGCATAGTCCTATAGTTAGCTCTCTCCACAGACACCGTCACTTGGAATACATAGCAGTGTTCCTACTGCCTAGGCTTTATCCAGGTACTCTTGTGGGATTGACTCCCCCTTTGGTGACACTTTCGTGGTTCTTGTCATCCCCAGGGAAAATGATATTGACAACCAGACCGTTGGCACTTGCCTGTCCCCCTAGAACTGCAAGAGTGGAATTATGGACAATGACATTTAGGAGTTAAAATTAACAACAGGAAACATATTCCATCATCCCCCCCCACCACCACCACCACCATACATAAGGAGGAATGCACATGACAGTGTGGGTTAGCATCCCAGTGAAAGATTCTGGAGTCAAATCATCCTGTGGAGAACTTCTGAGTGTTTGACTTAAATATAACCCTGTTATCATTTTCTTCTTCTTTACTGTCTGTCTTATGTGATCCTTTTCTCTGTGGCCTGTGACTTGCCTCCCCACACACCCCCCTACGTTCTGTCCATTTTTTTGCAGTCTCCTTTTGGCTATTTATACCTGTATTTATGCCTACCTACACTTCCCTTATTATTTACTTGTATTATAGCCTTTACTTCTTCTCTTTTCTTTGTTTTGTGAGGGGGAGGCTCACTTTTTCTTTTTCTCATTGGACAGGGTCCTATGACAGAATTCCCCTGCCCTATTGCTTCTCCAGTTTAAAAAAACAGATCTGGACAATCACACTCACATCCATTTCTTGCTTCCTCCCCCAAATAAACACAAGATGCTGTTGCTCTGGTTTGCTATAAATTTGACAGAGTGGGACACTGACGATTCCAACTTTGCTCTTCATTCACCTCCATTTCTTTGGCTCAGCTACTAATATTGGTCATCACACTACACTTACTCCCTATAGAGAAGATGCCATTTAGGGTCATAGATTACTGTCCTGTCCAGCAGAGATTGGAGAGAGAGGGCTGACCAGTCTGCAGAGAATGTACTCCATTGATTAACAGTCATTATATACAAGCAATTCTGAGAGGCAAATCCAATTATCATAGCTGAAAATTTATACTTGTTGTTCTGCTGTTGATTACACAGTTATTGACAACCATAAATATGCTAAAATATGACATTTGAAACAAATTGCATTAAATTGCTTTTTTAACAGCAAATAAAATTGTTCTAGAGGCAAAATCACTAATCCAAAACATTTCTGCAAAATATGCTGGTCCTTTCAGTTTTTATCTTGACTCAGCTTTGGTTAATTTTTCTAACAGATGTTTCAAGTTCCCTTTAAGCACTGAGCCTACAACTACCAGGATGAGGGGTGAATTTAAAATATTGCTAAAACCTCCACTCTGTGCTCCACACCATACCGAGGGCTTTGAGACAATCAGCAAGGGCACACACAAGCATTCTGCCTTCTAAAAGTGTATATTCTAGTTGGAGAGAAACAAGATTATATGCAGAAACTTCAGACTAAGAAATATTTGGAAGAGTGACCAAAGACAGCCTTGGAAGAGATGTTCAATCACATTTGGTTTTGAAGCTCTGTCATATTTTGCAAGGCTGTTGACAGTGTTGACCCTGCTGCTGCCAAGGGCACATCCATTTCTTCCCTCACTACAGAAATACCCACCTTTCCAAAATTTGCTGGAATAGGCCATGCTGCACTTCCTCTCTGCTGTCGGGCACTCTCCTGTCCCTTTAGAAATCACCTGCTTACAGCCCAGCCTCTGCACAGAGAGAGCCTGTACCTTCCGCTGTGTGGCCCCTGGATCTTGAGCGTATTCTTGCGGCTTCGTGTAGTGCTCGAATCAGGATATTTATTACATGTTGTTTCCCTCTCTGGGCTCTGAGATCCCTGAGGGTGAGGGTTGCGTCTCATTCATCTCTGTACTCTTAACACCTTGCATGGTGTCTGGAATAGAGTTGGTCTTCAGGGACTTTGATTTATATTTAATTGCACTGAACTGAAATTGCAAGTCCTGGCTTCCTAGAGTTTATAGCTCAAACCAGAAGAAAGACACATTCACAAATAACTGTCATCAAGATAGAGGGAACATGGGGCAATATTAGAATCTCAGGCAAGGGGAAATTGAAGTAAAGGCACAGAAGGTTGACTTTGATAGGAATGTCGGGTGTATGGGGGCAGGGAGGGGGGTGGTCTGGACCAGTGAAACCAGACTAAGAAGTGTGCGCTTTATCAGGTGGCCGTTGGGAACCATGGAAGGCCCCCCGAGCTGGGAAGTGACATGATCAGTGCTATGTTTGAGAGAAATTATTTTGGCAAGATGATCTGTAAAAAGAACGGACTCGACACTGGTAAAGCAATTCAGAGGATCTATGAAATAATGAATGGGCTATCATTGAATGCATATAATGGAGGCAAAAGTTGACATGGCTCGGGACGCCTGGGTGGCTCAGTCGGTTAAGCGTCTGCCTTCGGCTCAGGTCATGATCCCAGGGTCCTGGGATCGAGTACTGCATCGGGCTCCCTGCTCCGCGGGGAACCTGCTTCTCCCTCTGCCTCTGCCTCTCTCTCTCATGAATAAATAAATAAAATCTTTAAAAAAAAAAAAAAAGTTGACATGGCTCTTGAAGAATTGGTAAATTTTAGGCAGGTTAAAACGATCATCCACTAAAGAACATTTAAAATATTTAATGATATAGGAGATCTACTCAGAGACAAGGCACGATACAAGTGTAACCCTTTACATTCTGTGCTACATATATATCAACACAGTTCACTGCCATGAAATGTATACAAAAAGAGCTTCTCAGAAATGGAGACCAGCTATTCAGACAAACAGCTGTAGATACTAATGCTCAAAACAACAACTTTTTTTATGGACAGTGCTGGTTTCATATTTATAGTATAAGGTAGAACCTATAAGAGTGTGCATAACTAAGATTATTTCCCTAACCAACTGCACTCTTTCCAATGCCTCGTGCATAGAAAAGTAATTGGTGGAGGGAAATAGACTAAAATTATAAAAGTGATTACCTCTGGATTATACAACTATGAGTGATTTTTATTTTATGTAGATCCCCAATTTCATGATGAGCATTTACTATTTTTATAATCAGGAAAAAAACAAAAGCTTTCTAGAACAGGAGGAAGGGAAGGAAAAGTGCCTAAGTTGATTTGCATCAGATCAAGCAAGCTGAAGAAGCATCCTCTTGTATCAGCATCTTCCCTCAAGTGTCTGTGCCTGCTTCAGAACAAGACATGTGAGGCCCAGTCTTAACCATTAGGACCATCTCCTGCTAGCATAGCCATTGAGTTGCGTACAATCTTATAAAATGCTGTCATCACTGGAAAGCCATGGTTCTGACCCCGTTGCCCTCCCAGGCTGTTGTAGTGCTCCCCTCCCTTGCCTGTGGTCCTCTCTGCCCTCCTGGCCATTTTTCCAGTCTGGTTTTACTAATGTTGTAGAATCGTGGCTCTGGTCATGCTGTATCCTAGTGTCCTATGACCCTCTTCATCCCTGGGGCTCATGATTGCCTCAACATATGCTCCAGCCAAACTGACCTATCAGTTCTTGCAAATAAATGCCTTGTACTTGTCCAGTGTTGTGCCTTTTCTTGCAATGACCTCTCCCCTCTGTTTTGCATTCCCACTTACATCCAGCCTTGTATTTGAGTATTCATGTCATGTTTGTATGGTCGTCCGGATGCTAACCTCTTTAGTTTCAGGAGCCATGACTTCCTCAGCATTTTTTTTTTTTTTTTTTAAAGACAAAGAGAATGCATAGCAGGGAGGAGCAGAGGGAAAGGGAGAGAGAGAATGAGAGAATCTTAAGCAGGCTCCATGCCCAGCGCAGAGCCTGATGTGAGGCTCAATCTCACTACCCTGAGATCATGACCTGAGCCGAAATCAAGTCAGACGCTTAGCCGACTGAGCCACCCAGGCACCCCTTCCTCAGCTTTTATATCCACTACCCAATTCTAAACCCAGGGCCATTCATATAGCAGGTGTTCAATAAATGTGTATTAAATTGAATTAAATCAGTACCTACAGGAACACGTTGACAAATCCTATTAGAGGAAATTACTGTTCTAAACCTGGGACCTAATCACAGTAAATTTCCTATAGTTTTCCTTCTAATCAGTGGACGTGTTTTGTTTTGTTTTGTTATAGTCTTTACAGGAATTTGAACAACTAATTGTTCTCACCCAGACTCTACCTTGGAAATAATTTTTAGAACAAAGGATTACTTTAACTATAAAATGTTTGGCCTGAGTGTTTTTTTTTAATTATTGCCTTTTTTTCATTCTTTTATTATTAATAAACTTAATTTTTTTAGAACAGTTTTAAATTCACAAAAGAATTGAGCAGATAGTACAAAGTTCCCCTGTTACTCCTCCTACCCCCTGCACAATTACCTCTATAATAAGCACCGTACATTAGTATGTACATATGTTATAATTAATAAACCAAAATTGATATACTTTTTTTTTTAAGATTTTTTATTTATTTATCTGAGAGAGAGAATGGGAGACAGAGAGCATGAGAGGGGGAGGATCAGAGGGAGAAGCAGACTCCCCGTTGAGCAGGGAGTCCGATGCGGGACTCGATCCCGGGACTCCAGGATCATGACCTGAGCCGAAGGCAGTTGCTTAACCAACTGAGCCACCCAGGCGCCCCAAAATTGATATACTTTAATAGTTCATTCAGATTTCCTTAGTTTTTACCTAAAATCCTTTTTTCTGCATCAGGATCCCATCCAGGATACCATGTTATATTTAATTATTTAGTTATCATATCTATTTAGACTCCTGTTGGCTGTGACAGGTTCTCAGACTTCCTTTGTTTTTAATGAACTTGGCAGTTTTGAGGAGTACTAATTAGGAATATCATAGAATTCCACTCTACCAGAATTTATCTGATGTTCTTGTCGTGATTAAGGTTATGGATTTGGAGGAGAAAGATCACAGAGGTCACGTCGTTTTTATCACTTCATATCAAGGGTATGTACTATAAATGTGACTTAGGACTATTGGCATTGACCTTGATCATCTGGCTGAGGTAATGCTTGTCAGGTGTCTCTACTGTAGTGTAATTTTCCTCCCTTTCCACACTGTACTCTTTGGAAGGAAGCCAGTGTGCACAGCCTGCACTTAAGGAGTGAGGAGTTACGTTCCTCTGGATGGAGTCTCTACATAATTTATTTGAAATTATTCTGCAGAGATTTATCTCCTCTCCATTTATTAATTTATTCAGTCATTTATTTATATCAATATAGACTCATGGATATTTATTTTGTACTTTGGGTTATGATCCGATACTTCATTTTGCTGCTTAAATTATTCCACCTTCAACCACGGGAAGCTCTTTCAGTTGGCTCCTATACCCCCCATGGCTGACACACCCCAGTCAAGCACTTCCTTACTTTCTGACACTATAAGGCGCTCCAGGCTTATCTTGCGTATTTCTTGCTCTAGTCCTGGAATCAGCTATTTCTCCTGGGAGCCTTGATTCCTTTTATTAAAGAATGATATCAGAACCAAGATTTGGGCACTAGGTGTGCTCATTGCTACTGATGTATCATTTCTTCTAGGCACTCTCAGCTGACAGAGCAAGGAAATATATATGTGTGTACTAACACATTATGTACCCATATCTATAAATGTTTCTACCTATAGCCATCTGTATTACATTAAATAAAAGTTTATCCTGATATCTCCAACTCTGATTCATTAACACATGGATCATTCTAGCCCCCTCCCCTTCCTTACCTGGAAATTCCCACTCCAACAGTAGGAAACCAGGCTCTCACAATCTGCCAACATTTGCTTAGTGTTCACTTCTGGTACACATGGATAGCAGTATCAGAATGCTTAACCTGTATGCCTATGGGAAACAACTTTAGCAGTTAGAGTGCAGTGCTTACAGGCAGTTCCTTTTACCTTTAGTCTTATGGGACTCCATTTATTTCCAGAGTTACAAAGGTCAACCTTTCCCCCATCCCCCACTCTGTGAGATTTTTTAAATACCTTTGTAATGCAGTTAGATTCTCTTTTCCCAGTCTGCCTTCTTTCCTGGGATCCACCAACCTCCTAAATGATTTATTTTTATTTGCATATATCAAAGTTCACTCTCCATACTATGAGGTTCAGTGACATACCTGAACCAATTTTTGGTTATCCTGTAGTAACAATTATAAGAAAATTATTTTGGCATAACCCATATATAAAAGTGATCCAATGCTGAAATTACTTTTTAAATTTTAAAAAGACAAAACATTAGTTATTCAGGACACTTTAAACATGGTAATAATTCTCATAGCTGATTGCTCATCAATTCATAAAAGAGCTATCTTTTGACAATAAACTTGAATGAAATGTTTGCTAGAATTATTGAACAAAGCCTTTGTTGACTTATGAAACATTTATTGGATGTCACTTACCTGTGACAGTGGTTGGCACTGAAGATGCCAACAATACTGAGATCTGACCATTGCAGGACTGTGTATGGAGTGCATGGTTAGCGGTGTGCAGAGGCTAATGTGGAAGCAGAGTGGAGAGCCACCTATACCACCCCAGTGGGGCTGGGATGGGGTTTGGGAGTGCCTGGACTGCAGTTTAAAGGAGAAGTTACCCAGAGGGAAGCAGAGAGTGTGAAAGAACCATTCAGGACGAGAAGATAGACTAAAGTTGCCCAACGGTTTTGGTAGCATGATGTGTGTAGGAAACTACTAGAAGTCACATGTTGTTCAAGTTAAAAATGGAAGGTAGGGTTTGTTGAAAACATCAGCCAGAGAAATAGGCAAGGACCAGATAAAAGAAGGCTTGTAAGCCACAGGTTTATCCTCTGGTTAATTGGGAGCTCCTGAAGGTTGAAAGCAGAAGGGTGACATGGTCAGGGGAATAGAAAAGGATGGAGTGGAAGGGTCAGTAATAGTAGACAGACAAGAGGCCAAATACCCAAACTATCAAAGAGCAGTCATTGAACTTGAGAGCTAAGAAATGACTTAAGGAGCGTCCTTGAGATGCTAGAAGTCAAGTATAGGGAGCACCAGTTTGAACAGTGAACCTTAGTATTTGAAGGAAGGTACCATGCCTTTTAAAAAGAATTCTGGGAGCACTTGGCTGGCTCTGTTGGAAGAACATGCGACTCTTGATCTCAGGGTTGTGAGTTTGAGCCCCACATTGGGTGTAGAGATTACTTAAATAAATAAACTTCTTAAAAATTTAAAAATTAAAAAAAAAAGAATTCTATAGAGAGGTGATTTGGAACATACAGAAGTCTGTAGGAATTTTCCATAGTCAAAGCTATTATTGGTACCAGAAAAATTAATGATACGGTTAATTAATACAGGGTACACAGAATGAGCAAATATGTATAAAAGGTTCATAATAAAATAGACCAATCCTACACACCAGGAAAACCTTAAACTAAGAGAAATTGCTCACCATTCTAGATCAATTTGACCAAGGAAGAAATACAGATTATTATCTTTTATTCAATCTATAAGGAATATTACTAGTAGAAATGATATTTTTAAAAACTCAAAACAGCCCGAACTGTTCACCATAAAAATTTATCATAGATGGAGCAGTTCTGACTCATAAAATTTTAAGTATAAAATGGACCCAGGAAAAAAATAATCTCAGTAAAAATATTCAGCAAGAGATCAAACTGATAGTGGCTGACACTATGCCCTATAAAACTTGCTATTGACTAAAAATGGACAGGTGAATCAAATCTTCTTAATAAGATTGACACCTTTAGGGGCGCCTGGGTGGCTCAGTCGGTGAAGCGTCTGCCTTCGGCTCAGGTCATGATCCCAGGGTCCTGGGATTGAGCCCCACATCGGGCTCCCTGCTCCACGGGAAGCCTGTTTCTCCCTCTCCCACTCTCCCTGCTTGTGTTCCTGCTCTCTCTGTCTCTCTCTCTGTCGAATAAATAAAATCTTCAAAAAAATAAAAAATAAAATAAAATTGACACCTTTAGAACTGATCCAGACAAATTGTACTCGGTAGAAGTAGTGACCACAGAAGCCTTTGAAAGATGATATGGATAAAAATTTTGATTGGTTTACTAAATCTTTGTTATAAAATCTACATAGAAAAGAATTGGATCCTATGATGACAATTTTAGTAACATAATAATGAAAGTAAATAAATTGGCAAAGAGTTTAACTGAGGCATATGGAAAATTGATCAAGGAGTTGTCCTAATGGAATTAGCTCTAGAAAATATCTTTTTTAATGAAAATTTCACTCATATTGGCATATTTCTGATTAAAATGGATAGAATCAAACATCATCAGGGTAAAAAAAACATAAGTGGGGCCAAAATAGCTTTGACCTTTGAACTCCCGTGAAGCTCTCTATTGGTGAAAGGGAACTCAGTTGTACACTTCTCAGCCTGGTGGTGCCTTCTGACAGTGGCCAAGAATGTCTGAGTGAACAAGGGAAGTGACCCCCTTCCTAGAAGGCTCTGGCTCTTTATAAATACTTCATTTATTGACCTATTTGTATCACACCATCTTGTCCCAAACAAGAATTGAAGGCGGCTTAAAAAAAAATACATACAAGGTAAGATAAACTTTCAAATAAATGAGTGAAGATATCCTAGTTTTGACAACTATTCTGATTGACCAGTCTGGCAATATGTCAGGCATTCATTGAAACGATTTCTTTTTCCATGTCTCTGGGACACTATTAATGTCTCCTTTCTGCAAATGCAATATTGAAATTGCTTCTTTGGAATTTCTTCCCAAACACATCGGTTCTAACTGATATTTAGATTCATTCAATCCACTGCTCCAGTTTAGTAGTTTTGAAGTAAGCATCTTGCTATGCATTTTTTTGGTCTGGACTCATCTTCGCATCTTCTCACCTCTTTGTTTGGATCCTTAACATATGTCTTCTCTGTCCCAGAGATGTCAGAAATCTGGCATGTTTCTTCTTTCTTGAATTGAATATTTCATCAAATGTTTGGACTTGATCGAATCCAAGAGACCAGAAAGATTTTTTTGAATACATAAGAAACAATTAAGAGAACAAAATGGTAAAAGATACAATTAACATACCTAGTGAGAGAAACAAGCCTTGATACCTTTTTTATTTTTAATAAACCCACATTAAAAGAGAGGCAGCTGCAGGCGCCTGGGTGGCTCAGTCGGTTAAGCGTCTGCCTTTGGCTCAGGTCATGATCCTGGGGTCCTGGGATCGAGGCCCCCTCCCCCGTCAGGCTTTCCTGCTCAGCCAGGAGTCTGCTTCTCCTTCTGCCCCTCCCCCTGCTCATGCACACGCTCTCCTTCTCCTTCTCTCTCTCAAATAAATAAATAAAATCTTTAAAAAAAATAAAATAAAACAAATACAAGGTATCAGTGAGGACCACATTGGAAACTGAAATCCTATGGACGAACCACGTCACCTACCTGGTTCTCAGTTTTCCTTGATGCTATGGTCTGTGCCCCAGGACACATGCTCTCACATCAGTCTCCGCTCTCAGGGTATATGTCGAGGTCCTGTTACCTTCTCCATTACATCTTAAACACAAGAATAAGAAACAAACTGAAAATAAATATACCACGGTGTGGAGTCATTACAAGAGGTTTTAAAACATACTGCATATTGGTAAATAGCCTAGCTGATGGATGTCCTAGTAAGCCAGAATGCCCTTAATTGATATTTCTTCTCCGTAAATAATGTAAAACCCATTGATCAAATGATTGTGCGTTGCACTCCTTCCCACTCTGTGCCCAGCTCTACACTGGGTATACAATGATGAGCAGAGACAAGACTGCCCTCACAAGCATATGTTCTAATGAGACTGAAGGCAAAAGTTACAAGAGACTCAAAAAGATAAAGAATCACAAATTGTGATGAGAATGAATAAGTCAAAGGGTGAAGAGAAAGAAGTAGGGTTGGTGGGATAAGACCTAGGTGCTGAGAGATGCCTTCTCAAGGGAAGTTATCATTTAAGATGAAATATCAGTACTTAAGTATCATTAAGATGAGAGGCAACCGGCCAAGAGCCAGGGTGGGGGACATTTTTCCAGGCAGAGGGAACAGCATGTGCAAAGTGCAGGTCAGGGTGCCTGCTGGTGGAAGAAGGAGTAGGGAGGGCTTAGAAACCCTGTGGAGCCTGGTGGGCAGTTTTGTTCTTGGAGAGTCTGAAGCTTGCTCGCTAGGGCTGCTGTAGGAGAGCAGGCAGGGAGGGGATGCTGCGGGAGTGGGACACCTGTTCAGGACACCGAGAAACGGGCATTCCCTGAACATACATTGCTGTTAATATCCTTCCTTCCCATCTCAGACCCACAGGAGGCCCCGGGAGCACCGAGCAGTACAATGTGGGAATGGTCGGCACGCATGGGCTGGAGACCTCTCACACGGACACTTTCAGCAGCAGTATTTCAAGAGAAGGAACCCTGATGATAAGAGAGGTAAGCTGGTATAAAAACTGTGCAGAGGAAGTGCATTTCTTAAGTGGTTTCGATATTAGAGCTTTCGCAGAGAATGCTTATGGCGTGTAGTTTAAGCCATGTGAATGGGGGCCAGGGGCAGGGGGGACCCATGCTTCTCAATGGCTGAGTGATTTTAATTGTCCACCGCCTCCTTTCCTGTATCCTTCTAAGCTTCTGCAGTGTGACTTAATTACATTAGTCCAGATTCTTCAGTAGGAGCTATGCAAATCGGAATAGAGAATTTGAGCTTGAGGATATAAAACTGGCAAATCCAGATGTTTCCTACAGCAGGAAAACAGAAATGAATGGTCTTGCTCAGCAGCATCCGAGGCCTTGTTATGCCTACTCCCGCCATGGCCTTATCCTTGTGGATTTTATGTAGAAAATTCTTAGAAGTTCCAAGAAAGGGTGATTTCATCTTATCTAATTAGGTCAACATTAAAAAGGCTGTTAAGCTATGTTGATGAAAGAACAAAGAAATATGCAGATCTACTTGGAAATGTACCTTGGCACTTTGTATGATTTTGTTTTTTTAAACTCAGGCACATCATTTCAATTGCGGTGGGGGTGGGGCACCTCCTCCCACAGGCAGCGCGTCCTCACTGGGCCTGTGCCAACCGGAAGGGCCTTGACAAATCAGAATTTGTCTTCTCTTCTTTTTTACTTCATCATCATCCTGCAAGTTTGCCACCAAGTCTTTGCCTGGAAGGAAAGTAATGGCTGGTAACATCAGGCAAAAAATGACTTTATGTCCCCTTGGGTCCGTGTTATCATCTATAAAATTTCATAAATAATAGTGGAAAGATGACTGGGAGGATTCAGTGAGTTAATACATGTAAGCATTCAGTTAATGTAAACACAGTTGACTCCGGAACAACACGAGTATGAACTGTGTGGATCCACTTACATGTGGATTTTTTTTTTCAATACAGTCTAATACTGTAACTGTATTTTCTTGTCCTTATGATTTTCGTAATAACATTTTCTTTTCTCTAGCTGACTTTATTATAAAAATACAGTATATAATACATATCCAGAATATGTGTTAATAAACTGTTCGTGTTATTGATAAGGCCTCCGGTCAACAGTGGGCTACTACAGGAGTTAAGCTTTTGGGAAGTCAAAAGTTCTATTCAACTGCCCCGGGGGTCAGTGCCTCTCGCCTCCATGTTGTTCAGGGGTCAACTCTATTTTATTTTATCTCACTCTCACCAGAGAACGGAGTTCTTCTTTGACTCGTTATCACTCCCCACTCTTGCCTCTGAAAACAATGTATATCATCTGTCATTCCTCAGCCAGGAGAGTTTGGGAAACCGTAATAGCAGGCTTTGCTCTCCCAAGAAAGAAAGGAACTATAGTTTTGAGATGAATAAGGCCTTTGAAATAATAATTGGCAGTAGGGCTGTAACTGGAAGAGTAGTTCCCAAAGCAACTTACGAGAATTTCATTATATGGCCTTGCTGAATCTTTGAAGTAGGCTTTAAAGAGTCCTATCATGTAAGCCTGATATAAGAAATGGACTCGGCTGCAGCAGTTGACATTGCATAGTGCTGGTGTATAAATCTCCCAGTGTGGTGTGTGGATAATCTCATTGCAAGTGTGGATGGCTGCTATCACTGTAACTTGCTACTTGGAAGACTTGAGGGAAAATGTTCCGGAGTGAGTTACTCTCTGACTCCAAATAAAAGGACTCTGACAAACGCAGTTGAAAATTTGCTTGAGTCTTTATGACAGAGTCAATACCTTGAATAAGATTATCAGGAGGCACATTTTCAATTCAGTTGCCAGACATATCCAAATGGCTCCGTGTTATTTAAAGCACTCCAGGACTTTATGACCACAGCCAATCACTTTGAAAACAGCACTCACCAGTGTCTTATATGAATTTGATCTATTGAGGGCCCAAAATCTTTTTTGTCTCTCAGTTTCTAAAATTCCACCTTTCCCAAATGTGAGCTTTTAAAATAACAAACCTTGAGTTGGAATCCATTAAAAGTACAGGTATTAAAAAGTTGAATGCAAATGAAAGTATGTCCCTGACAAAAGAGTAGGAAAAGAAAAACTCATAATAGAACTTAGCTTATAGGGTGCTATCATTCAGTTCCCCAAGATGGACATCAAGTCGAACTCACTCATGTCAGCATTCTCACTTAAGTGGACAAGATGGTTCCAGAGGATCCTGGCTGTAGTACCCACAGTCTTGCCAAGATGCACAAATTTAGTGCACACCCAGGCCCAGTGGTTTTTTCTCTCCCTATCCTACGGCCTTGTAGGACCTTGCCCTACTCTAGCTCTAGAACCCACCACACCAGCCGTCATCTCCCACTTCGTCCATAGGGACCCATCTGCTGGAAGAGCCATTCTCCCTTCCCCACTGCCCCTGCTGCCCACTCCTCACGCAGCAGATCCCTGTGGGTCTGGCTCAGCCTTCCCTTTCTCCTTGAAGCCCCTCGTGGGACTCCATGGGCCTCTGTCCATAGCATCTTTCTTACTGACCAGCTGATAATAGGAAATAATAGGAAAAAGAGTCCACTTAAAACAGCTTACAGTGGGGAGAAAAGGTGGGGTTGGTATCAGAGATAGAGGCATAAAAATTCAGAGGTATTTCATACAAGGAATCCAAAGGCAAAGAGTAAGTTGGGACTCTGTGCAGGGCTGGAACCAGAAACTAAAAAGGATCAGGAACCCAGGCAGCTTTCCCGTGCCTATCTTTGGCTCTCTCACTGCCTGTCTCTCCTTACCCTCATCTCTGCTTTCCTCGATGCCTTGTCTCTCGTCTCCCTCATTTCTCTTTCCTCCAATTGCTCCTTTGTTCTTTCTACTCCACAGGCCCGCTTTCTCTCCCTCTGCATGCATGAGCTCTCACTTCTCCCCGCCCCCCAGATGCAAGACAGGCGCCACCTCCCACCCAGTTCAGCTGTGCAGCAGAAACTGACCAGTGTCTCTCGGCCCCCACATTAAATGCAAAAGGGAATTTGATCCTGCATCGTTCAGGTGTCCACTCCAGGTCCGATCAGCTATGGCCGAGAGCAGAGCCACCTCGTGTGGCAGCACCCAAAGCACCTGGGCTCTGCTACCAGGCAGCCCCCGATTGCAGCACTTAGAACCTGTGTCGCTTGGAGCAAGTCAGCTGAACTCTTTGCACTGCAGTTTCTCCATCCGTAAAATGAGGATAAGGAAAGCTAACCCACGGTGTTATCTTAAGGACTGCGTGGAATACCGTACCTAAAGCGTTTGGCATGGTCCCAGACACATATTGTTAGTCGGAACAGCTTAGTGCCCAGCCCCATGGCAATGGTGAGGGTGGAGAGACTATAGAAATGGTTGGGCTCTGCAAGGAGGTCCTAGGGGGCAGGGCTGTTGTTCATTTATCTCTGCGTTCCCAGCTGAGCGCCTGGCGCACAGAAGGTATTTAACTCTGAGAAGCTGGCCGAAGGGACAAAAGCTGATGACTCAGAGTGGGGAGATTCGGGGGTCACCACTGGATTCCTTCAGACTTCTCACCGTCTGGGCCTTTTCCCCTTGTTAGCCTCTTCAGGTCTTTCTTTGATAAGCTGTTCTTGGCTTGAGGCAGAATGCTAGGGATAGAATAGAGAACCCGTGAAACTCTAAAGAGACACTATGTGTGATTTATGCTACTGGGAGATTGGGGGGAAATGTTAAAAAGCCTTTCAGTATTTGAACAGAAATTAGAAGGAAGGAAGGAAAAGCTGTCCAGTACACATAAAATTGGAGACAGTGGGATGAATCAGGACTGAACCCCATAAATATCATTTAGAAGACAAAGTGTTCAGCTCTGAGAACCGGCACTAGTACCCAGATGAGCACCAGGACAGAATGAATCCAGAAAATACCCCTCGCCAGGGCAGCCTGCAGGCCAGGAGCATGCTGCCAAAATACAGAGCATGCTTCCGCTTTCCAGTTATTTCTCAAGCTCCCTGGCAACACCCCTTACATGAACCCCTTCAGGAACTTGGGGATCTGTTTCGTCTCCCCCCAAAAAGTGCCTCCTTTCACTTTTAGCCAGAAGCAGGTACCAAGTGGTCCTTGCAAGACCAGGACAGGCTCTGGAAGGGGGAAGTCAGGCCAGTGTGAGCCCATGCCAGCTAGCCCCAAAGAAGGCGAGGAGTGCTTCTGCCTGCACTGATCCTGGCTCATTCCTCCATGGTTCAGTAAAACGTGTCACACTCAGTAGGCACTCAGAAATGTTAGGTGAGTGAATGAATGAAAGCAAAGGCAAAGAAGGGACTCGTTTACTTAGGTCTGCTCTAAGAAACCTCAGTGAGTTGGTCGCATAAATGTCAAGTCAGGAAGCACAGTACTAGCCAGGCCTACAGGGTGGGCACTGGCTTTTTAGGAAGCAGAGTTGTCTTTTAGCCCTGTATTTCTTCCCTGGGGTTTTTTGGGAGGAGGCTTTACTCTCCAGGGCAGTGGTTTCCAAACTTGTTAGGTCATACAACCCTAACAGTAAAAATTTTAGAGCACGCCACATAATTACAATGTATTATTTTTTAAGAGAGAGAAAGAGCATGCACATAGAAGTTGGGGAGGGGCAGAGGGAGAGGGAGAGAGAGAGAATCTTAAGCACGATGTGGAGCTCGATCTCACATGAGATCATGACCTGAGCCAAAATCAAGAGTCAGACGCCTAACTGACTGAGCCACCCAGGTGCCCCATAATTAGAGTGTATTTATTTACAAATCATGCGTGTGTCCTACTTCACATATTATATGTATATTATAAAATACCTTGAGAGGACATTAAAAAGGGATACCATAAACAATATTTCAAATGCTTTGCTAGTCATGATGACTTCCATTTTTTACTACACGACACCATAATTGCTTATGAGAGTTTCAATATTAATAATGGACATAAACCCGTAGTTTCAAATAATCTGTAGATTATTTCAGTACATTTTCTTTTGTAACTCCTATCAGACCTGACTCATTAATCATCGTTCTGACGTCACGACTGACAAAGAGCCCTGTGAGTCTGGTTGATATCATCTCTGCATTTTCTTGGGCTACATGGTACATGGATTCTTAGCTTTATCTCATCCCAACCTCTTCGTTTCAGCAATATTTTAGGTCATGTGTGTGTGTCTTGTGGATTTGTGTCTTGTGACCTGGTCATATAATCTGCAAGTCCAGTTAACTGGTGTGCTCACAGGCACACACACAAATATGGCAGAAGGGGACCATGCAAATGCAGACCTTGGGTGCTCAGCCCCTCCACCTGCGTGTGGCATTCCTGTCTTCCCCCAGGGAACCCCCACATCCTGTGTGGCCCTGAAGGCAGAAGCAAAAGGCCCCACGGTCAGTCCATATGCTAAATAGTAACGAAGTTTAACTTCTTCTTTATTTTCTTAGTAAAACAGAAATGTGAAGGTTATCTTCCCACACACCCCGGCGGGTCCATTTGGAGACCACTGTGCCTGTGCTTTATGAGGGGTGACATCGCTCCGTGGCCTTTGCCCACCCCCAATCCCTGTCTAATGCTCCCCGTGTGTTGTGCCCCACCCCAGACGTCTGGAGAGAAGAAGCGATCTGGCCACAGTGACAGCAATGGCTTCGCTGGCCACATCAATCTCCCAGACCTGGTGCAGCAGAGCCGTTCCCCGGCCGGGACACCAGCTGAGGGCCTGGGGCGCGTCTCCACCCATTCCCAGGACATGGAATCCGGGACTGAAGTAGGTGCTGGGCAACAGCCTCCGCAGCTCTGTTCTCACCCCGTGGGGGGCTGGGGGGCGAGGTGGGGAGCCGGCTTCAGGAATGAGGCTTTGCTAAGCCCCCCGAAATGTGTTTGGTTGGTTTCTACTATATAACTACTTATGCCAATACTTAAATGGAGGAAAATCATAGAAGCACAGTGGTAAATGTTCTCAGATACCTTCTGGCCGAAAACCTGTTTTTACAGATGAGAATATTGAGGCTCAGAGAGGTTAAGGGGCTTGCCCAAGGCATACAACGGGTTTGTGACAGATCTCTGTAGAACTGGGATTTCCCATCTCCCAGGCCAGTGCTAGAAACTTCAGCTTATAGAGATCCCAAGGCCAAGTTGAGGTTCATGTTTACCTCAATTTAGTCAAACTAAGTTGGACCTAAAATGAGGTTGAAATTATTTGTTAAATGAAAGATAAAAATCAATAGATAGGTTCTCTAAGCATTCTTCTTCCTAAACTCCAAATTGAATGGGAAAGGGAGAACTGAGATATTATCTTTCCTGTATAGAAACAGTCCCTGGAAACAGCCTGAATAAATCCAGTCTGCTAGGCAGTGCTCGTAGGTGTGGTCATCCAGACTTGACCCCTGGATGAGTTCGTGGTGCTTGGTCATGTTTCATGAATAGTCCTGTGAGTCACACATAGGCCTTGAAGCGAATGAGGAAGCATACGCACTGGTGTTTTTGATGCTGTCCACACACTTTTCATGATACACCCCTTGGATTCTACAGTTACTGCGCAGATGAGCTTTGTTTAGCCCGAGGGAAAGAACACAGAGGTGTACTGGAAGGTGCAGCATTTCCTCTCGTGGCAGGTTTTCTCTGCCTGAACACCTCTCACGGTACCAAAAGAAGCCCATGGGATTGGACTCTGGTTCAAATTCTGCTTCTGCTCCAGCTCTAAGTGGGAATATTAGTACCTGTCCCACCTCCTTCACAGACTTCTTCTAAAGATCAAAGGAGAGAATGTACGTGAAAGCTCCAAGTGGAGCTTGACTGTATGTTCGGGATGAAATGCTGCCACGTGGACACGCTGACTTAGCTTATTAGCAGTTGGGTCAGCTTTTCTCCAGACCATGTGGTCAATATGAGGTTGTCTTTACTTCAAGGGAGAGATGAGCTCTGTCATCACAGTCATCCTACCATATGGTCCAAAATGTAATTTGCTCACTGCAACTCTTACAGTCTGACAATTAATGGGGCCCTAGCAAAGGCCCCATGGTGAGTAACCAACCGAGACCAGGAGAAGTTGGAGAGAGAGGCACATACTGGGACTCGGGGGTTAGAGTGTGAACAGCTAAACAGCTAAATGGAAGAATCCGTTATCATTTTAAAGCCCGAGCAAAGTATTCCTGGCATTGTTCATTCCTGTAGTATTTATTTATCTGCTTTTCTTAATCCTCTTGCATATCAATTAGTACGGCATGGGGAGCAGCACGAAGGCCTCCTTCACCCCCTTTGTGGACCCCAGAGTATACCAGACGTCTCCCACTGATGAAGATGAAGAAGATGAAGAATCATCAGCTGCAGGTGAGCTAGAAGGCTTGGATGTTTTAGTAACAGCTTGGTTTTCCTTTCTGATAAGACCTGATAAAGAAATTAATTACTGGTCCAGTAGTTTTTTTTTTTTAATTTTATTTAATTATGTTATGTTAGTCACCATACAATACATCACCCGTTTTCGATGCAGTGATCCATGATTCATTGTTTTCATACAACACCCAGTGTTTATTGGTCTAGTAGTTAAGTCATTTTCTGCTTAGGCCCTGCCTTAAAGGGAAGTTGTGTTTTGTTTTGTTTTGTTTTTGTTTTTATTATTATTATTATTATTATTATTATTGTAGGATTTCTAAAATAATTTCTTTCTCTCCATTTTTTTTTCATCTCTTCTATTTTGCTTCTGGTAGGAACCCAGAGGTATCCAGGGGCCCTGGGAAAAGCTGTTCCTCAGAGACCTCCAAACTTACCACATACTTCTCAAAAGCAATTTCTGGGTACAATGCTGTGCACGCAGTAGACACTTAATAAGTGCGTGTCGAGTTGTGTTGGGTTCTAGGTGTGTGCTTCCTACCGCCCGGGTCTGGCTGATTTAGAGGAGAGTCATGCTTTCTGGACTTACACAACTCACTAATCATCAGGGGAAGCTTAGGCCAGTTTTTCAGCTGATGATACGGAATTTTAAAAAGTAAATCTTGCTGTGTATGATATAGGAGATGGTGTGTTCAATTTTGTGAGATGAGTATCTATTCTCTAAACTACCCAAGTCGTATCCATAAGTCTGTTTTACTAATGGATAAAATAGTGCTTCTGTGAATGACTTGTACTGTATTCTACTTTAAAAAAATGTATAAAATATGCATAGCTGCAGAGTTTCTCTGCCTTTTCTATAATTCCCACTAAACAAAGAGAAATTATAGTGTTCTGAAGTGCCTTCTCCGTATCTCCATTGCTTATTTTTTAAGATGCCAGTGACTTCTCCGATTCTTTTTCTCAAAGCTCTGTTTACTAGTGAACTTCTTAGGCAAGAACAGGCCAAGTTCAATGAAGCAAGAAAGATTTCAGTGGTAAACGTAAACCCAACCAACATTCGACCTCATAGCGACACACCAGAAATCAGAAAATATAAGAAGCGATTCAACTCGGAAATACTTTGTGCAGCTCTCTGGGGTAAGTGCTGCTTTTTACCACTTACTAAGAAATCAACCCTCAAACGTTAAAAGCCTGTGGAGCTTACCATCTGGAGAGCAGTAGTTGAATCATGGGTGTCAGAGTCCCCACGCAGGACTGTCTTGGCTTCAGGAGGGATCAAGAGCAGTTTTACATGTAGCAAGACCTGATAACCTAACGCCCAGGATAACAAGATCAGATTCAGGATGACCTCGTCACATAATAGTGATGGGCTATAAAGTCAGTAAGAGAACAAGCTACCACTTACCACACACCCACCATGTGCCCAGCACCATGTGATGTGCCCCACACTCTGCCTCCGTGACCTATACAATATCCTGCAAGGGGAGGAAGGGCATCACCCCCATTTCACAGCTGGAAAGCCAGCCTAGCATCTTTGAGTGAATTGTCAAAGGCCAGTAGTAGCAAGAAAAAACTTGAAAAGGACAACAGATGATGAACTTTCCTTTTTAGTTCAAACAGCAACCTGCAGTTCCTATGAAAATGATGCACAGGTTTTAGCTGACGTCAAGCTCAGTTTAGGTTGGGTGAGATTCTATCAAAGTCCTGGTCTGTGTTACTGCAAATGTCACATACCGATTAAGGAAGGACGTGGCCCATCCGTATCCATCTAAAATACTAGGCCTAGTTTGAGGCACCACAGTTTTACAAGGGCAAAAGCATTTGAGATGTTCGTAGAAGTGGATGAAGGCTGGGAACCATTTCATGGGAGATGCGACGGAAAGAGTAAGGCTCTGTCCTCTGGAGAAGAGACAGGAGACAAGATGGCCATGTTTAATATGGAATAATTTATGGACAAAAGAATAGACATTTATGTTACTCAAAAAATAGATGTACAAAAGCAAGAGAAGTTAGAGAGCTACCTGTTCACGAATATAGTCCCCCACAGTGGACCCTCAGTGTGTGTGCATGTATGTGTGTGAGTGTGTGTGTGTTGCAGGGCAGATGGGAGTTAATTTGCATGAATTTTCTTGGCAGCTGTCCAGACAAGACCACTTACCTGCGAGAGCTTTTGTAATAGGGATTAGTGCACGGGAGCTGGGCTGGGCCAGATTTAGATATCTGAGTGGTGCCTTAGGGCCCTGCAACTCTCAGGTTCCTAACACCTTCGCTTGCACTGGCTTGTCATTTCCCTGACAGACAGCAGAGCCTTGAGGGTATGAGACACATGTAAGCTTTGGTGTGAGAGGGAGGAAAGGCTTTTCTTCCAGTGGGGTGTGGAAGTGGGGCACTCTGCCGTATGTCGAAGGTGGGCAGGCTAGAAATCCCTGCATGGACAGGCGTGGGGATGAACTTTGGGCATGCCTCGGTGGGATTTAGAGAGCGAGCCAGGAAGGGGGTGGGTGTTAGAGGAAAGGAATAAAGGCGAATTGTCCTGGTGTCACAGCTGTGCCCAAGGCTGCTCGTGAGAAGGACTCGCACTAGGTAGTACATGGCCAGGGGTAATGAATGCTGCTACCACTTTATAGAAGAAAACTAATCTTATTACCAGAGGGACAGTGATTTAATTACTGTGGCAGAGCCTCGACCTCTTCACTCCCTACCGTAGTACCTACTTGCCCATTAGTTTATATTAGCAAGGCACGGTTTCTTAGGTTTCACAGGGACCTCAGATGCAGAAAGGTGAAGCATATAAAAAGCCAGTCTTGGGGTGCTCCTTAAATTTGCAGGTGTAAACCTCCTGGTGGGAACGGAAAATGGCCTGATGCTTTTGGACCGAAGTGGGCAAGGCAAAGTCTATAATCTGATCAACCGGAGGCGATTTCAGCAGATGGACGTGCTAGAGGGACTGAATGTCCTGGTGACTATATCAGGTAGGTTACCAGTATGTTAGCGGGATGACCGAGACCCCCGGGTCTGCACAGGTGGGAAAGGCTATCGCCTCCGTGCTGAAAAAACAGCAAGCTCTGCCCTCCCTGGCTAACAGTGACACAGTAAATTTTAGCAGGATAGCCAGAGTGAGGTCACCCCTCGTCTGTAACTCTGGAGATACTGACCTCCGAAGGGAAACCTCTCACCTCCCTATGATCTCTGAATCAGGCAGATGTACCACAGAGGCTGTATGTTTATAGGCCTTTAACCACTGCCGGGACTCAGCAAGGAGCTTTTGAAGTCTGAGCTCTAGTCATTGCTGCCTACTCCTGGGTGGAGACTATCAAAACGTAGGCTTCGCAGAGTGGAGAATTTTGTAAGCAGAAACTTCTCTGGTCTCTTTTCTCTCACGAACTGTTCTAGCTTATACTCCACTGATGTTTCAGCAAGTGCAGCTGGCCCGTTGGGCGGCTGAGTCTGCAAAGAGATTGGGATGTGGGAGTCATTACAGCTACGCCCTGCAGCTTTCTGCTTCCCAAAAAAAGAACTTTAAAAAAATATGGACACAGAAGTGAAGGCCTTATTACTGACAAGTTATCATCAATGTAACCTGAAAGAGTCTGTGTTTATTGAAAGTTCTTTGCTTTCTAATGATGTTTGAAGGAGCTTAATAAACAACATCCCCTCTTTTCCCCTGCCTTCCCATCCCACCCAGTATGAAACATTAGAACCATGATGGGAAGAACCCAGGATGCACCCCAGACCTGTGGGTCAGAATCCCTGGGAGTAGGACCCAGGGATCAACTCTGAACGCTCAGAGTTTCATCTCTTTTTATTCTCCCCAAAAAGAGTTAGCCGAGTAAATTCTTCTTGTATCATCATTTGAGCTTAATTTGGTGTAGTCTTTTTTTTTCTTGTTAATTGCTTGCCTGACTGCGGTACTACCAAATCAAATTTAAAACGTACATCTGCCACTCACCTACCGAAAGTGGAAATGATGCCAGAAAATTCACATTCAGCCTTCATTATGTTGTGAGTGACACGTTCCCATTCTTAAAAAAGTAACCATCTCCTCTTACCATGAAGTATAGATGGGGAAAGAAGAATGAAAATAAGAGCAACTGCCCTCAGATCTGCATTGGCATAGAAAGGAGCAGGCACTGGCCTTTCTGCCCATCCTAGCTCTTGGGATCCATTCTGGGCCTTGGACTACAAAAAGGAATCACAGCTGTGCAGTGACTCCCTTAATTTATGGACTCACCGTCCTGTCAAATCCAGTGTGCGATGCTTCAGTGAATTTTCTTCTTCTTATATACATCACATCTGTAAAATATAAAACATCCTTTGCTGCCTAAGAGAAGTCAAGGGAAAATAAGTACCCAGGAAGTATAACCCACAGGCCTAAATGATCACTTAGGAACAGCCACCTCCCCACCCCATCCCACTCCCCCCCCAGAAAAGGAAGAGCCACCCCAAGGAACATTTTCTTATCTGGTACGCAGATAATCTCACAGAGTATATTAAATTTTGCTTCTGTGTCCTCCTCAATATTTTTAAGATGTTTTCTTATCATTGAATTCCTATTCCAGAAGCGCTTTACCAAAGGGAACTTTGTTTTTTCCCAAGTGCACATCTTTGGTTTTTCCCAAGTAAACGTCTTTTCCTCTACTATTTTTGTTTGGTATTTCTTTCAGTGATCTCAGAATCATAGATGTGTCCAGGGTTCTCTGCTGAGCCCGGGTTGCCTTCATTAAAATTGTTTCTCTTGTCTCCTTATAATTCTTTTTTGTTAGTCAGATAAAGTAAAACTAGTCACACCTGTCATCTTCAAAGTAATAGAGGAGGTGAATAAGAGGCTCCCACTGACGTATGCTGTTAGGTTAGAAGGTGAGGGGAAGACAGCCACATAAAAGCATGTTAAAATGTCCAGTTATCAACACTCCTTCATGTGATTCGATCTAGAATGTTCTGGAACTCTGACCAACTATTCCTCACAGAATTAGGTCTTGACACTGCCCTTTGCATTGAGAAGAGAGAGTAAGAGCAGCTTGCTCAAATAAGAAGCTACCTGAAGGTAAAGACAAATTATAAAATGGTGATCTGTCCAGAACACCTGGAGCTGTTGGCATAGACAACACTTTGATGTTGCTGGGGACACTGGTTATTGTGCCTTCACACACCTACACAATTGTAAATAAAATAAAAATAAGTGAATAAAATAAAACAGAGTTGGGGAAGGACTGAGAGAAAAGGTTGTCACAGGGGCTTGAAATTAGAGCTCTTTTATTTCAACAGGAAAGAAGAACAAACTACGAGTTTACTATCTTTCATGGTTAAGAAACAGAATACTACACAATGACCCAGAAGTAGAAAAGAAACAAGGCTGGATCACAGTTGGGGACTTGGAAGGCTGCATACATTACAAAGTTGGTAAGTGTCAAGACATGGAATTGTTTACTCAATCCTAATTATTCAGTTTAAGTTTCATTTCATTTTTTTCTGTTAGGTATTGATGATGTATTTGTTACCAGTTTAAGATGTTGTTAGAACTTTAGGTATACTTGCATTGTTTCCAAAAAGTCAGATTGATGAAGTTCTAAGAGTGCATTCCGACTAAAGTCCTATGCTCCAGTTTGAACATTTATATCCACTCCCTCCCAAATACCCATTAAAATGACAGTGAAGGAATAAAAATGCCATAAACCCACAAGGACAAAGGGACCAGAAGAAGAGAAACCAGCAAACAAGAGATGTCAACAGAATTGAACAAGAATAGCTGGATGACGCATAACTAATAGATGAGCAGGAAATGCTGAATTCTATGTCTGTAGTGAGGAAAGTCATCAAAATCAATCCAACCACTTACAGAACCCTGAAAGGCCCAGGGTCTGAAGCCCCTGAGATGGAGGTATACAGTGGAACTGAAAACAGAAGGATTATTCGAAGGGTGATGAGCAGCAAGTTCTCCCCCACTGCAACAGAGGATGAAAAGTTGGCACAGCCAATCTGAATTATGGGAATATGGAATCGCCAGGATAGACACACACACACACACGCACACGCACACATAAACACATACCCTACTTCCCCTGTTTAGCTCCTAGAATGTTGGCAGCCATACTTATGTACCAAGCAAGAGATTGAAAGATTTGTCTTTGGAGAAACTTAGAAATAGCCAGAAAGAAAAGATGTCCAGGTACTAATATTTGAAGTGCCATGGGAAGCTCGCTATCTAACCATCTAAACCTGAAGCCCACACCTGTAGCAGATATGGGGACATCCACTAATAGGAAGGAAACTTAAACAGAAAGAAAGAACTTTAAAGGAAAGATAATGAGGAGTGGAAGAAAATTAAAAAGAAATTGTAATAACTTCAGAGAGATTAGAAAAACTATTTCCAGAAAAGAATAGGGACCATTATGAAAAACAGTTGGAGAAGGGTCAGGGGAGGCCATTCAGAGAGCAAGAAAAAATTCTTAGAAATTTGAATATATTGGCAGGGATAAAAAGTGTAGTAGATGTATCGGAAGATAAAGATGAGGCATCTCCTAGAAAGTAGGACAAGAAGAAAAGGAAAGGAAAAGAAAAGGAGACAAAAGTTAAGAAAGCAAAAGGATCAGTCCAAGTGCTTCAAAATCTAAGTAACATGAGTTTGGGAAAAAAGAGAAAATAAGAATTGGAAAGGGAGGAAAGTATCAAAGAAGTAATATAAGAAAATTTCTAGAACTAAGAACTTAAAATCTCAAATTAAAAGGACTCACTGTGAATACCCAGTATAGTGAATGAAAAAAAAGACTCACAGGAAGATATATTAACATAACATTTCAGTACCCAGGAAATGAGGAGGTCCTTAAAGCTTCCAGATTATAATTAAATAAATAAACAAATAGTTTATATATTAGGTGGCTTGAGATTTAGCAGCAATACTAGAACTTAGAAGATGATGGAACAAAGCCTTCAACTGGTATTTTATAACCCATCTGTATTAACCAGGGTTCTCCAGAGAAACAGAACTAATAGGATACACACATACATACATGTGTGTGTGTGTGTGTAAGAGGCATAAATAAATGAGTGTGTAAATATACTCTCTCTATATAAAGAGGTTTATTATAGAAGTTGCCTCACATAATTATGGAGGCCCAAGATCTGTAGTTGGCAAGCTGGAGACCCAGGAGAGCCAGTCTCTCAGACCCAATCTGAAGTCTGGAAAAGACCAGTTTCCCAGCTCAACAGTCAGGCAGGAGGTGGGTCTTCTTACTCAATCTTTTTATTCTATTCAGGTCTATAATCAACTGGACGAGGCCCATCCATACTGAGAAGGCATTCTGCTTTCCTTAGTGTACCCACTCAAATATTAATATAATCCAGAAAAGCCCTCACAGACACACCCAGAACAATGTCTGACCAAATATCTGGGCACCTTGTGGCCCGGTCAGGTTGACACATAAAATTAAACATCACGCCATTAAACCATCAGTCAACTTTGAATGCAGCATGAAGACATTTTTCAGATGTGCAGGGTCTCACAACATTTATGTTCCATACACTGTTTCTCAGGAAACTACTGGCCAATGTATTCCACCAAAATAAAGGCATAAACCTAGGAATCCAGGTAAAAAGTGAAGAAAATACCCAGAATGATGGTGAAGGAAATGTGGGTGACAGCTCTACCATAGGCTTAGAGAGAAATCGGTCCAAGTAGAGTGGGACAAGGGAGTGTTCTAAGAGGGGTGCCTTCAGGGAAAATAAAATGTCACGAATAGATTACCTGCCACATTTGACCGCATTGAAGGCATTTACAGTACTAGCAGAAAGTCCGTGTGCTTAGAGACAGATGTATGGAAAAGAAGGCAGTGGGGAGAAAAAAGACGAAAGACAAGAAAGAAAATGTAATTGTGGCGTGCTATATGCCTCAGCTGTGAACAATAATCATTTCAACATGGGATCTTGATTTAACCAAAAATTTGAACTGTAACTGTATTAGTGGTGTGGGGAGGAAGAAACGTGTGTGTGTGAGAGAGAGAACTAGAGAGAGGAGATGGTTCTAAGAGACTAAATCCTTCCCATACTCTCAAGTCAATAGGTAATACCTCCAACAGAAGAAAAATCAAGAAATAACATTATAAGCATGTTATTTAGAAATATGGAAGTAAATAACCAAGGAAGTAGTTGAAAGTATATTAAAGACAGAATATGTAAACAGCAGGGGCACACTAAAGAAAAAGAGCCCAGGGAGCAAGAATTTGGTTCATTGCCGCGGGCTGTCCAGTTTCTTTAGGACATGAGTATTCTGTTCATTCAAATATTCTACAAAGGAAATGACTGCCATGTGCACTGTCTTAGCCTGGTCAGGTTGCTATAGCAGAATACCATGAACAACAGGCATTTCTCACAGTTCTGGAGGCTGGGAAGACCAAGATCAGGGTGCTGGCAATCTCAGTGTCTGCTGTGGGCCTGCTTCCTGGTTCATACACAGCAGGGTTTTTTGCTACAACTTCATGCAGTGTATGGAGAGAGGGATCCCTCTAGGGCCTTTTTTATTAAGGCACTAACCACTTTTAAATCCCTAATAATTGGAATTCAAATTTGGATAATAAGCAAATGGCCACCTTCACATCTCTACCCATTTGCTAATTTTTCTACCATTTGGCCATACCAGCTCTCAGCTTCTAGCATGTGGGTGACTGTAAAAGCCAGGGAGGGGAACGTGAAGGTGATTATGCAGGTTCTTATTAAAATGAATAATTCACATCTAGACCTAGTGATTAAAGAGAATCCTAAGCCTTCAGATGAAGAAAAGAGCCTTCAGTATAAAGTAAAGGCTCCAAGTGTTCTGCAGACCGAGTGCTTTAAAGAAAGTTCAGTCTGTATCTATGAGCAAATCTCCCACCAAGAACATAATGTGTATTTACATATGCAAAAACCTGAATAAGTTGGTATACTTTTTTAATTTATAATTTGTCTATTACAGTTAAATATGAAAGGATTAAATTCCTAGTGATTGCCTTAAAGAATGCTGTGGAGATATATGCTTGGGCTCCTAAACCGTATCATAAGTTCATGGCATTTAAGGTAAGCGAGCACACGATTACCTAAAAAAGGGATTTTTTTTTTTAATTTTAGGTTCGCACCAGTTAACAAGCGCATCGACTAGGACCAATTCTACTATATATAATAAACTCCCTTTAAAAGTATAGGAGCTCTTAGGCTTATTATTCCAAAAGCAAAGACTAAGCACTAGTACATGCTGTAAAATTTACTGGGGGTCGGGGGATGAGTGAATGGGGAAAAAATTGGGCTGTGCCCTCCTCCATATCAGGTCTAAAAATAATTGTCTCCTAGGGGCCTTTAGTGTGGGATGGCTACTGGGCAAAGCACTAATTGTGATATTAGGCAATGTGAGCCATTATAAAGGCTCTGGGTAATCTCTGATATGTCATCTCAAAAAGGCAGACCAACAGCAGGTCCAAATCTCAAGGATGAACCATGTCTCCAAATCCTGTCATCCTTATAAGCCTTTTGGGGTAAAGTCCCTACAACTCGCATAATGCGCATATATCCCCAATGTTATTGGACTTCTCTGAAATGAATACTGAATGTAGTTCCACAAGGAAATGGCTTAGTTTCTCTGCATTCTGCTTTTTCATTTTTGACCTTATCTGAGCCTGTACCCATCATGGTTGGATTGGTCACTCATGACACTCAGCAGGAGTGGGATGAGGGTAGGCTAGTATGGTGGAACCCAGCTCGTGAAAGTTGACTCCCAAATGCCAGAAGGACCAGTACGTGCAGGCACTTGGATGTTTCCAGAGCTGCAGACTCTGTCCAGAGCCCACGTGAATTTCTTTTCTGTCCCCTGTCTCTCTCTGCCTGTGTCTCTCCTTTTCTTCATAGCAGATTGGCCCTCATGTTTTCTCCCCATCCTTGTGACTTTCCTCTTCCCTTGATCTTTATGCATTCTTTCTGGCCACTTGTGCCATGTGAGGGCAGAAGCTGCCTTGGGAACACTATGGGGCACTCCTTGAGGCTGTCTTGTTCCCTTAGTGCAAGGAGCTCATTTGTGATGTGCTCAGGAAGATAGATACATCAGTGGAAATGCTCTTCCTCCGTAACCCCACTTTTATGGAGAGAAAGTTTTGGAATGTATTAGGCTAGTAATAACACTTAAGGGGTGACACCTAAAAGCTAAAGCGGTGCTGCCATTGTGCCTAAATCTAGGTCCACAAAAGTTTTTCAGTCAAGGTCCCGTTCTGATTCTGGTTCGGAAGTTACCGCCCTCAGTTTACCAGTCAAAATGCATGAGAGGGTGCAAAATGCTGTGTTCAGTCGACCACGCCCAGCCTGGCAGGAGGGCAGCGTGAAAGCCAGGACTGAACAGGAAGGATGGGAGCCTCCCCTACCATGAGACTCCGTCAGCAAAAGCTGAAGAAAGAGGGCTCTATTGGGTGGCAGTGACATTATAGCTGAGTAACTCGTGGTTTCGCAAATTCTCTCCCAGATGTCAAGGCCCAGTAAAAGTAGACTGTGCTGAAATAATGGCAAAAGAAAACAGAGGAATGCCTGGCAGCTAGTTGGGGCTTGGGCTCTGGATTGAAACACATGGAACCTTGGTAAACTTGGCTAGAGCTCTCTTTTTCCTTCCTACTTAAGCTGAACTACCCAACGTAAGCCATGAGTTTTGTGATGTTCCAGCCTCCCCCCTTCTCTATTGCCAAACCTAAGTCTCAGATCTCAGCAGTACGTTTAAAGAAGGTGCCAATCTGATGCCCACTCACTCATTGAAGGAAAATCAGAACCAGAGTGTGCCCGTTAATTCTGAACAGACTTAGCACAGAGCTGGTCCAGCTGCCCACCCCAGCCTGTCTCTGAAAGGGTCATGGCCATGCAAGGGCCCGGCTGTTCCATGGGAAGGGAAGGAGCCAGAGAGGTGGCTGGGCCTTCTGCAGAGGGAAAAGGCCAGAAATAAAGAGGAAAGAACAGCAGCACCCGGATGCCAAGTTCTTCAATGATAACAACACTGTCGAAATTGACCACTGTAAACCTCTTCTCTGCCCTAGAGGACAAGGGGTGGAGAAAGGGCCACAAATGGGTGCTAGACCCTTCCTCCTAGAGCCAGAATACGAATAGACCTAAAGCTGTAAGAGAAATCTCCTGGCTTTTCAGTGTAAGAAAGCCAGACATTAACTTCCACCAGGCTGCGGCTAAAAGAAACAATGATTAAGATAACTATCTCTTTGAACGATGTGGACACTCATGGGGTGTTTTTTAAAGTCTTTTGCAGATCTCCAGCACAAACCACTGCTTGTTGATCTCACGGTAGAAGAAGGTCAAAGATTGAAGGTTATTTTTGGATCACACACTGGTTTTCATGTAATTGATGTTGATTCAGGAAACTCTTATGATATCTACATACCATCTCATGTAAGTTCCTGAGTTCTACAACAACCTGTGTAGAAAAGGGATTTGTTCTTGCACATTTTTAGTGCAAGTCATGCTAATTTCTACAAATCAGTACAGCAGATGGACTATCAACGCTAAAAGACTTCACTAAATAGACAATGCTTTTAATACAGAAAACATGTGACTGTAACTGATTTTTATGAGTGCTTAAAACTGAGTAACCCATAACAGCAATTCTTTGCCACTTACTAGACATGTTGTCTTATTGGACTTTAGATTAAAATGTGTATGATATTTTTCCTTCGGGGCATAAATTGTGTATTTTAAGTAAGAGTACAATAGACAACTTCCTATTTTCAGGTTTTGAAGAGAGATGGGTTCAGGTGACTTGGGAAGTCTGTGGTCCCCTTTTGCTATCTTTGTGGCTCTCTTCAACTTGAGGGGAGTGTTGTGTAGTAGAATCAGACACTGGAGGCCTACCCTGGCTCTAGCCTGTGCACATTAGACAGTCTCTCGAACCCTCAGCTTTCCCATCTGTAAAATGGGGATAGAGGGACCCATTCCAGAGGGTTATCATCAGCAGTAAATGAGGTAATACCTCTAAGGTGCTTGGCACAAGCCCCTGCAAATTGTCCCATGAACATTATAACACTGGAACACTGCCTAAAACCTGTCAAACAGAAATACCGCACCTGGTGTCACTTATTAGGATGGGTGCAGTGCAAGTCGTGTTTCTTGCACCTGATCCCGAGGCTAACATACAATAGACACCATCAGGAGAGTCTGAGGCCTGATTCGTTGCCAGTTGGTATCTTGAGAGTTTACAGGCTTTACTGCAAAAAAGCTCAATGATTGAAAAAAGTTGTTTCAGTACATGACACACACACACGCACACGGTCTCTCTCACACACGCGCATGGCATTCACTGCTGCGTCCTAGCTTTCCACACATGCGTGTGCATGTGTACACAGGACTCACAGCTTCCGTTCTTGGTGAGGTGACTGGGGCATCACTGTGATCATCCTCGGTCCTCTCATTTCCCCGCCAGGCAACTAGTGAGCTGCCATGTCAGCCTCAGCCCAGAGACCCCAGCAGCACTGCATCTCCCCTCCCACAACAGGTCCATCTACGTTGATTCCAATAAAATGAGTGGTCATTTTAAATGTTTTTCTCAACAAGCCATTAATTTGGATTATTCTGTTATTTAGGCACCCAGGTAGTCTGTGTTGTACGCTCAGAGCCTACTTGGTAGGCGTCTCTTTGGGTCCCACCTTTGACCATGTTTAGGCTGTTTCCATCAGATTCAGCTGGTTTGCATTCCCCTCATCTTTTTTTTAGAAGTAGATGGAAAACACGTGATTTCTTATTGTCCGTGAGACATGTGCTCAAATCCCAGTTCTACCACCAAATACCAGTACAGCTTTGCTCAATCTACATAACCCCTCTGACATGCAGATGCCTCATCTGTAGAGGACGATATCTACCACAGGGAACTGTTCTAAGGACTAGAAATGATATATGTAAAGAGCCCAGGGCTCAGCACATAGGCAGTGTTCCATACCTGTAGTTGTTTTTAGGGAACAGGTCAATTGGATTCTCGACCTAGTGCCTAAGTCTGTATTTGTATACCAGGGTATTTGACAGGTCAGTGGTTAAATTAAGCAAAGCAAAGCAAAATGTCAGCCTCTAGAATGAAAATGGTGGGCGGGGGGAGGGGGGAGGGGATCCTCTTTTTTGCAATTCTTAGAGATGAATAGTCAAGATGCTGTTTTATTTTTAAAAAGAATAATGCCTGGCCTTTCTTTGTCTCCTAGATTCAGGGCAATATCACTCCTCATGCCATTGTCATCTTGCCTAAAACAGATGGAATGGAAATGCTTGTTTGCTATGAGGATGAGGGGGTGTATGTAAACACCTATGGCCGGATAACTAAGGATGTGGTGCTCCAATGGGGAGAAATGCCCACGTCTGTGGGTAGGTTAACCATTCCTTATCTCCTTCAGCAGTTACACCCCCCAAATGAAACGAAAGTCAAGAAATGTGAAACAACCATTTGATTCCACAAAAAACAAAAAAACAAAAAACAAAAACAAACAAAAAAAACAGTCTGTGAATAACACTTGTAAGACTTGCTTTGTCTGTTTATCTCAAGTCATTTGTCATTTTTGTGGTTAAGATGTGAACAGATGCTGTGAGTTATTGCCCATCTAATGTTTTTAATGCAGTTTTGGAAATTCCTTTTGACAGCCTACATTCATTCCAATCAGATAATGGGCTGGGGCGAGAAAGCTATTGAGATCCGGTCAGTGGAAACAGGACATTTGGATGGAGTATTTATGCATAAGCGAGCTCAAAGGTTAAAGTTTCTATGTGAAAGAAATGATAAGGTAAATCCGTTTCAACATTTGCATTAGTGTTTGCATTTTAAGAGACCACCAGGTACCTGTGAAACCTTCATTTTCCTTTATACTGATTTGAATCACATCTGTGTTAAACAATCAATATTCTCTTGAAATGGCATTATTTGGTTTGATTCATGTGAACCCTCAAAATATATTATTCACATATTTAAAAAGACATTAGAACTTCTAAAAATTTCTGGTAAACTCTTAGCAACTTTTGTGGCCTGCCGGCCTTATGCTGACCCCAGCAGACATCCCAAATTCTCCTACGCACAATGGGAGAGTTGGCCCATCATTAATCACTCACAGTGGGTCAACTCTGCACTGCACTTGGAGACTTTTCACAAAGTCACTATGGGGGACCCAACCCATCACATTATATTCACTTTTAAATGTAAAACATTTGACATGGAGAAATATAAACTTTTAAAAAAAATGTCACCTGTTCCTTAAGAAATGCACAGTCGCAAACTCAACTAGTGCCATGTCCTGTGTCATTCCAGCCATGTTTCTTCTGAAGTGTCATAGGGGGACTGTTTTGTAGTGAAACTGGTGGAGTCCGTCTGGCATGTTCAGTCGCCTCAGAAGGGTATTCTGCAGCAGCGCTGCTTCTCCCTTGCCCTCCCCGTAGACTAACCGTGTTTTTAGGAGCTAAGCTGTGCTCATTTGTGAATCCATCCTTTGTGACTATGGCCAACTTAGAATGCTGTCCCCAAATAGCAGGCATAAACACCTATAGTAAAGAATGTGATGGGTTGAACAGAAGTACATCTCTTGGTCCATCCTGGTTCCCCAGGGGCCAGATTGGTCTTAGTCCAACCCTGGGGGTGTGAGTCCAGACTGTATTTAACCCAACTACTCTGACCTGGTGCGTTCTGGGTAGACAACAGCTGTGGGTGCCAAGGATGGTTCCAGGGCCTCACCAGAGTATGCCAGGAAATAGACCTGACCCCTGGTAAAACTCCAGGCCCAACCCAGCCTCTGGGGATCATAAGAGTAGGAGTGAGCTGGGTATAGATCCTCACACTCCAATTCATTGACGACCCACCCCAGCAAGCCTGTTCTAAGCCATGCCCACACCCTCGGGAGCAGGCTGGGACCACACCAGTGTCTGGGGCCCAAGGTTCAGAGCCCAGGGTGCACACAGCCTGGAGAGAACAGCCGCCCTTTCTTCCCCTTCCCCCCCGCCAATGTGTTTCCATGGGTCCTCTGTGCTTCCCCATTTTGAGTCATTGACCCTAACAGTAGCTATACTTACATATGTAGCATTAGCTGAATGACAAGCATTTCCCCAGAACTTCCTAGGAAGTTGTTGTTGGGAGAGACAGCATTCTTCTGAAGGAGTTGTGGGAATGAAGTAGCAGAGACTTTACACTAGTGACAAAAGTGAATGCCTTGCACCAAAGTTTGGTGTTGGCTGACTAAGGGCTAGGCCACAGCCCAGAATATTATTTCCCCAGGGCAGTGGTTCACTGACATTTAAGCAAGCAGTAACCCAAATTTTGCTCGTTTCTCTTAGTTGTTTGATAAAATGATGTAACAGACCCAGACCTAATGGACTGTGGTTCTGTTTATTAATGCCATGTCTCCTTTGGCCTAGGATATGCCTGCACCAGCAGACAAGCCAAGAGTTAACTCTTTGATATACCAAAGTGAATAGGCATGAGCCACCTTAGCCTATCCGACCACACCATTTTTTTTTTATTTTAAAAATTGATAACTGAAGTTGTATAGTAGTAAGTAGACCCAAAATCCACCCCCCACCCCGACCTTGGGAATTTGAAAGGATTCTCTTCAGTCCTAAAGTCTGCCCTCTCATCATTATGGGGGAGAGAAGGGAAGCCTCTATGGCTTTTTAGAGATTAATAAAGGACCTGTTGTGTCCTAGGCCAAAAATCTAGCACATTACCTAGCATGAAATGCCCGTTTAAAATGTGAGCATCCTAAGGGATGCTGCCAATCAAGATATAGCCCCTCCCGTGTTCCTGAAGGCCAGTACCATGATACGTAATAGTAATAATCATAGTAATCAAGTCAGGAGTGTTTACAGAGGATGCACTGTATTAAAAGGCACTTTTATAAACACCAGCCGTTGAGTCTTAAGAGCTGACACATGGCAAGGATAGGACATGTGAGAGAAAATGGATGGACGGTTGAAGAAAAGAGGAAAAGAAACCATGCAGCTGAACTAACTTCTTTTTAATTTCAAACAGGTATTTTTTGCATCCGTGCGATCTGGAGGAAGTAGCCAAGTGTTTTTCATGACCCTCAACAGAAATTCCATGATGAACTGGTAACAGAAGAGCACTTGGCACTTGTCTTCATGGTGTTGTTTCTAATTAAAAAGAACATAACTCATGTGGACTTAAGCCAGTCTAGAGCAGAATCAGAAGGCTTGGTTGAACATACCGATTTCCCCTTTTCCTCTCCCTCCCCCTGTCCCAGTACAGTCCACAGTCCATCTTTCAATGTTGCAGCCTGGTTGAGAAGGAGAGAAAAACGTGGCAGGAATTTCCAGGAGACCCCCAAGAATGCTGCGTTGTTTGTGGACAGATATGGACCATGTGCCCTTCGGAGTTAGGGATAGAAACAAATATTGTGTGCTCTTATGATTAAGCTGTGTTATGGTGGGTTTTGAGTTTTGCTTTTTGTTTTTCCACCTTTTTCCTTTACCCCCTTACTTTGTAAGAATGGGGAGAGAATGCATACTGAGAAAATGAGTCTGTTTTTAATTCTGTCTGCCTGCTAGCTTTAAGTATACGATATGTTGTAAAATTTCCAATTTCAAATGGTGAGAGACAGCACAATAAATGTACCTTATCTCCTTACACTGAAGGCCATAATTGCATAGTGGGGTAATTTTAGAACTCTTTTGCCTTCACCAACCCAAAAGGTTGCTTTTTGATAGCAACTGGCTAATGAATTTTTAAAAGAAAAGAAAAAATACTAGTTTTCCCCTCTTTGGGGAAATAGATTTTAAATGGCTAAACTACTAGCCTTAGACTAATAAAATCAACTACCATTTTTGTGAGTCTGACAGGCCCTATTTTTATATGGCCCTGTGCAGAATGGAATGTGTTGAATGGGATAGTAGTGCCATTGTATTGAGTTGGCTCTAGCGATTGAGGGGCTCTATAACACAACCTTCCCTCAGCTATTAGGCAACAGATCAGGGCAAAAGATGGGACGACTGATGGGGTCGGACAAAGAGAGCTTCTGGGAAACAAACTAAAAAAAAACAAATTTATATATATATATCTCCATATATATATATACATAAATATATATATATATACACACATTCTTTTTTTAATGCACAAAGCCTCTAGCTAAGAGGTCACTGGCTTCGGGCTTCATTAGGAGTGAGACTGTTGAGTTCTTTCTGGGAATTGGGGCATGAATGACATCCAGACTCTGGTCCTTCCCAGCTTTCTCCTGAGGGTGCCACTTTCTCAAGATGAAAACTGTGACTGAAAAAATAATAATAATAAATGTTTCTGAGCTGCCTGTGTTCTCTCTGGGTTGGTGAGAGAAGGGACTAGACTACTAGGCCTGCATGAGACACAGCAGGCCGCACTGGTTCAGAGTTTATGGAACTTAAAAGCAAGGCTTTGGCCGGAATTCTGAGACCCTGATCATTTTCCCTTCCTCCAAATTACCCAACATACGGTAAACAACATTTGTGCAGAGATATGTATGTATTTAGTTCAGGTTGACTTGTGTCCTTATAAACTCTTACTCGGATGATTTGAACTTTTACGTGACTGTCTGGGGTTTTTTTCCAAAGCTACAAGCATGGCTGCCTGTGGTATCGAGGTGTTGCAAAACGATATCTGTGTTGCGCTTCCTGTTTCAACCTACCTCGTTTCGTTTGTTTTCACTGTTCATCACAGCAGTGTTATCTCCAGGAGACATATAGAGAGCTCAACTGGCAATCTCAGGTGTAGTTAATATTTTTTAAACAAAACAGTAGTTGACCAAATTGTTCTTCAAAAATTAAAAAAAAAAATCCAACATCGACAAAAACTAACGCGGTTTCTGAAAAAAGCAATTACTGTAAAGAGATTTTTTTTTAAAGTCTGTGATCCTACTGATTTTTGCCTAAATACGTTAGCAGCTGATGTACTATTAATGAGAACGAAATAGAAGTTAGGAAAATGGAACCAATTCAATCTGGTGGCTTGGGCAAACGGGGGAAGGGCAGGGGAATTATTGCAGTTTCTGAAGTAGATGATTATGCCTCTCCTGTAGAGGGGGTTATCCTTTGCATTTATTTTAAGCAGATAACGCACAATAATGGAATTGAGGATTATCTTCAGGCCATCACCAAGATGTCCTCATCACGGTCCCTTTAGCTCTCAAAAGCAATGAAATCCTCCCGTTCTCATTTTTACTGCTATGGATCTGCTGCTGAACAATACTATCTTCACAAATTCCATGCAACAAATTTCAGCAATAACTTTTTGGATTGAATTTAGCAACTACTGTAATTGGATGCTGACGTGGACAAAATATATTGATTTGGGTCCCATCCCCAAATGTGATTGCCACCAGTTCTTTATATTGCTGCTGTGGTATTTTAAACCAGAAGCTTCTTTAAATTATGTTGCAAACTGATCTTTGTTTTTATGTTATGTTTTGTTTTGATTTCTAAGTGATGAGTTCGAAACACACAGCTTTAAATGATTTTTTTATTGTGAGATTTTGGGTACAGTTAAGAAATAAAAGGGAATCATTGTGTTTAAACATAAGGTAGTTTGTGAATGTATTTTTTAAAATCTAGAGTCATTGAAACAAAAACTCATAAAAACAATATTAATGCAGTCTTGTTTACAGTATGTACAGTGACATAACATAGAACATGAGCTTTTTCTGGTGCCAACAACAATAAAACACAGACGTTAAACATCAAGCCATGCCTTTTATATTTTTGTACCAATATTTTACATGGGGTACAAGGCAAAACTAAATTTAAAAGGGCCCCTAACAAAGCTGTCTTCCTTAACAGATATCTAAAGAATTCCTTGAAGCTTTTATCTTCAAAAATACATTTTCTTCCATCAGGACAAACCCCAGCCCTGATACACTGATACCCCGGTCATGCAGAGTATTTCAGACTATTGTTCTTATGGCTCATAACAATTCCCAACTTTCTGGTTTGTTTTCTTTCTTTCTTTCTTTCTTTCTTTCTTTCTTTTTTCTTTCTTTCTTTCTTTCTTTCTTTCTTTCTTTCTTTCTTTCTTTCTTTCTTTTTTATGGTGGGAGAAGGGTTGTGCTTTTCATCCATCTTAATAGCACCTTAATAAAAATTTCTTTAATTTTGAAACTAGTTAGTTTCAGTGTTTAGTTTTAGTTCTTCCCAGAGGGGATTTTGTTTCTGGAATTGGCTCATTTTATTTTTGTTGTTCTACAAAGGGAAACTGAGCCCTCCCCCCAAAGTAAGTTTTGCTAGATCTTTTCAGTCCTTATTGCTCTAAATTTGATAATCATCCATAAAATCCACGGAGCCTGCCCAAACCATAGTCTTGGCCCAGGTTCTGACAGGTGACCATCATTCTAGGGTGCCAGTCAGGGGAACTGCAGTATGGATTCCTGCGTCCGGTGGGTGGTAGAAACAGATGACCTCTAGGATCTCCGTTTGAATGGTGAGAGCCCTCCCCATGCCAGTTACGTCCCGACCATTGCCAGTGCACACAATATGAATGAAGACAGCTTGCGCTAAGTTCCACACAGAATTAATGGCTCTGTTTACATAAATGTCATTATTTTTCTTGACTTTTAAACGCTGCTTCAAGAAGACCTAGAGCCATTAAAACAGTATAGATCAAGGTCCTGAGGAAATCCCACAAGGCCACCTGGACAGGGACTCCATTTTTCTAACACAATGCCATTGCTTTCTAAGATACACGTCTCACATACTTGGCATCAAGTACACATTTTTAAAAAGCATCTTCATTCCTGGTTGTCAAGACCTACTAACAGTTTTCTGTCTGCTCTTGTGACTCATTGGTCATTGGTGTCTCTGGTCCCTCTTGTGTGGTAGATTAGAAAGATATGTGAAAGTCAGGTCAGAGCCCTTTTGGTTTTGTCCGCTGCCAGACAAAGAAGTGCCTGAAGTCTGACCTCCCATTCCACGAAGTTAAAAAAAAATTTTTTCTTTTCTTTCCTATTATGTGTACCAGTTCCCGTCACTGTATTCTGGAAATGTGGAAGAGCTCTTTGTGTCAGTAGTGTGTGCTGTCTTTGGAAGTCTGCTTGAACAGGCATCCCTGCATTTGTGCTGATTGCTTTCAAATATAAGATGTGCTACCTTATTTTTAAGAAAGAAAATAAAATTTGTTTTAACCCACTGGAGGAAAACAGGAGAAATATCCACAACACACTGATAACAATTCTGAATCATCCTCCCAAGCCCCTGATGTTCCAAAATCCTTTCTGATACTATGTTCTGGCCATCTCAACAGTTTCTGTGAATTATCAGTTACCTTTTAGTTCATTCCTCAAAAATTTGAATCTGACCAAATCAAATGAAGCATAACAAACAAATCTATAACTGGCCTCCCTTGAGACAACATAGTTATAACATAAAATCCAGAAGTCCAAATGTGATTTCATTTACCTGCCAATATTTCTCAAATGCCACTACATTTTGGCTTTGCTGAGTATAGCGGTATCTGGAGCCCTAAGGTGTGCTGTCCTTTCATGGGTCTCAAAATGGTATAAACTGAACTGTTTTCAGAAGCCCCAGCAAAGAAGAAAATCCCTTGAGAACTTTCAGGTTCAAAATTAACCATTCGGACATTTCTACCAAGCATTTTCTAGGGTTGATTTCCATACTGTATCATTGTTCTGGGAATTTTTCCACAGGCAACTAGAATATTCAAAACATTGCATCGTGGTAAGCAGTAGGGGACCCTAACTCTGCTGTGATCTTTATTTTTCTAAGCCTGCCATTCCAGGAAGTGCCAGAATGCACCAAAACTAAACTCCCCATAAAACTGTGCTCTTAAACAGAAGTCCCTGGATACGTTTTTGAGATATTTTAAATCCAGATCAAAATCCTGGACCCTATGTCCATGAGACCAAACATTTGGGTGAAGACTAAAAAACACAGAAATAGAAATGTTCTAAAAGATTACAGATTTTTTGCTTTGTGTAGGTATCTTCCAACTAACTCACCTCCTTGCATGATAGTTTGGTTTTGATGGTTTGTTTTTATCCTCGGTGCGTGACATTGCACTGCTGAGCCTGAGCAAAGGCTGGTGGAGAGGTGAGTTTTCATTTCCAGCAGTGGGTTATTATGTGTACATAGCAAATAGCCATGCCCCAGTTGCCCCTTCCTCTTAATCTCTTCCCCTGGCGTTAGTGTGAAGGAATACTGTATTATGCTTTGTTTAAAAACCTCAGTTATTACCCTGAATCAGAATTTCAAATGTTAGGTGACAGCAAGAAATCACAGCAGGGGAAAAAAAAAAAATGACAGCCTGGATGAACTTTAAAATTGGATGTTGTGAAACTATTTTGTGCATTTTAGCTGTCTTATTTACAATGTCAGCATAACTGTAGAGATGCCAAATTTACAAGATTGGGAAGGGAGACTATCATTCTGCTATGCCTACAAGTGTCTACATTGTTGAAATCTCCAGTTTTCTAAAGTGGTTCACATTGTCAGAAATATGCTGAAACTGGGTAAGTCTCACCTGTGTTAGGGTATAAAAGAAAATATTCTTGGCATATTTTCTAGTCTGAACCTTTTGGGTACTTTCCAGTATTCTTTCCCTGCATACAAAAAGCCTTCAGTTGTTGTGCATAGTTGTTCTGAGCAGTAGCTAGAAATGATTTGGTGGGTTCTAAGCCAAGGTTTTCCCATAGAGTCACTGCCACGCCTTGGAATATATTATGTCATCTCTGTCAAAGTGTAATAAAGCATTAATAGTAGTAGGATGCCTGCTTGTTCCTCATTGCCACTTCCAGACTATTATCCGTCCCTCCTAAACACCCAATGCTTTGAAGCTCTTGCCATCAACGTACAAAGTCCCTATCTACCTTCCAGGCCTCCCTTGAAGTGCTTAAGTATTTTCAGTTTTGGCTCACTGTCACTGGCTCCAACACCCCTTTCTTAACTCTTGGTGATTGCGATATCCACTTGGACAATCCTATAAATACCCTGCTTTCTTGGTTTCCTGGTCTTGTCCAATGAAACATATTACCAATGACTACATTGCCTCCTTAATTCATAGCAGGTGGCTCTTCCTATTTGCTCTGGGTAGCTCCCCTGCAACCTCACCAAATAAAGGCCACTGGCCCAATAATTCCTTCCCTCTCCTGCATCCCCATTTTCCCCCATCCCATTGGAGGATTTCACTACATTCATGCTGGTATCTCTTGTCTTATAAACACTCACCTTGACCACCTTACCCTAACTACCATCTTATTTATCTGCTCCCCTTCAAAGAAAAACTCCTCAGAGGGAATTATGTATACTTAGTGTCTTCAGTGACCTTGGTCTCTTGAACCAACTTAAATCAGGCTTTCATCCCCACCATAATAGCTATTGCTAAGAAAAATGTGATCTCCATGCTGTTAAATGCAATGGTTAGGTCTCTGGCTTCATGCTTTTGACTTCTCGGCAGTCTTGAACACAGTTAATAACAAATTCCTTCCTGAAACACTTTCTCAGCTCTGGAATATCCCTCACGTTCTCTCACGTCTCTGGTCACTCATTCTCGGTCCTGGAGTGCCCAGCACTGGACATTCCCTCTCTAAATGATCTTTGCCGGTGTTGGGACTCTATCCACTGAAACACCCACATTTTTAACTCTAGCCCTAACCTCCTTCCTGAATGCCGGAGTTCTATGTCTAACTTCTTACTTGGTATC
>NC_138369.1:107755828-107769047 GCF_054177405.1 Leptonychotes weddellii | reverse complement strand
GGGGGTGGAATCTGTTTTTCCTCGCTTCAGAATATACCCACAATCCATGGATGTATGAGTCCATGCCACATCTTGCCTGGGATGACACTTTTAAAAACATATAAAAGTTATGGTACTTTTCTGCTCAAGTCCGCAATGTCTTCCCAACTCCCAATGCTTACATTCACTCTAAAGCCCTCATAAATCTGACCTATCCTTTGCCCCATTTCCAACCACTACTACCACTTCTCTGACCTCATCTACCTAGTTCATTTGCTCCACCACACTGCCCTTGCTTTTTCCAGAACACTCTCAAGCGTGCTCTTGTCTCAGGGTCTTAGCCCTGGCTGCTTCCTCTGTCCAGACATCTCTTCCCCCACACCTCTGCATGACTCGCTCCTCCTTTCCTTTAGGTACCTACACAAATATTCTTTTACTGTCAGAGATGTATATAATCTCTAATCACCCACTCATTTTCTGCTTTATTGCTTTTCATAGAACTTATCAGCATCTACTTTGTTCATTGGCCTAGCTCCAGTACTTTGAAGAATAGCTGGCAAACAGTAGATGTATTTATCGGATGAATTAATGAATGAAGGAAAATAAACAATAGCAGAGTTTTGGCATTAAAAAAAGCTACAGAACTATATGGTCATTTTACTTCAATATCAAAACAAAAAGCTGTGTCCAAAGTTCATATCATAAAAGCATTGGTTTGGTTTCATGTAGAAAACAGAAAACCCTATGATTTTCTTTCCTGGAAGGCTATTGTGGATGGAAAACACCTGACTGTGATTCTGGCTGTACTTTCTCCATTAATCATCTTAACAGGCCAAGTTGCAGGACTGGAGGAGAGACTGCCATATAGAACCTGGGGAAAAGCAGCATTTCAAAACTTATATTTTTACAGATAATGATCCATCTTAAGCTACTGGTATTGCAGGGTTATTGGAATGGGAAGAGGATTCTGCATTTTGTTTCCTGGTCTAAATGTCTAAAAATGATAGCAATTTTTTTTTCTAAAACAAGAAATAAACAACAGGAAATGTATCCCCCTGCCAAAGGCAGCTTCAAGAAAACCTAATGACATTCGGGTCTTATCATTTGTCCAAGTGACAAGAGTTCCGAGGCTTGCCTGGGCAGGCTCTACCATCTGTATATATTCAGCACTCCTGGATGTTGTTGCATGAAGTCTCATTTAGGAAATTGAAACATGCCTTCTGATGAATGTATTGTTTCACTCGGTCTTGTAAAGGGCACACCTTGTAGTTTCGATCTGTTCAATTATGTATTTTCCTGCTCACTTAATAAAAGAAACATATTTAAAAATAAAGGAGGAGGAGAATGAAATGACATAATATGAAGCACTATAACAATGACATAATTTTTTGTTCTTTTATTATTATCTGTGTCTTTTCACAAATCTGTCAAGATGAAGGATAATGTGTAATTCATGCTAAATAGCCAGGGTCAAGGTCTTAATCAACCTTTTCCAGGACCAAATCCCCATTTGGGGATTCCATAGTGCTTAGCTGCAGATTCTTGAAGTTCTTTACAAAAGATACAAGGCATTGGCTTCAGTTACAGATGGAGCATGTGAAACAGATGCTAAGGAATGCCCAAGGTGTTACTGCAAAATGAGCTTTCCATAAGTTATGTGAAAAAGCATTTTAGAGTTTGGTTTTCTTTAACACTGAGTATCACCAGCCTGAATGTGTTTTTATGTTTCCATAAGCAACTAAGTCCAAGTTCTGTGACAACAACAATGTGACAGAGGGTCACCGCTCCCCTCCCCAGAATTGTCATCTTGGTTTCCAGAATTCAAAGTTAATTTACCAGAGAATGTCATGAAAACATAGATTAGCAGCATTATGGTATGACCAGATTTTTCAGCCCTATACCCAGTACCCCACGATCTCAGGTTATCTTGTATTACTAACCTCCCTTAGTAAAATAGATGGCAGTTGGAAGATGAAAGAATTTAGAACCAGAAGGCATCCCTGGAGCAGAAAGAATCAGCATAGCCTTCAGATTAACCTGAGGCTTTCCCCCCTTCCCCTCCTTCCTCCTCACTCGAACAGCCATTCAAAATTGAAGGCCCACAGCCCAGAGCATGCCAAAGTTATCACCAGTCCAAGGCAAAATGATCAGAAAGGACAACATAGTGAGTTCTCCATAAAGCTCATTCAAAGACACTTATTTGGAGACAGCATGCTTTCATCATATAGTCGTAAGATGTATTCGAGAGCGGACACTGATAACATATACAGCCGTTCATTTTATTAAATGTTCAAGTTTGAGTTTGGGGAGTAGGGGTGGAGTTGGTTTTGGAGTTTTGGGGGTGTTTTGGGGCGGGGGTTAGTTTTTGTTTTTACCCATGGTTCTAGTTTGGCAAAATTAAAAGTTGGCAGCCCTTTTGTCAGTCCTCACAAGATTTGGGCTTGGATTAGGGAGGCTTTGGTTTTGTTTTCCAAATTTTTCTGCTTAGTGAAGTCCCAAAAAATGTGGTAATGAATGCTCCAGAGCACTTATAAAAGTCCAGATCTTTTTTCAGTATAGAAATGTACTAACCATCTCAAAAATTGATGGGGTAAATATTTTAAAAAGCATGGGGGGAACCAGCATATTCCGGCACCAGGAACAAAGCAGATGCTCCACCTGGTGTCTGTGAGTTAGACTTACACTGCTGGCTTTATCAAAGTAAATAAGTGGTGGTTAAACTGAGGCAGAATTCAAGCCACTGTGATGGGCTGCTGTGCCATCAGAGTGGACAGGCTGTGAGGGGGAAGACATCGCAAAACACAGATGTTATCAGCTAACTGCATCCCAGCCACCTTATCAGCCTGTGGTTCCCAATCTTCTCAAATATGATGATCTCCATCATAACCACCCTAAGAAACTGAAAAGCAGCAAGAAGTTCAATAACACTTTCAAACGAAACTGCATTTTATAGGCCACATTCATCTGAAAATATGTACTAAGACACATGAGTCATTTGTTAAGTCTACAAACAATGTTTGGTATACACATGGGTTACTAGGCCTGCTGAGGTCCCTGATCCATAATTTGGAAAATTAACTGTAAACAGTTTCCCCCATTTGTGTCTTTGTTTTGTTTTATGGCAATCTTTGATGTGGATATGTTAATGGTCATTGGTTCTGTTCATCTTAATAAGGCTGCCCTTGTACCTTCGGCTATCAGAGAACTTAAAAAAATATCATCATAGTATTTTTATATTTTTGCCTATTTATATGCCATCTTATTTCTTTTAAGTATTTGCAACATCTATGATCAGACTTTTGACAAGCCACTAAAGCAAACCCAGCTCTCACCACCTGTGTGAAGAAAAGCAAAGTAGCCCCAGAGCTTTCCAGATCCGGATTCAGCCAGCTGCTGCCCCCCCAGGGACAAAGCTTGGGGAATGAATCACACCATCAGTCAGGAATGCCAGTGATTTCTGTATGTTGGTGGTAGGAGCCCCTTGAATGGATCATTTTGTGCATGTAATCCCGTGCATTCTTGGACTTGCTGTCTGTAGGACTCAGCCGCCAGATTTCCTCACTGAACCCCAGCTTGGAAGCATGAAGCTGCCCTGTGGCCCAACTAGCCCAAATTCTCCTGATAGTAAGAATCACCTGCGTGCTTATCACTAAGGCAGACTTCTGGATCACCCACCCTGCTGTGAATAGGACTCTGTAATTTGATGCCCCAGAACCACCCCCAGACCCACGCTTTGAGAAACATTACCCTTCCGAGCTTTTGCTTCTTCCCCTTTGAACAACTCTGTATGCTTTCCACACAGAAAGTGTGTCCAAAACCTGCCCCTTCTTGATGATATGCAGGCCTCCGGTCCCATCTTTTGTCCCACGTAGGGCTTTGAGAAGAGAGGGTTGCCTAGCGGCTGCTGGACCCAACCACCCCGGAACTGGCTCTCTGAGCACCGAACCTCGCTCTTTCGTCCGCGGTCAGGGCCAGGCGGCTCTGCACCACCGGGGGCGCACTCCTCCGACAGCCCAGAGCTTCCCACTTCTTTCCTGCACACCCTCTTCCTGTCTCAAATCTTCAAGTCTCCATTCTCACCATCCCTTTTATTGTCTCTTAGATTGAGGTTGTGATCAAATTTATTACTATTTATTTAGTTCCATACTTCTCTCTTTGATAACCAACTTCTGATTTCTTTCGACTTGGCTATTTACTTTTTTGTTCTTTTTTCTGCCTTTCCCTTTTATTTGGCAACTGTCTTGATTTCTACATCTTTGTGACTTTAAATTCTTCTTACTTTGTTGTTCTCCTTATTTGAATCTTTTTATGATTAAATGTCTGCATTCACTTTTGCATGTTATTTGTTTTTAACTTTTTCCTTTTTTTGTTTGAATTTTATCTATACGCTTTAGTCCGCATGTATGTTCTTTTTTTACTCTTAATTTATTGGTCTCTTGGTTTGCTTTATTGGTTTTGTCTATTCTATGTCCTAATCATTGTTTATTTATTCATTATAATTATTTTTCCATCATATTTAAAATTTTTTTCTCCCTAATTTTAATTTTAATTTAGAACTCATTCTATTTAATCCCCTCATTTTGTAAAGGGGGACACTGAAATGCAAAGAGAAATAATTTGCTCAAGATCTTAAGGTAAGCAATGGTAGAACTGAAAGAAGAAGCCTGCTCTTTTGGTTACTGGCCTGGTCCTCTGTCTACCAAACCACTGCAGTAACAATGACTGTGCGAATAAGACCCTTCTTTCAAATAAAGAACACCTGAGTATCACCTCTTCAAAGAGCATTTAGTTCCTGAGACATCAGAGTGGAGACTGATTCAACGTCAGTGATCACCCAGGGAGAAGGCTGTTCCTTGGCCTTTAACCAAAAGGACATGTGAAAATCAAGTGAAAAGGGGAAAGCTGAGAAGTGGGACTTTATTTCTAAACTACTTGGAAGAACAGAATCTGAAGCCAATACAATCTGCGACCCTAGGTAAAAACACCTCTCCAAGCCTCTGTGTTCTTACTTCTAACATGGGGATAATGAGACCATTCCCGCCCGCCTCACAGTTGTGTTACGTTGATCACATCAGGTCATGGATGGAAAAGTTCTTTGTAAATTTTGTGTGTAGTTGTCCTTATAATGACCATAAACTTCAAAAGAAGGGTTAGAGGAATCACTACATAAAAAGAATACCATTGCTGCTTTTTAAATGTGTGTATCTATTTAAGAGGGAAAGATAGGGGTGCCTGGGTGGCTTGATCCAGTTAAGCGTCTGACTTGAATGCTGGTAGTGATCTCGAGCCCTGGGATTGGGCTCTGTGCTCAGCAGGTTGTCTGCTCGTCCCTCTCCCTCCCTCTCCCCCTCCCCCTGCTTCTGCTCAGTCTTTCAAATAGATAAATAAAATCTTAAAAAAAAAAAAAGAGGGAAAGAATAAAGTGCCTATGCCACTCAATACCTCAAATCACATTTTTTCCCTCTTCTTCCTTTAAAAAAAAAAAAAACAAATTACTTTTTATTGACTTCCTGTTGTTTTTTTGCACATTTCCATCTGGTGCTCTTGGGTTCATATTCCTGCATTATATGCATGCATTGACCTGCTTCATTCCCTAAGCCTTGATGGTAAAGAAAAAATGAATATAACTCTACCTTAATGAGAGCTACTTTTTAAGAATGTCTGTCTGCAGACTTGCATTTGGCCTCATCAATCAAGCAGTGGCTTCTGTGGCAGTCCCGTACTTTCTTCCCTGATCTATTTTGTACTCTTATATTCCCACAAACGTTCCAGCTACAATCTTTGTGGAAGTTAACAATGACAATCAGAAAAAACAAAACATTACCTTGTATATCTGGTATTTGAGATTTTTAAAGTTTCATTACCCAATAAACTTTTCAGACAGCGATCCTTCAGTGCCTCGGCATCTGGAGCAGTTACCTCCTGGCAAAGCTGGCTGTGCAGCAGCAAATTAATAGACTAAAATCTAAGTGAATTCTCACTGGCAAGGAATCTGTGAGTAAGGACCATGGATGAGTCAGGTTGTGCACTAAGTGATGAGGACAAAGGCTCAGGGACGTTCTAGTGTTAGGCCTCCTCTTGGCGGGGGCCGTAATCATCAGGAGTGAATTAGAATAGCATTTGGCATTCAAGACTCTTACCTGTGGGAACACTCGGACCATCTCTGCCCTTTAGTGTGAAGCCATCGGCAAGGAACCTAGCCCTTATCTCTGCCGTGGTCTTACACGTCTCGAAAGGACAAAATTGCATACCTGGAAGGAACTTAGAGCCTCACCCCCCAGAGACCAGAACTGAGTTGCTCAAGGTGGCCTGAAGGGCCGCAGCAGCATTGGAACAAGAAGGCTCGTCTCCAGACTCCAAGGACAGCACTCCCTCCTGTCCACCGAGCCGTTCTCCTGACCCTCTTCATCCTTCTCCCATCAGTGGCAAAATAAAGGCAATGGTTTTGCTGTGTGGCAACAGAGTCCCCCCATAAGACTTGGCTAGAATCTGGCAGTTGGGTCAGGGGAGGAGAGACTGGTGCTTGTGCTCTTGCTGTAGCAAGGCAGAGCAATGTCCCCCTTCGGATCAGCACAGGCCGCCTGAGGAGAGTCTGGGAAGACAGAAGAAAAAAGGGGAGGCTAGGTGAGAGGAAAGGCAGTGACGTGGCTTCGGGGCAGACTCCCCCTGTAAGGGGAGACCGTAGCCACCACAGAGGAGGGCTCCATTCTGAGGCTGCCTTGAACATCCCTAGAGGCCCATAGGATTGCTCCTAGGACTGGGGAAACTGAGTCATCTACTGCACAGAGGCACTGAGGCACGAACCTTCAATTTTGATAAGCTGGTTTGAGTCACTGAAGACAAATAAAAACCGCTTCCTCTTCCCACCAACCATCAAAAAGTGCTTCAGCAAATGCATTTGCCTTGCTCAAAGAAAGGAGGTGATTTCAAGTTGCGAGGGAGAGAAGTTTGATTTGCTTTTATGTTTGCCGATCTTGCCACTGCCTCTCAAATATGTCTCTGCAGAGATGCCAGAAGCCCACATTTGGTGTTTGTAAGCACTGGGGATTTTCTGAGGGGAGGGGGCTCATAAATGGAAGCCAGCTGTGTCTCTTAGAGATCGGCAAGACAAAGGAGTACCTGGGTCAACAACTTGCCCACCACCAAATTGCATCATCTGCTTGTGACACTACATTCCTGGAACTCCTCTGTGTCTGGTCAACAGCTGTCACGAGAACCATTTCTCCCTGACACTGCTCCTTTTATTGGTGACCTATTGGTCAACAACACAGAGTAACGCTGTTTGTTAAACCTCAGTGATGACCTCATGATCTTTGCTCCCACTTTTTTATGTCAACCTCATAAGCCTCCCTTAGCACCCTGCAAATTAGCAGCAAATGGTATTGAAGGCAATGATAGAAAATATCACAAACACTGTCTGAAAATGATTAACCCATGAACATTAAAGAGACACAAACTCATAACAGAAAGATGCCCTGCAGGGTGTTGTGGCCATGTAGGCATCCTTGATTGAAAACTGGTTAGGAACAGAGAATTTTAATAGACTTAATTTAAACTGAGATGACTTAAAAATCACAAACAAAAATTTTCTGCATGCAGCAGCACCATTCAATTTAGACTGAATTACCCAATGATGAATTAATTTGGGACAGTGCTCACTGAAAAATTGCCATAGATGTGCACCTGTCAAAGGAATTTGCCACAGATTGTCAAACCTTCGTGACATGAATGGCACGAATTCAGGGGGCTGCCCACTCAGTAGACCTCTTGCTTTTCTAATGAGAGTTGTCCTCATTGCCAAATATCACGAGCTCCAGTTAGAAGAAAGAGCAAAAAGGTGGGAATGGTACCTAGACTTGTACGAGCTACTGGGTAGCTTTTCATCTGGTACCTGTGACTCCCAATGTGGGTCATTGTGAGGCTATTAAGGTCACTGCATCTGTCCAAGAAGTTCTTAACAGTCACAGCCCCAGTGACCAGAGCTACTTCCTCTGCCCTGCACTTGGTAGCCAGAGGTCTGCCTTTGGGATGGGGTCAAGAGGTCCCACAGGCATCTGGGTACATCTGGGTTTGTCACCTTAGATTGTCTGAGTCTCTCCGGGTAACCACTGAGCTAGCCAGAAGAATCCACTCATTCCTTCTGATCCACTATACAAATCCATTGAATTGACTCAATTACAAGAAGAGTAAAGGAAGGAAAAGAAAAAGAATAAAGGAAATAGGCCAATGCATTGGCTGCCACAGACAGAACTCGCACCAACAATCTGTCCCATGTTCTTTCCTTTTAATCACAGCACAAGACACTATCCTTAAACTCCTAGCAGTACCCCCCTTGCCATGGGTATGGCTGGAGATAGAGACCATGACTGCACTTGGACCATGACTTGACCTCCTTGGACCCTTGCCACTCCAGGGAAAGTCCAAGAGGTCAGTTTGAATCCTAGGGCATGCAAACAGGAACAATATACCAACCTCAGCAGGCCTTGCTGGAGACCTGGACTCCTTTCTTTTTAGTGTTCTCCTTCTATCCTCTTCCACTCATTGCCCTACCCAACCCCCACTCACACTACTGTCTGTCAGAGAAATATCTACTCTTTACCAAACCCTTTCCCTCAAGCCTATCACACCAGAGCTTGGGCTTTAGTGCTCATTGGCTTATTTATCCCAAAGACCTACTCTAAGACATAAGGGTCTAATGTTATTGGCCCAACTACCTTACATTGCTTATGGACACAAAGATTAATTAAGGTTAGAATCTGAAACATTTTTGTGGTCACTAAATTATCTCTAAATTGTTTACTCAAATTCTTTAGTGTCTTCTAAAATTAAATCATCTCAATGCTTGACTTCAATACATGCCATGATGTCCTCATTTTATGTTTTCACAAAGAAAAATATCATAAGGATTCTTATTATATGGAGATTCTCCCTGCAATAGATGACTATTTGGATTGTGGGTAGAACCAAAAGAAGGTTCTAGTTTTGTAGTTTAAACAACTGTCTGCTCCTTTCCTTAATGATCAAGAATCTGGTTATTAGTTGCTGAATAACTTAGGCCATACAGCACATGAATGTAGAGAGCACCAAACATTCACTGTGGTATAGATCATGTGATGACAAGCTTTATAAATGGCTTCCAGACCATAACAAAGATAGCGGGACATAGCAGAAGGATCCGAAGCCAAAAATCTGGGTTCAAATGGAACCCTAACACTACCTAATCATGTGACCTTGAACAAATTACCGAACTACTTTTGAATAACAGGCTCATTGTTTATAAAATGAGAACAATAATAATACCTACTTCATAGTGTATTGTGAAAACCCCATAAGATTATATTCGTTATAGGGGTGCCTGGGTGGCTCAGTCAGTTAAACGTCTGCCTTTGGCTCAAGTCATGACCTCTGGGTTCTGGAATGGAGCCCCGCATTGGGCTTCCTGCTCAGGGAGAGTCTGCTTCTCTTTCTCTGCCCCTCCCCACCGATCGTTCCCTCTCTCTCAAATAAATAAAATCTTGAAAAAAAGATTATATTCATTATAAATGTGAAAGGTAATGAGATTATTAGTTATGAGAACCATCATTAACACAACCAAACACAAATGAACAAGGTTCTAGCAATTAATTTCAATGCACTACACTGAATCTCAAAGACTTGGACCTTCAAGAATCTTTCATGTGCCATATGTAGGCACACCCAAATGAGTGTGGATGAGAGATGCAGGATTTTTGTATTTCACATCTCTTCATCTTAATTGTACTTATAAACCTCCTACTTTTCTTGAAATAAATCTATAGTTTCCCTTAAAAGTAAATCCACATCCCCAATATTAGCAAGAGTCCACATGGTTTGAGGTGGCTCGAACTCACAGGACTGACTCAAGTTCCCCCAAATTCACCATCCTGTCATTGGGCCCTCAGCTTCCCCTTTAGCCCTTCAGTGTGGGCATTGACCCATCTCATAGCTCCCTTTGAAAGCTTTTCTAGAGGACTGGAGATGACAGAAGGAAAACACACAGCAAATAACACACAACGAGATAATCTAGATTCCAAGTTATGACCAGTTTTCCAGAATCTATAGGCCTAGAACCACCCTCAGATGATACCAGGAAAAGAAAATGTGCTTAGTCAATTCTTGCCTTTAAACCCCTCAGATTTTCTCTTCTTTCTTTTTTTCTTGGGTTTGCAGTTCTGGAAGAACTCAAAACAACCCACCATTTACTTATGACTTACATTTGCTCTGGCAACACAAATCCTTGGTCCTGAATGGTAAAATCATCTAGAATTGGGTAGTGACTACACGCCTTATACGAAGTAGCCTCTCCAGTTTGTCACAGACCATGCATCTCTCCCTATTACTCTTTGAGGTTGAGGCCGAGTGTCAGATGCTCTTCATCACTGCATGTGTGCTGCCGTTTTTCCCATACAAAGTGGGAAATGAGATAGAATGCCTCTCACAAAATCAGGAAAACAAAAGCTAGGCAAAGAGACCCGTGTTTTAAGAAAATTAGACAAAGGCATATTCCTTTGAAAAACTGAAGAGTATGTGTAATTGTTTAATACACAGTGTATATCTGTGTTGAAAGGATACAATACATAGACCTTTTCATTTATATTACCTGCCCTACCCTGTTAAGCACTTGTTTGCCAACCTTTTTTGAAAGTTCTGTTAGCTCTGGGATTGTGTCTATTTTCTTTCTAGCTGTCATTAGAACCTATAAGCACTAGTGCCTAAAAAGTGTTCATTAAATATTTGTGACTGCTGCAGTGGTTATTCACTGTTCTGATGTATTTGTTAACACATTTGTTAATTTCCTACCTCATCCCCCATAGGTTGTCATTTGGAAAAATTTGAGGTGCTCTCAAGATAGTTGCTAAAATTTGGATCCCAATACCTCTAAGAATATAAATTCTAGGAAGGCAGGAATCTTATCTGATTAGTTCACTGTTCCCTCCAGTTCTGGCACATAAAAAATAATCTACAAACATTTTTTGAACAGCTTTGCCACTGATTAGCCATGGAAGCTTGAGATAAATCCTTCAATGCTTTGAGCCTCAGTCTTCTCACCAGTAAATGAAAGTAATGTCTTACTCAAATGGTGTTACAGGGATGAAGTGAAAATTGTGTAAAATTTTGAACTATGGCAGGTGTTCAGTAGTTTAGAAAGATGGGATAGGAATTTGATTATTGATTACTGTTCTAATTCCTAGTTCTTTTATGAAACTGCCTCTTGCCTTACTGACTACTTTCTAAGGGTTAGGGATAATATAAAGATCTTTCATTGCCAGACAAACACTGCAGTGGGAGGATGCTAAAGTTTAAAGCTGCCCATCTGTAACCCCCTAGTGGGAAGGCCATACTAATAGTTAATTTAATTTTCTTCCCTTTCTGAGTGGGCAAGAGATGATGTTTCTGAACTGCTTCCTGGGACTAATTCTAAGTATCATTGATTAAAAAGAGAATAAATATTTATTTAAATAAATAAAAATCTATAATAACCACTACAGTTGCCATGTTTTGATCAGAGTCAGGATATTCTTGAAATATCATCATCATCCCTTGAAACCCAATGTCCTTACTGAAAATCTTCAATATGAGGGTGCCCTTTAATGAAATGTAGCATATGTTCAGTAATAAATAATAATAATAATAATATTAATAATAATAGCAGCAAATACTTATTATGGGCCTGGAACTGTTCCAAGCATTCCAGGTACATGTAGTAACTTCTTTAATCCTTTCTCATCTGATGAGAGAAGCACTATTATGTGCCCCATTTTACAGATTAGGAAACCATGACACAAAAAGTTTAAGTAACTTTTCCAAGGTCACATAACTAAACATGATGAAACTGTGATTCAAACTTAGGCAGTCTACTCCAGATGTAAGGTAGGAAGGAAATCTGGCAAATTGTGTATATTGCCTAGTTATGAATCAATCAACAAATATAATACTCCCAGAAAAGCCTAAAGTTAATAAGTCAGTCTTTTAGGAGCATCTAACTGTGTGGGTGTACTAATAATATTCTGGAGGCTGGGAATTAAACAGTGGGCTCATAGAGTCTGTCCCTCAAGGACTTTGTATTATATTAGGGGAGAGACTAAAAATAAACATGGAAACAAATACATAAAGTGGGTTTAGGTATTAACAAATGCAATGAACAAATTATAATAGGGTAATTATGTTAATAAGTGAAAGAGGGAAGATGCTATTTTAGCTAGAGTGGTCAGAGAGGGGGTGGGTGGGAGTAGGTTGGGGGGGGAAGCAGGCAGGGGTAAAAGGGACATATCTGAATTGAGACATAAATTATGAGAAGGCATCCATCCTGGGAAGAGTGTTCCAAACAGAAAGGAGCTAGCTTAATGGGCTCAGGCAACATGGCGGTTGCAGCAAAATGAAGAAGTTAAAGGTGGAGGAGATGTTAAAAAAATAAGCAAAGAATCAAATCATGCAGGCCTTTTAGGTAAGGTTAGGAGTTCTGATTTATTCTCCTTTAAATGGAAAGCAATTGGAGCATTTTAAACTGGGAAATGTCTTCTGACTTTTTATTTTTTTAGTATGTATTTATTTTATTTTTATTTTATTTTATTATGTTATGTTAATCACCATACATTACATCATTAGTTTTTGGTTTTTTTTTTTAAAGATTTTATTTATTTATTTGACAGAGAGAGAGACAGTGAGAGAGGGAACACAAGCAGGGGGAGTGGGAGAGGGAGAAGCAGGCTTCCCGCGGAGCAGGGAGCCCAATGCGGGGCTCAATCCCAGGACCCTGGGATCATGACTTGAGCCGAAGGCAGACGCTTAACGACTGAGCCACCCAGGCGCCCCTACATCATTACTTTTTGATGTAGTGTTCCATGATTCATTGTTTGCGTATAACACCCAATGCTCCATTTAATACATGCCCTCTTTAATACCCATCACCAGGCTAACCCATCCCCCCACCACCCTCCCCTCTAGAACCCTCAGTTTGTTTCTCAGAGTCCATAGTCTCTCCTGGTTCGTTTCCCCCTCCGATTTCCACCCCCTTCATTTTTCCCTTCCTACAATTTTCTTTTTTTTTTTTTTAACATATAATATATTATTTGTTTCAGAGGTACAGGTCTGTGATTCAACAGTCTTACACAATTCAAAACACTCACCATACCACATATCCTCCCCAATGTCTATCACCCAGTCACCCCATCCCTCCCAACCCCCACCACTCCAGCAACTCTCAGTTTGTTTCCTGAGATTA
>NC_138369.1:107732735-107755328 GCF_054177405.1 Leptonychotes weddellii | reverse complement strand
AAAAAGAAAAATTCAAAAAAAAAAGAAAGAAAAAGAAAATTAAAAAAATTAACTTTGAAAGACTAAAGAATCATGGGAAAAAAGCCATGAATTCTATGTGCAGTATTCCCCTAGTGCTGGAGTTCTGCCATTCTCATTGATCGGTAAACTTGGTCTTGGCTGGCTGTTCTTGCTGATCTTCTGGGGGAGGGGCCTGTTGCAGTGGTTCCCAAATGTCTTTGCCGGAGGCAGAATTGCCCCACCCTTGCCGTCAGGGCTAAGTAATCTGCTCAGGTTTGCTCTCAGGAACTTTTGTTCCCTGCAAGCTTTCCGTACAGCTTTGGAGGATGAGAGTGAAAATGGCGGCCTCCCAATCTCCTCCGGGAGAGGCTGAGAGCTCGGGGCCCCACTCCTCAGTGAGCCCCCAGAGAAAAGCAGTCAATCACTCCTGTCTCCCTGGTCTCCGGCCGCACTCCATGCTCACCCGGCCTATGACCAAGGGTTTCTATCTCTGGCACACGACCCTGTTTGGAGTCTCCAAATCCAGCAGATCCCTGCAGTGCACTCCCACACCACTCCTCCCAGGGGAGGAAGGGGAGTCTCTCCGGATCTGCTGCTTGTTGGGTCCTTCCTGGAGCAGTGGCCCGACTGTGCTGCAGACCATGGTTTGTGGCAACCCTGAGCTGAGAGCCCATTCCTTGACTCTGTCTTTGCAGACAGCTTCCCTGCTCTGATACCTGGGAGCTCTGCTGCACTCAGGCACCCGTGGTCTTTCTGTCACCCTGAGGGTCCTGAGACCACACTGTCCCAGCGAGGCTTCCACCCCCTGCTTAGCCACTGGAGCGACGTCCCTCAGCGGAGCCGACTTCTAAAAGTTCCGATTTTGTGTTCCGCTGCTCTATCACTTGCCCGTAGCTGGCTGATGGAGGCTCCCTCCCCCCACGGTCTATCTTCCCAAATATCGCCTCGGATTCACTTCCCTACACATCCTACCTTCCAGAAAGTGGTCGCTTTTCTGTTCAGAGAGTTGCTATTCTTTTCTTCAATCTCCTGTTGAGTTCGTGGGTGTTCAGAATGGTTTGATACCTATCTAGCTGAATTCCTGGGACCCGATGAAATTTAGGTCTTCTACTCCTCCGCCATCTTGCTCCTCCCCCTAATATGTATTTATTTTTAAAGATTTTCTGGCTACGGGGCGCCTGGGTGGCTCAGTTGGTTAAGCGACTGCCTTTGGCTCAGGTCATGATCTCGGGGTCCTGGGATCGAGCCCCGCATCGGGCTCCCTGCTAGGCAGGAAGCCTGCTTCTCCCTCTCCCACTCCCCCTGCTTGTGTTCCCTCTCTTGCTGTCTCTCTCTCTGTCAAATAAATAAAAAAATCTTTAAGAAAAAAAGATTTTCTGGCTACTACAAGGAAGATAAACTGCAGAGGAGCAAGAATTGAGACAGGGAGAGCAGTTCAGAGGCTATCACAATAGTCAAGGCAAGAGAAGGTGGCTCCCTGGACCAGAGTGATGGTAGTAGAGATGGTGAGATGTGGTCAGATTCAGGGTATATTTGGAAGGCATAGTGGGCAGAGCTCTCCAGTGAATTGGCTATAAGACTTAAAAGACGAACTGACCCCTGGATCAATTTTGATGCCATTTACTGAACAAAAAAAGACTTGTTGGGTAACAAATTTAAGGGTAAGAAGTAGAGAAAGTAGGAGTTCTATTTACATAGGATTAACTTAAGATAAAAGCTCCTAGACATTTAAGTGGAGATGTTGAATACTGTCTGAAGTTTGGAGAGAGAAATAGATTATTGTACTTCTATGCTGTCCAATATAATAGCCATTAGCCTTACATGGATACTGAGCACTTGAAATGTAGCTAGTATGACTGAGCAACTGAATTTTTAAAATTTTAATTAATTTAAATTTAAATAGCCACATGTGGCTAGTGGCAACTATATTGGACAGCACAGATGAAGAACATTTTTTATTATCACAGAACATTTTATTGGATACCAGCCATTAGATCTGATGAGATTATCTACAGAATGAGTGTGGATAAAAAGAGAAATAGGCCAAGGACTGAGCCCTGGACTATAATGCCATTAAGTCTGGAAATGAAGAGATAGTCAGAAAATGAGAGACAGTGGCCTTTGAGTTCAAGTGATCCATTTGTCACGAGGTCAAGAGAAGAAAACGTTTCAAGAAAAAGGGGAGTGGTCCAACGGACAGAGAATTGTCCATTAGCCTTGGAGAGATGTAGATTGTGGGGAAACTCATAAAGAACTATTTCAGAGGTGTGGTGAGGAACAAAAGCCCACTTAATGTAGATTGAGGAGAAAAAAATGGTGCATAGTGAAGATAGTTGGTGTTCACAATTTTTTGGAAGAACTTTGCCATGAAGGGAAACAGAGAAATGCAGAAACATCTAGAAAGTTAAGGGAGATATTTTCCCTCCAGATGGGCCAAATTAATGTGTTTTACACCACTGAAGTAAATGATTCAGTAGAGATGGGGAAATTGATTTCTCTTGATTGCAAGAAGAGAAAGTGGATAACAGCAGGAATGAGGTCCTTAAGAAAGTATGAGGGGCTAGAACAGGATTGTAGGCATTGGCTTTGGAGAAGACTAAAGGTTATAACTAACCCAAGAAGTAGACATTATCATATCAGTCTCACAGAAGTGAATACTGAGGCCCAAAGTTACATTAGCAGCAAATGGCATATTTGAGGATAGGAGGTAAGAAATCAAGATTTCTGTTTAATTATGATAAAATTCAGATTGTACCTATTAGACACTTACATGAAGATAGTGAGTCAGCAGTTAAAATCCAATTGTCTGAAGGTTGAAGAGAAATAGTTTTGAGCCCACATTTATCTACCTCCTTAGCTCATTTTCTTTTCCCTGTATCTCACCCCAAATATGATGAGCCAAAGTACAGGGGATGAAAAACAGTAACTTCTCAACTCTAGTATTGATAAAATAAGAAAAAACAAAAACGAGCAGGAAGACCTGAAGTTGTTGCAAGGGAAATTTAGGTTAAATGCCATAAAATGTTTTGTTTTGTTTTAGTTTGGTTTGACTTCATCTTTTATTTATTTGTTCTGTGTTTGTTTTATAATTAATTAGGTTTCTTTCCTTAAGGTCTTTTAAAAGTGGAACAAGCCCTCTGCAACCAGGAAGATAAGGTAGACATATTTTTCTTATTCCCCCTGCTAAGTACAATTAAAAACCTTGGACATTAATATAAAACAAACATAAGAAGACTATAGAGGGCCAACTGGCTAGAAATCTCAAGATCTGAAAAATGGCAGTGGTGAATTCCACTGCCTCGTGTATTCCTGATTTGGAATGAATAAGCCAGCAACCCAGAAACACCAATGGGTACAAACAAGCAAAAAAAAAAGTTCTTCAAAAATCTGCTCTCTCTAGCCAAAGGACAAGGAAAAGGGAAACTTAGGCAAAATAACTTTTGGATAATAACTGCTTTATTCCAGCCAATCACCACAGAAAAAACTGTGGCCTCAACCCAAATGATGCCAGCAAAGACTGAGTAGGGAGCCTAGACTTCCACCATTGTGAGGCTCTAACAAAAAAACCCAACATCTCTACCAGGATGATGTCAAAGAAGGCCAAGTAGGGCATGGGACTTTTATCCATCCTTTATTGAGACTCCCCTTCAGCAGCATCAGTGGAAATCACATGGGGACTCTAGATTTTCCTCCCTACCTGAAATAACAAAGCCCCCCTCTCCCTTCCTGCTAGGGTATTGTCAGAGGATGCCTAGTGGAGAGATAAGAATTTTACCTTGCCCATCAGTAATGAGGTCATCCCCACCATGGTGTCAATGAAGACCACATGGGGAGCAGGAAGTCCCACTCCTGCCCAGCGTGAATGAAGAACTCTCCCACTACCTTGGGTGTCAATGTAGGCTGAATGGGCAACATGGACTTCTATCTTTACTTGGCAATAACAGATAAATCCATAATTACCATTGTAGATTCTAACACTCGTCTCACAACAATTGATAGAACAACTAGACCACAGAGCTAGAAGAACTCAACAACACCATCAACCAACAAGCCCTAATCAACATTAATCAATCATTCCACCCAACAACGGCAGAAGAGAGACACCTTTCAAGTGCTCATGGAACATATACCAAGAAAGACCATATCCTGGGCTACAACACAAACCTAAACAAATTTAAAAGAATTGAAATCATACAGAGTGTTTTTTCTGACCACAGTGGAGTAAATCTAGAAATCAATAACAGAAAGAGAAAAAACTCCCAACACTTGGAAACTAAACAATAAACTAAAATAATCCATGGGTCAAAGAGGAAGTCTCAAGGGATATTATAAAAAAATACATTGAACAGAATGAAAATTGAAATGCAACATGTCAAAATTTGTGAGACACTGTTAAAGCAGTGCTGAGAAGGAATACTATAGCAAAATTCCTACTTAGGAAGGAAGAAAATTCCTCAGGAATCAGTTAATCTCCCATTTCAAGGACCTAGAAACAGAATACCAGAATGAACTCAAAGCAAGCAGAAGGAAGAAACTAATAAAGATAAGAGCAGAAATTGATAAAATTGAAAACAGAAAAATACAGAAAATCAATGAAATAAAAAATCTGCTTCTTTGAAAAAAAATCAATAAAATTTACAAACTTCTAGCAAGACTGACAAAAAAAGAGAGAGAAGACAAAAATTATCACTATCAGGAATGAAAATAGATATATCACTATAAACCATGTAGACATAAAAAGAATGATAAGGGAATACTAGGAAAGACAAATTTGACAAGTTAGATGAAATATACCACTTCCTCAAAAAGCACAAACTGCCACAACTCATCCATTATGAAATAGATCATTTGAATCATCTTGTAACTAATGAAGAAATTGAATCTATAATTTAAAACCTCCCAAAAAGAAATCTTCAGACCAAGACTGTTTCATTGGAAAATCCTACCAAACATCATTTTTATACAATCCTTTCCAGAGAACTGAAGATGACTTTTTATGAAGCTAATATTACCCTGATATCAAAACCAGAAAAAGATGGTACAAAAAGAAAACTCTAGCATTTCGCATGAATATTGACATAAAAATCCTTAACAAAATACTAGAAAATAGAACTCAATAATACATAAAATATTATACTCCATGACCAAGTGGGGCTGTTCCAGAGAAACAATTCAGATTCAATATTTGAAAATCATTCAAAAAACCATTTGACAAAATTCAATACCAATTCATGATTTTTTTAAAAAGTCCTAGAAAAAATGGGTATGGAGAGGAATTTCCTCCTGAAAGAGCATCTACAGAAAACCCAGAACTAACATTATACTTAATTGTGAGAGACCAATCCTTTGCCCTATGATCAAGAAAAGGCAAGGATATCTACTTATATCACTCTTACTCATCACAGTGCTAGAAGTTGTTGCCAGTGTCATAAGTTAAGAAAAGGAAATAAAAGACATATAGATCAGAATATAACAAATTAAACTCTCCCTATTTTCATGTGATATGATTGTCTACATAGATAAGTCCAAGAAATCTACTAAAAACTCCTAGAACTAACAAGTGAGTTCAGCAAGGTCATAGGATATATGATGAACACACAAAAAGTAATTGTACTCCTATATTCTAGCAATGAACACTTGGACACTAAAATTAAAAATACAATACTATTTACAATCACTGAGAAAAATAAAAGAGTTAAGTATAAATCTGACAAAACATGTATAAGATTTGTATGCTGAAAATTATACCTATAAAATAAATCGAAGAAGATTCAAATAAATGAAGAGCATGTTGATGGATTGGAAGATTCAACATGGTAAAGATATCAACTGTTCCCAAACTGATATACAGGTTTAATGGAATTCCCATCAAAATCCCAGCAATAAGTTTTTGTAAATATATGTGAAATTATTCCAAATTTCAAATGGAAAGATAAAGGAACTACAGGTTTCAGAAAAAAGAATAAAGTGGAAGGAATCAGTCTACTGATTTCAAGACTTATATAGCTATAGTAATCAACATTCTGTGTTATTGGTAAAGAGACAGACATGTACATAAATGGAATAGAACAGAAAACCCAGAAATAAATCCACATAAATATGCTCAACTGATTTTTGACAAAGGTGCAGAAGCAATTAAATGGAGGAAAGATACCTGTTCAATAAATAGTGCTGGAGTAACTGGACATCCATCCATAGGCAAAAATGAACTTCAATCTAGGTCTCACACTATACAAAAACAACTCAGCTAATCACAGACTTAATTATAATTTGTAAAATAATAACTCTTTTAGAAAAAAAATGACATAGAAGAAAATCTTTAGAAAAAAAAGAAGAAAATCTTCAGAATGTAGAGCTAGACAAAAAGTTAAGACTTGACACCAAAAGCACAATCCATAAAAAGAAAAATTGGTAAACAGACCTTCAGCAAAATTAAAATTTTTTGCTCTGTGAAAGATCCTCTTAGGATGAAAGGACAAGCTAGAAAGTGGGAGAAAATATTTGCCAACCATTTATCCAACAAAGCACAGTAGTTAAAATATATAAGAAGCTGTCAAAAGTCAACAGAAAACACACACATACACACGTAAACAAACAAAACAATAATAACAATTAGAAGATGAGCAAAAGGCAAGAAGAGATTTCACCAAAAAGCATATACAGATGTTGAATAAGTAAATGATAATATGTTCAACATCCCTAACCATTAAAGAAATGCAAAATATAAGAAACAAGCATTGACAAGGATGTGGAGAAAAAGGAACCCTTATGTACTGTTGGTGGGAATGTAAACTGGTGCAGCCACTGTGGAAAACAGGTTTCTCAGAAAATTAAAAATAGAAATACCATATGATCCATTAATTCTACTACTGAGTATTTACCCAGGGAAAATACTAACTCGAATGGATATATGCACCCCTATGTTTACTACAGCATTATTTACAATAGCCAAGACGCGGAAACAACCTAAGTGTCTACCAAAAGATGAATGGATAAGGAAAATGTGGTGTATATACATAATGGAATATTATACAGCCATAAAAAAGGATGAGATAGTGCAATTAGAGGCAACATGGATGGATCTGGAGGGCATTATGCTAAGCGAAATAAGTCAGACTAAAAAAGACAAATACCATGTGATTCCACTCATAAGTGGAATCTTTTTTTTTTTTTTAAAGATTTTATGTATTTATTTGATAGAGACACAGTGAGAGAGGGAACACAAGCAGGGGGAGTGGGAGAGGGAGAAGCAGGCTTCCCACTGAGCAGGGAACCCCATGCGGGACTCAATCCTAGGACCCTGGGATCATGACCTGAGCTGAAGGCAGACACTTAACAACTGAGCCACCCAGGCACCCCATAAATGGGATCCTTTAAAAAAATGAACAATCAAAAAACAGAATCAGAACTATAAATACAGAGAACAAACTGATGGTTGTCAGAGGGAAGAGAGGTGGTGGTTTGGGCAAAATGGGTGAAGGGGAGAGGGAGATCCAGACCTCCAAGTAAGTCATGGGAATGAAAAGTAGAGGATAAGGAATACAGTCAATGATATTGTAATAGTGATGTAACAGGACAGAGTAGCTACATTTGTGATGAAACACAGCATAATGTATAAACTTGTTAGCTCACGAACTTCCACACCTGAAACTAATATAACATTTTGTGTCAACTATACTAAAAAAAAAAAGTAACAGTCTCATGAAAAGAAATTAAATCTGAACATGTTTTTATTCTTCTGAATAAATTAATTAACTTAATTAAATTAAAAAACAAAGAAATGCAAAAGAAAATCATAATGAGATAGCACTACATACCGTTCAGCATGGCTAAATTAAAAAATAGTGATGATATCCAGTGATGAGGATGCAGAGAAACTGGATCACTCTTACACTGCTGGTAGGAAAGCAAAATAGAAGTTTCTTAAAACTAAAAATGCAACTGCTATATGGGCCAGCAACTGCACTCATGGATATTTATTCCAGAGGAAAGACATGTTCACACAAAAAAAGTTTTTGTTTTTTCTTTACCTGAATGTTTATAGAAGTTTTATTTGTAATAGCCAAAAACTGGAAACAACCCAGATGTCCTCAAAGGTAAGTGGTTTAACAAACTGTGGTACATCCACACCATGGACTACTATTCAGCAATAAAAACCAACAAACTATTGATATATGTAACAACTTGTATGCATCTTGAGAAAATTATACTGAGCAAAAAGGGCAATCTCAAAGGTTATATGCTATGACAATTAGTTTGATGTATTAAATTGTAAGGGCCACTGTACCCAGATATTTGATCAAACATTATTCTGAATGTTTCTGTGAGAGTGTCTTGGATGAGATTTACATTTAACCTGGTGGACTTTGAATAAAGTAGATTGTATTCCAGAATGTGGGTGGGTCTCATCCAACCAGCTGATGGTCTGATAGAACAAAAGGCTGATCTCCCCAGTGCAAGAGGGAATTCTCTAGCCTTTGGACTTGAACTGCAACTCCTTCCTGAGTTCCCAGCCTGCCGGTATCCCCCATCAGAATTTGGACTCACTGAGCCTCCACAATCATGTGAGGCAATTCCTTAAAATAAATCTTTTTCTCATATTCTCATGTATATACACACATCCTATTGGTCCTATTTCTCTGGAGAACACTGACCAATACACATACTAGCTAATTCCATTTATATTACATTCTTTAAATGACAAAATTATAGGAATGGAGGAAAGATTAGTGGTTGCCACAGTTTGGGAGTCAGTAAGGATAAGAGGGAAATAGGTGTGGCCATCCAAGGGCAACATGAGGGATCCTTGTTGGGCAATGGGAATGTTCTGTATCTTTACTACTGATGTGAATATCCTGTGATATTATACTGTAGTTTTACAAGATGTTACCATTGGGGGAAACTGGGGAAAGGGTATATGGGAATTCTGTATTCTTTCTTACAACTACATGTGAAACTACAATTATTTGAAAAAGTTTAACTTTGAAAAAGTAAAACAAAATATATCTGTTTTGATTATTTTATTGCAACCCTCCTTGAGGTCTGGGAGGTGAACTTAGATGATCACTCAGATGAATAAACAATCCTCCAGCACCTGTAGCATTAAATAGCATAACATCATCCCAATTTAACAAGCCAGAAACCTATCTGCCATCCTGAGTTTTTCCTCTCCCAAAACAATTAGGAAAAAGTCCAGTTTCATTGCCAAAATATATCTTGAATTTGTTACTTCTCCTTCCCTGCTACCACCATTATTTTGGTGGTCAATAGCAAGTATGAACTGTTGTAAGAGCCTTGCAATTAATTGTGTCTCTCCTCTTTCACGGGTACCCCACCCAATCCACCCCTCACTCAACAGCATGAGTAATATTAAAACATACAATGGATCATATCCCTGCCATGCTTAATCCCTTCCAGTGAGTTCCCATTGCCCTTGGCATGAATCCAAGCTCATTCCCATGGCTTTCAAAGCCCTGCCTGAATACAGCTGCTGTCTATTTCCCCAGTAGTATCTCTTGCCACTTTCTCTTGTTCCCTTGCTTTAACCAAACTTCTCTTATTCTTCAACCTAAGATTTTTCCTCCCTCAAGTTTGGCACACACTTTCCCCCTCCACCCCGCCTGCCCATTCTTCAGGTATCAAGGAAAAAGACATCTCTTCAAAGAACATTTTTCTGAACTCATTTTTCTAAAGTGGGCGCCCCCTGTTGTCCTCTTCCTCAGTATTCATTTTGTTTCTTTTATAGAATGTAAGCCCCATAAGAGCAGAGACCTGTGTGTTCTGTTCCCTGTTGTAACTGGTGCCTAGCAAAATGCAGTGTAAATACTGCATTTATTGAACGTTAAATCAATAAATGTCCAATGCCAGCCTCAGACTCCTCCTCCCCCACTGCAAGAAAGCACGTGGCAACTCTTCTTGAACTTCCTTTATTTATTAAACAAATACTTATTGAGTGTACCAGGCACTCTCACAGGCGCTGGAAATAAAACGGGCAAGGTCTCTGCATTCATGGGACTTAGGCATGGTGGGGAAAGTGGAACACAATAAATAATAGACAAGTAAATAATAAAATAATAAATTTTAATTAAAATAATTTTAATATTTAAACAATTAAATATTTTAATTATTATTAATATAACAGCTAATATGTCATAGATAACAATTTTATATTGTTATAATTATTCATTAACTTATTATTTAAATGTTTAATGTTTTAATTATAAAATATTAGTAAATAAAATTTCAAGCATAAGTGCTATGAAGAAAATAAAGCAGAGTAACAAGACTGAGAATGAGTTGGAAGGTGTAGGTGGTGTCCACCTCAAGAAGCCTGGCTAGAGAATCTGAGCTGTCATCTGAATGCAGAGGTGTCAGGCCACATACAAATCTGGAGCAGACAGCTCTAGGCAGAGGCCCATGGAGTACAAAGGTGCTGAGCCTGCAACACATTAAACAAGTCTGAGGCCAGTGTGGCTGAGCAGAAAAGGAGGAGAGGAGTAAGAGAGAAGGTCTCAGCGTCAAGAAATGAATGCTACACCAAATTCGTCTCTCCTGCCACAGTAAAGAATGTGGGTTTCCTTCTAAGGGTGACTGGGAAGCCTCTGGATACTTTTAAGCAAAGAGGGTTATGGTCTGATTTAGTTTTTAATTCATTGTTGGCTGTTCTGTCAAAAGGGACTGTAGGTTAAGAATGGGGACAGGGAGGCCAGGTAGTCAGTCAGGAGAGATGCTGGTGGCTTGGACCAGAGAGTAACTAGAGAGGGGGAGAAGAGGCAAGCTACAATAAGGGCAAATCTGACTCAGCAATCTTAAAATACACTGGACTTCCTCAGGGACAAGGAGTTTCCAGTACTCCCTTGCGCTCCTCGTTTGGCCCAATTTGAACTTACTTGATTCGGTTCCCCAGAGATATCTTTGCATTACCCGCACCCGCCCCAATGAAAGAGGAATGCAGCATGCTCTTTCTTCCCTTTAATAGAAATAAGCTAAAGTCTTGTGTTACTGAAAGGAAGATAAATAACGAAAAAAGAAGAGGCTCTTTTCTATACTTGGAAACTCTCACCACCTACAGCTATTGGTATCTATTACGAAGATTAAATTAATCACGATGTAATCAAAATCTGACCTAATGGGTTTAAAGTGTGAAGCCTCAAGAACCATACAGAACTGGTTTCACCCCACCCAGCCGGGATCTCTTGGTGATTATGGGCACTGAAGCACCTCTCTGAGCGGCCCCCAGCCCGACAGCAAAACACAAAAAGCCTGACTTTATCACAGCCAGGGAAACACGAAGATACGTCCATGCCATCGGACCCGCAACTCCTTTGGTGGGCACTTGGGCAAACTCTCCTGAGAGGCCGAAATGGAATAGCAGTCTTCCCAGGGCTAAAATTCATCAAGGCAATCACCGTAGCTGACTCCCTCCACCCCCACCCCGGAGATAGTTTCAGCCCATCCCTAAACGGTGCAGAGATTACTCATTTCTGAGCAAGAGCAGAACAAGAGAGGTGCTGGCTAAACCAGAGGAAACTGGTCTGGGTGGCTCAAGGTCCCGCGTCTGTCCGGGTTAGCGAGAGCGCTCTCCCAATGAAGAGGAGGACAGCTTCCTGCACGCACGCGCAGCTCCGACGCAGCAGGAAAATAATTAAAGGCTCACCTGAACCCACGCCGCATTCAAGCCCATTTCTGTCTCTTAAAAGGAAGATTCAAAAAACAAAGGTTGGTAAAAATCAGAAGGTAACTCATTTTTCACAGCCGCCCAAAGACTTTCTTGCAGTGTCCGTGGATAGCAGTCCTCCCAGGGCTAGGATTTTCTGTCCCTGGAAAATGATTGCTAAATTCTCTCCTGATTGTGGACGCTCTGACAAGTGGGCGTGCGCATCACCAGCCCAAACTGGTGCAGAAAGCCAGGCACTGGTTATGCACTAACGTCAGTGTGAGCTAACTGGGCTAACTTTGCTCCCCAAAGCTTAGCTCTACAACGGAGAGTCCCTTACGTTATGATGACCGGGTTAATCCATGTAAAATGCTGAGAGCAGCGCCTGGCAACAAGAAACAACTCAATAAAGTTTAACTATCACTAATAGTATTCGTTAGTGTTTTTCTACAAAAAAACAAAAAAACAAAAAAAACAAAACTGTATGAGTGTTTGTGATTCCGTTTGTCTGTTCTTATACATTGTGAGCTCCTAAGTGTCTTGTTGATCTCATGCATTTCAGAGCCTGGGACTGTGCTGGGCTCAAGTTTGTGGTTTGAGCTGAATTACTTATTCAGTTGGGTTGCCCCATAGAGGTAATAGAAATAAAAGGGTGGTGGTGAAATAAAAGACACATGAAATCAGAGTCTCCCTTACCTCTTCACTTTGTCACTGCTTCTTCATAACATCCTGGTTTAGGGGACTGTCAGAGATCTCCTCTGCTAGGAACTGGTTCCGGCTGAGCCTCAGTGGAACCAAGTGACAATAGTTGCCACATACAGTTCAAGCTCAGGAAATTTTGATACTGTCTGGGCTCCCACAGGGACTGAACATTATAGAGGAGACACAGAAGGGTACAGACTCGGGGTGCCTGGGTGGCTCAGTCAGTTAAGCCTCTGCCTTTGGCTCAGGTCATGATCCCAGAGTCCTGGGATCTAGCCCCACATCCACACATCCGGCTCCTGGCTCAGTGGAGAATCTGCTTATCCCTCTCTCTCTGCCCCTCCCCCCCAGCTCGGGCTCTCTCTTGCTTGCTCTCTCTTAAAAAAATAAATAAAATCTTAAAAAAAAAGAAGGGTACAGACTCAAGCCAAATGAGCAGATTTATTTGAGACTCTACAATCCAACAAGCACCTCTAGACATACACCAAACCAATAATAATAATTGCAAAAATAATAACAACCTACATTTTGCTGAGCACTTATTATGCACTAAGCTAACCACTTTCCTATCACATTTAATCCATATAGCAAAACAAAGTGTGTTCTGTTTTCATTTTATTCAATGAAAAACTAAGGCACAGAAAAGTCACTGGGAGCCAACTGCTTAAGGTGATACCTACCACCAGTAAAACGTTGAGATTCGAACCCAAGTTCATAGCTCTCGGAAGCTCATTCAGATAAACCACTCAAGCCTACAATGGCCTCTGGCCAAACAGCCCACCTCTAAAGCACAAACAACACAGTTCTGGTTCTCTGTAGAGCAGACTGCAGCATGCCTCCCATGTCCCTCGTCTTTGTCATCCCCACAACATGAAACGTCAACCCAGCATCTCATCTTCTACAGAAGACCCCAAAGAATTCTTTTTTCACCTGTTCCTGGTTACTGGTGTACTTAACGTGTTAAAGTGTGACCACCTCTGGTTTGTGACTTATGCCTGAGGGACCTGCTCCCATTTTCTTTTGCTGGTGCACAAGTTTGAAGCCACAAGTCATTAAGGCAAAGCATTTATTGATTAGATTCTCCTCCATATTCAGCCTCTGCTGAAATCAGATTTTAAAGGTAATGGCCAGGCTGCTTCATTGCCTTGCTCCTCCTCCTCTAATGTATAACTAGTAGAAAGCTGGAGAAAGGCTGGCCAGCTGCATGTGCCACACTCACCACAGGACTTGGAATTACGAGGAGGACTCTCAACCGATAAAATGACAGAAGATAAGGTAAAGTAGCATTATGTTCATTTTAAATCAGCTTGAGGAAATGAATAGGGGGATTTGTTCAAGTTGGTGACCATAGGGAGGATTTGGGGGATGTTGGGTGTAGCTACCACAGATTGAAGCTACTTCTCTTGGCCAACTGATAGTTCATTTAGCTGTAAAAATATGTATCATATTCAGTATTTTATATATCTATTCAGAATTTTAAGGATATTTGCTCTGTTTTCTGAGCAGTCTGTGTAACTTTCTCAAGTGATTCTGCATAACCATATTACCGAAGGAATGTGCAAAAAAAGGGTAGATTAACCTGAATCTAACTAATCATGAAAATTGGTCAGAAATTTTCAAAAATGACAATGAATGAAAAACAAGAAGCAGAAGGACTGTTCTAGATAAAAGGAGACTAAGAACTGACAACCAAGTGCAGCAAGTGATCTTAGATCCTGGAAAGAAGAAAACAGCTGTAAGGGACAATATGGGGACAGTTGGGGAAATTTCGAAAATGGGCTGTTATATTAGATAATATTAGTATATCTATTACATTCTTGGATATGATGATGGTATTGTAATTATGTAGGAGAACGTCTTCATTCTTAGTGAGTACATGCTAAAGTATTTAGGAATGAAGTGACACTAATATCTGCAACTGATTTTCAAATGATTCCAACCACACTACATACATACCTGTGCATGCACACACATACACAGTGAAAGTTAAACAAATGTAAATGTTAACCATTCCTGAACACAGGTTATGGGATGTTCACTGCCTTATTTTTTCAACTTCTCTATAGATATGATACTTCCCAAAATAAAAACTTAAAAAGGTCATAGTGCTGTCGTTCTCTTACAAGTTTTCCCCAACCAAACACACCCCCCCTTCACACAATCACACAAGTAGGTAAATCTGTAGCCCTCTTAGAGTAGGATATCTAAAGTTCTGGCCTGTTGTAACTTACTCTGCTGAGCATTTCTTCATGTGAGTAAGTGACAAGGCTAGGAGCACAGACTTGGAGGTTAGCCAGGCTTGGATTTGGAGTGTGATGATGCTACTTACCTGCTGTGAGACCAAAGTTAAGTTATTTACCTGAGCTTGGGTTTTCTATATTGTGACAAAATAAGAACATATTGGGATATAATAAGAGGATATAAGATATACAGGGATTCTAATAGTTCTTTATAGACTGGGAGTATTTAAATGAGCTAGTATTTGAGAGACAGATGACAAATATTTTAATGTTAATAATCATGCATTTGCATGATGTATTTTAAAAATAACTAGGACTTCATGATTTCCTATTATAGCCCAGGATAAAGCTAAAGTAGTTAGCATTTTAAAGGTGATATAAAGACAAATATTAAGTTAATAACTATACAGATAGTATGTAGATTTGGCAAAAATAATAAAGGTAGTGTTCAAATAACTAAAGTTTGTAAGAGACTGCAAAAGGGAAGGTAATATACTTACCACAGTGTCTGACACATAGTAAATGCTCAAGCTTCATTTTGAACTATCACTAAATTCCCTTTAGAAATTGTTGTAGGACTTTTCTTGAGAACCAAGGAATTGCTTAATAATGGAACCCAGAAATAATGAGAACTGATGTAAAGCACGATGTTTCAGCTTTGTAAATCTGCCCAGACTTTGAAAGAAGTGGGATAAGCATGGAACTGAGGGTTAGGAGACCTGAGTTCTCACACTGAATATACCCAATAATGTACTGTCTAACTCAGACAAAGGACCTGAATTCAGTTTCTTCAAGTGGAAAATGAAGAACTTAGATTAGAATCCTCTGTTCTCTAAGGTCCCTTTCAACATGAAAATTCTATGGCTTGAGAGGCCCCTGGAGTTTTCCAAAGTTGGGTGCAAGATCACCTTTAGGTTGGCATTTGGAGCCATGCAGTTTAGAGGAAAGACATCAGCTTCTCCTCCCTACCAGTCAGTCTGTAGCTGCTGAAAATCTGCTTTTTTGCTTAGAAATGGGAGTTTAAGAACACCAGCTCTGGGTTCAAATGCTAGAATATCTGTTACTTACTAGCTGCATGGTATTGAGCATATCACTTAATCTTCTATAAGCCCTGGTTTCCTCACCTGTAAAATGGGGATAATTTCTTTTACTTTGTAGTATTGTTGTGAAGATTATTGGTGACATATGAAAAGCTGACAGGTGGTTGGTGGACAAGAGAGATAAATGATGTGCTAATGTGATTAAAGATGTAATTGTTTTATAGCCCTTTCATTATTTATAGGAAGACCACATTAGTATCTTATTTAATCTTTATGATATCCATTTTTTGGCAAAGAAGCAGATTCAGGGATATTAAGGGCCTAGCTGGTAGTCTTCTAGGTTTTCTGAATTCCAAGTCTATTTGTTTTTTCTAACAAACCCTATCTAATTTCTAAGCCACAAAATAAATACCACATTTTGTTTTATGTTAGGGTTCAGCCACTTGCCCATTCTGTGTACTCCCACATTTATCCTGTGGCATATCTTTCATTGGATGTGGAACCTGGTTTCTCTAACTTAAAATTGTTAAGCTCTAAGTGGGGGTAGTCTTTCTAAGAGTCAGGGTTAATATCTTGTTGCCTATGAAGAGGTGAGAGACAAAGCTTGAAGATCTTCAGCCACTTTGTAGGTATATGGCTTTGGACAAGTTCCTTACCTTTGTGTACTGGTTTTTCCACATGTGACATGATAATAATAATTACTACCTACAGAGTTGTTGAAAGAACAGAGCCTGGACAAAGTAAGATCCTAAGTTCTCACTGTTTTCATTAGCTCCTATGTACCTACCCTCAGTCAACCTCTTGGACACTAGATTAATGGATAGGATTGATGGGCTAATTCAGACTTAACAGTCTTCAGAAATTTCCCTTCTCATAAACAAAACTTTTCTGTCCAAGCCTAGTACCAAAATATATAGAAGATTGAATATAAATGTTATCTCTTTCATTTCACTACAGAAAAAGAAAAGATGGAAAGCAAAGAGCCAGTTTAAGGTAAGGTTCAGAGAGGGAAATTAAACCTAAAAGTAAAAGAAAGAAAGAGAAAAAGAAGGAAGGAAGGAAGGAATCAAAGTTTCAGAGACTTCTGTATTTGGGATTATCACTTTAGTTGGGAATTCAAGTGACCTTCTTAAAATTGATAACATTGTTCCTTACCTGACCGACTAGGTAAAATTCCTATCTTAGGAAGTTAAAGTGGGGAAACTGCAGCCCTGCTCCCGCAAGATGGCAAGACCAAAGCCAACTCTGAAAAAAGAAGCCAGGAAGACCAGAGGACAAGGACTTTAAGGACACTCTAAGATTTCTAGATGTCTAAAAATTCTATTTCCTTTACAGTTCCTTTTTTCTGTTACTCCTATAACATGAGAAATTGGTCTTAGGGGCAGCCCCAGAATTGCTATAGTAATGACTTAGAACAATTTGATTAGAAAGTAATGAGACAGGAGCTCCAGAGAACTTAAGTCTTTGAAAATTAAATTTCATTTTTATCAAAGTAATGTGGAGCAGCTAACACTGTTGTGACTTAGAGTGTGTATTTGGAGTGGCAGAGGAGAGCCGATGGAGATTATGGGGAACCAAATCTGCTACGGCCACCACCTTCACCCCTAACTTCCATTTCCATAGCGCCCCTGCTCACCATTGGCATGGTGACTAGTTGGGTTGTTAAAATAAGAAGAAAGGAACTATATGATTGTCTGGTGGGGGCAGGAGAAGAGAGCCAGTAGAGAGCGGAAGCCCAGGGATGGAGTGGGAAGGGCAGTCACTAAGACACCAAGTGCTTGGGGCGCCTGGGTGGCTCAGTTGGTTAAGCGACTGCCTTCGGCTCAGGTCATGATCCTGGAGTCACTGGATCGAGTCCCGCATCGGGCTCCCTGCTCGGCAGGGAGTCTGCTTCTCCCTCTGACCCTCCTCTCTCTCATGATCTCTGTCTCTCATTCTCTCTCTCTCAAATAAATAAATAAAATCTTTAAAAAAAAAAAAAGACACCAAGTGCTTGGACATTCTGCTACAGGAAGAAAAGGAGATGCAGGGATGCAACTGGCCCTGGGCTTGGTGGTGGGAAGGCCATGAGGTTCTTCTTCAGCTGAGCTACAGAGGAGCAGTTGAGTAGTTTTTTCCCTTTAGTATTTTTGTACAGAAATGTCACAAAAATTTTCTGTGGATAGATGAAGAAGGAGGGGATTTGTGTGGTGGGTAGTGGGAAAATGCACTTGAAACTGGTGGGTGTTGGTGAGTTGGCTTCAGCATCACACTTGGCAAATTCTACGAATATGTGTGCTCTTAGATTTTTTTTTTTATTTAGAAAGATTATGATCCTAGATTTTTAGATGTGCTTGACTTTTGAATGTCTGTTTCTGACCAATGAGAAATTCAAAATAACCAATTAGTTAAAAGCATAGGGTCTGGATCTAAGTCATTATTGCACAAGTTACTGACTGTGAGACTGTAACCTAGTCTAGTTATCTATAAAATAGGGTTATAGTGCTGTCATGAGAAGTGTCCATTACTTGGTCTCCAGGATGTGTAAATATGTTACCCTAAAAGGCAAAAAGGACTTTACAAATGTCATTAAGATTATGGACCTTGAGATAGGAAGATTAACCTGGATTATCCAGATAGGCCAAATCTAATCTCATAAATTCTTCAATGGGAAGAACTTTTCTGGCTATAGTCAGGATCAGAGAGATGCAAAGTGAGGACCTGACCAGCCCATTTCTGGCTGTGAAGATAAAGGACACCACTAACCAAGGAATGTGGTGGCCTCTAAAGCTGGGAATGGCCCTCACTTTACAGCCAGCACAAAAACACAGATCCTGGTCCTACAGCCATGAGGTACAGAATTCTACCATCAACCCAAATTTTCCCCAACAGCCTTCAGAAAGGAACACAGCCTGCCAACATCTTAATTTTAGTCGTACCAGACTTCTGATGTACAAGAACTGTAAGATAACAAACTTGTGTTATCTGTTTTAGCTGCAAGAGAAAACCGATACAGTTAAAAGAGACAATCACATAGAGCAAAAGATAGGCATGCAGTAGGCAGAAATATTCAGGATTAGGCCTTGAAGTTGTGTTTGCATTGCACCTAATATCAAATTGTCTAGATTGTAGTGACGGAGACTATCAGGGAAGTAGGTGGAAGCCTTGTCAAGGTGCCCTCTGGTCCCCTCACAGCTGATGATGGTTACTTACTACAAATAAAATGAAAGGATAAAATTTTCTGTCCCTGGAAACAGCTGAAGGATAAAAAGGATTTGAGGAGAAACCAGCAAGTAAATGGAACCCATTTTAGCTTTGGTTGCCTGAGGCACTAGGTATTAGATATCTAGTTACATATTAAAGGATAATTCAAAATCTCTGGCAATCCCATACCATGTAGCATATTTGTGTGTGTATGTGCACACACACACAAACCTGTGCACACAGGTATATTTTACAGTTAACATACTTTGAATTTATTTGTAATTATTTTATTATGTATATGCATATATGATTTATATCTCAATATATATAATGTATATTATATTATATATATATATGCTTCTTTCAGGATATATATAGATACAGGATATATATGCTTCTTTTAGGATAATATATTATCATATCTTTGGAGAAAGTTTTAAGTCCTTTCAGGAAGGAAGTTGCTGGGAAGAAAAGCCTACAGAGGTGCCACCTGAAATTAATTCTGAATTAGTGGAAAGAGAACAAACCTACAGATTCCCAATTCTCACCACAGAGATTCCAATCCAATAGTAGGTCTGGGGTGAATCCCAGGAAGCTACACCTATAACAAGCTCTCCAATGAGTGTCTGGTTTTAGAACCCCTAGATTCCGTAACTTCAAGGCTCTCAGGCTGGTTCTGTGATAATACTTTGTTGATGATGACACTGAAATTTCTAATCTCTGGCTTTATTAGGGAATGAGAGGACTTGGGTTAATAAGCTACTTTTCATGCTGGAGTAGGGATTTACAATCATCCCCCTACTTAGAGAAAAACTGAAGATCCTATAGGAAAAGTGGTTTGGGTCATATGCTCCCTAAACATGAGAGTGGGAACTAGAATTCATGTTGATAATACTCATTCATTTGTTCAGTGAAGCTTCTACAATATCCCATGTTATTTATTTAAACATTTAAATTATGTAATTATACAGGAAATCATTCCCTTATAAAATGTCTGATAATATAAATAAAAGAAAAAATACTCGTTTATCCCCCTTCTCTACTCTCACATTCTTCCTCAATGGTCATCCTTTTGTTATCTGTTCTTCAAGAAAATATTCTGTGACTTACATACAACATACACAAATCAAAGAATGCTCAAGTTTAAGCCTTTTAAAAAATTAATGAGATTACACAGCTTCCTTTATCACTTAACAGTAAGTCAGTACAAAATGATCACATTACTCTAGCTGCAGCACAGCATAGTTGTATGTGTCATGATGTATTTGAATCTATCTGGCCATTTTCCATTGAATGACATTCTGGTTCTTTCTACAATTTTTGCTATCACACACACACACAATGCTGCATCAAATATCCTGATATGAGATTCTATACGTATGATATGATTTCTCTAAGATGGTTAGACATGTAACTATGAGTTGAAGGGAATGAATGTTCTGTCCCTTTCTACACTGAGTTTTGTAGCTACATGGAGTTGGAAAGAAAATAACATCCTTCAATCCATAACTCTAGATTCAACTAGTTGCAAATCTTAGAAATTATCCTTACCTGGATATTGATGTGGTCATGATAAAGCCTGGCTGATGCTTCTTGTATGAGTTTTGAGGTGTTTTTGTACCATAACAATGCCCAGGAGACCTCCCTATATTTTTGTTACTGGTGTCTTTTTTACCTCTCCAAATGATATAAATTGACTGTTTTTATCACAGTGGTTTCCTTTGGTCAGCAGCAATTCTAGTCTTCAAACCTGATTTTGAATCTTAAATATATGTATGGAAAAGGATGTTTGGTTCCTCTCTTGGAAGAAATTGTCCCAAACTTTTCTCAGCTTTAGCAGTGTAGGGCCTTTGATGAATGGCTCTTGCATTCTCGTATGAATGAGGCCTGTTGGGAGCATAGGGCACACTGTGAATGAGTACCAAGGAGCAAGAACCAGCCTGTTGAGACTGTCAGAAGTCCAAGCTGCACACTGACACGATGGTAGGTAACTGAAATTGCCTTGTGTTTCGCAGCCCTGTGTTTCATTCCCCACAGATCACCGGGACCTTGGTTTTCACTGTCTTCACTGCTGCACTGGGTTCCTTCCAGTTTGGATATGACATTGGTGTGATCAATGCACCTCAAGAGGCAAGTGACACATGTACAATTCAAATCTCTTTTTGGCAATTTCTGTCAGTGACTGAAAGATCTGTGTTCCTCATACCCAGAGATAAAGTGTGTCCACGTGGGGAACATAGGGTAATCCCAGCATTCTGTCAGGCACCACGTGTGTGGTTTCAAAGCTGATAACTTGGCCTTGGCTTCTCAGTAACCCTCACAAAGAAAGGGCAATAAACAATTCTTGATCTCTGACTCTGCTGTTCGCTGAGCTCACAGAAAACTCCAGCCAGAATACCACGTGCCTACAGATGTTGTTTTAAAAAACTTAAGAGCTTATTGCAACGTTTATTCAGAGCTCCCAGCCATATGTGAGTAAAAAAATGAATGAAAAATGCTGGGGAATAAGAGGAAGCAATAGAAGGATTTATTTCACTTTATGCATAAGCTTTTACTGGGCACCAACTCACTGTGCATCAGGTGCTTTAACATATGTTCTCTTTAGTCTAACCTCCAAAAACCTTATTATGCCCAATCACAGGCCAGATGAAACACTTTAGGAGCCCTAACACTAAGAAGGTCCTATCCTTCCCCCTAATTCTGTCCCTCCTAGCTAATCCAAAGTAAAATAATATATAACTGCTAAGTAATAGTCTGGAAGTCCAACAAAATTTGGATTTCTCCATGATAACTATTTGGATGGGTGTTTTTAAAAATATTGAATAATTTCTATCATTTGTCTCATTTATTTTGTGCAGCCCTACTCTGGTATACAATGAATAAACAGGAGTGGGATGTCATTTTTCTCAGCTCCCACAGTCTGTAAGTGGGGGAACCAAGACTTCATTCCCTTTGCTCTAATTAAGGCTGTAAGGTCATTTAGGGCAGGATTGTCTTCCTCTTCCTGTCACCAGTGCCAAGCAGAATGATTAGCATAAAGGTGTTCAATAAAGTGGTTAGTTAGGAAAGAGAGGAAGAAAGGAGAGAAGCTGGGGGGGAGCGGTATAATATGAAGGTCCAAGCATTTGTTGGGTGCCTTCTATGAATACATCATATTTCCTTTTTTTTTTTAATTATGTTATGTTAGTCACTATACAATACATCATTAGTTTTTGATGTAGTGATCCACGATCCATTGTTTTCATATAACACCCAGTGCTCCATGCAGTACATGCCCTCCTTTATACCCATCACCGGGCTAACCAATCCCCCCTCCCCCCTTCCCTCTAAAACCCTGCTTGTTTCTCAGAGTCCATAGTCTCTCATGGTTCATCTCTCCCTCCAATTCCACCCCCCTCATTTTTCCCTTCCTTTTCCTAATGTCCTCCATGCTATTCCTTATGTTCCACAAATAAGTGAAACCATATGATAATTGACTTTTTCTGCTTGACTTATTTCACTTAGCATAATCTCCTACAGTCCCATCCATGTTGATGTAAAAGTTGGGTATTCATCCTTTCTGATGGCTCAGTAATATTCCATTGTATATATGGACCACATCTTCTTTTTTTTTTTTAAAGATTTTATTTATTTATTTGAGAGAGAGAGAATGAGAGAGAGCACATGAGAGTGGGGAGGGTCAGAGGGAGAAGCAGACCCCCTGCTGAGCAGGGAGCCCGATGTGGGACTCGATCCCGGGACTCCAGGATCATGACCTGAGCCGAAGGCAGTC